>NW_026606631.1:545000-972500 GCF_029890125.1 Rhinichthys klamathensis goyatoka
TGCAAGACACTGAACATTATTTACATTATTAATAGGGGTGTGACAGACTTACCTCACGAGACAATACACGACATTCAAGTTTCAAGTTTAATTAATTTATAAAGCACATTTAAAAATAACCACAAGACTGACCAAAGTCCTGTACAAGACATCGAAGTACAAATCCTAAATATACACATTTAAGAAAAATGTGGGGGGAAAAAACAATCAATACCCCAGAGAAAACAAATACGTTTTTAAAAGAGACTTAAAAATTGTCAGGGAAGGTGCCACTCGGATCTCTAAGGGCAAGTCGTTCCATAACCGTGGCCCAACCACAGAAAACGCTCGATCCCCTCTACGTTTGAGTCGTGAGTGTGGGACTAGAAAGAGGTTTTGGTCACTTGATCTTAAGCTTCTGGAAGGGGTGTAGGAATGCAGCAATTCTGATAAGGAGATAGGAGCATGGTTATGCAGACATTTATATACAAATAAAAGAATATTATAGTCAATTCAACACTGAATAGGCAGCCAGTGAAGATCTCTTAGAATTGGAGTGATGTGATTTTGGACCAGTTGAAGGCGAGCTATTTGTGACTTGGAAATACCGCAATACAATGAGTTGCAGTAGTCTAAACTAGAAGTAATAAAAGCATGAACAGCCATCTCTAGTGTTTTGTCAGTTAGTAAGTGTTTAATTTTAGACAAAAGACGGAGTTGATGATAACTAGATCCAATTACCGAAGATATTTGTTTGTCAAGTTTTAAAGGCTCATCTAAAAGGACACCCAAATTCCGCACATGCTTAGATCTAAAGGCAGATAAGCTCCTCAAATCGATGCTTGTGGTCTTAAAATTATCAGTGGGGCCAAAAACTATCTCCTCAGTTTTATCTTCATTTAAAGATAAAAAGTTTTGAGCAAGCCCAGATTTAACCCCATCTAAGCATAATAAAAAAGAAGTTAAAGGGATAGTTCACTTTGAAATACATTTTTTGTGTGTTTTAGCTTACCTCAAGGGAATCCAAGATGTAGGTGTCTTTGTTTCCGCAGTAGTTTCAATTTTGATATTTTTAGGTCAAACCGTTCTTGTCTGTCAGTCATATAATGCAGGTCTATGGTCACCACCTCAAAGAGCATGCACAGAGAAGTCCAAATTAAACATGATTTAATGACTCGTAAATGTAAGTACACGTTGATGGCCTAAGACACGAAACGAGCGGTTTGTGTGAGAAAACGAACAGTATTTATATCGTTTTTACCTCTTGTAACCACAGCCACGTCCAAGTGATCTGAGGGTGCGGGCGCTTCAGTCTGCGCAAGCGCCGGAAGTGATCTCTCGCGCGTGTGCGTCACTCATTGTTTACACAGATTTTGGAAGTGTTACCTTTCACTGTGAAGATCTAAACATAATTAGATATACAGGAAATTGCAATGGAAGACGATTTCGATGTATCAACAGACAACGTAGAATTTTTTTCGCAACCGCGTGAGAGATCACTTCCGGCGCTTTCCGGCGCTTGCGCAGACCGAAGCGCCCGCGCCCTCACACAAATCGCTCGTTTCGCGTCTTAGGCCATCAATGTGTACTTACATTTACGAGTCATTAAATCATGTTTAATTTGGACTTCTCTGTGCATGCTCTTTGAGGTGGTGACATAGACCTGCATTATATGACTGACAGACAAGAACGGTTTGACCTAAAAATATCAAAATTGAAACTACTTGCGGAAACAAAGACACCTACATCTTGGATGCCCTTGAGGTAAGCTAAAACATACCAAAAATTAATTTCAAAGTGAACTACCCCTTTAATGCAGACTGATCATTTCTCTTGATAGGTAAATATATTTGGGTGTTGTCCGCATAAAAATGGAAGGAAACGCCGTATCTTAAAATAGAACCCAAGGGTAGCATGTACAGCGAGAAAAGGGAGGCCGCCAAGATCGAGCCTTGTGGGCGAAAATTGTTTAACACAGAAGGATCCAGAGAAGGCTTCCTGAGCAAGGGAGTAACAGTAGCCACTTTGAGATTATCAGGAACAGAGCCAGAAGAAATACACTTAAATTGTTGTAATTGTAACCAATTGACGCCTCTCGCGGTTCAAACAAACATGGCTGGGCAACCGCGTTCGTCATTACGTTGTGCGTCAAGTTCAAGGGTTACTCTTTGACTTAAATCGATGCGTGCGGCCGTCTGCCGGAAGCTAGTTATTTTAGTCGATAGAGTTTTAAATATGGATATTTTTCTCACACGAACGCATCGCTTCACTTCAGAAGGCCTTTATTAACCCACCAGAGCAGTGTGGAGCACTTTTATCATGGATGGATGCACTTTGATGGACTTCCAAAGTCATACAGCCATTCAAAGCTTGGAAGAGCCAGGACATTTTTTAATATAATATACACTCACCTAAAGGATTATTAGGAACACCATACTAATACTGTGTTTGACCCCCTTTCGCCTTCAGAACTGCCTTAATTCTACGTGCATTGATTCAACAAGGTGCTGAAAGCATTCTTTAGAAATGTTGGCCCATATTGATAGGATAGCATCTTGCAGTTGATGGAGATTTGTGGGATGCACATCCAGGGCACGAAGCTCCCGTTCCACCACATCCCAAAGATGCTCTATTGGGTTGAGATCTGGTGACTGTGGGGGCCATTTTAGTACAGTGAACTCATTGTCATGTTCAAGAAACCAATTTGAAATGATTCGAGCTTTGTGACATGGTGCATTATCCTGCTGGAAGTAGCCATCAGAGGATGGGTACATGGTGGCCATAAAGGGATGGACATGGTCAGAAACAATGCTCAGGTAGGCCGTGGCATTTAAACGATGCCCAATTGGCACTAAGGGGCCTAAAGTGTGCCAAGAAAACATCCCCCACACCATTACACCACCACCACCAGCCTGCACAGTGGTAACAAGGCATGATGGATCCATGTTCTCATTCTGTTTACGCCAAATTCTGACTCTACCATCTGAATGTCTCAACAGAAATCGACTCATCAGACCAGGCAACATTTTTCCAGTCTTCAACTGTCCAATTTTGGTGATCTCTTGCAAATTGTAGCCTCTTTTTCCTATTTGTAGTGGAGATGAGTGGTACGCGGTGGGGTTTTCTGCTGTTGTAGCCCATCCGCCTCAAGGTTGTGCGTGTTGTGGCTTCACAAATGCTTTGCTGCATACCTCGGTTGTAACGAGTGGTTATTTCAGTCAAAGTTGCTCTTCTATCAGCTTGAATCAGTCGGCCCATTCTCCTCTGACCTCTAGCATCAACAAGGCATTTTCGCCCACAGGACTGCCGCATACTGGGTGTTTTTCCCTTTTCACACCATTCTTTGTAAACCCTAGAAATGGTTGTGCGTGAAAATCAAAGTAACTGAGCAGATTGTGAAATACTCAGACCGGCCCGTCTGGCACCAACAACCATGCCACACTCAAAATTGCTTAAATCACCTTTCTTTCCCATTCTGACGTTCAGGAGATTGTCTTGACCAGGACCACACCCCTAAATGCATTGAAGCAACTGCCATGTGAATGGTTGATTATATAATTGCATTAATGAGAAATTGAACAGGTGTTCCTAATAATCCTTTAGGTGAGTGTAATTTATTGTATTCATCTGAAAGAAGAATGTCATATACACCTAGGATGGCTTCAGGGTGAGTAAATCATGGGCTAATTTTCATTGTTGGGTGAACTATCCCTTTAATCTTTAATAATTGGTCACTTCTGTACGATTGAAATGCTACAGCCACTGTCATTTCTTGAACAAGAATATGTGGTAAAACAAGTAAAACTTTTATTTTGAAATTGCGCTGAACAACAAATCACTCCGAAAACCAGCATATATTTATTTAATTGAATTGCAGCCTTTGCGATTTCACAATAACACTATTGTTAGAAAACGGTCTAATAATGCAAACCATTGATTCTCGTCTGTGGAATGCGGCACTTCTGGTATTTTGCCGGTTAAACAACATGGGTTAATTGCAATAAAGGATTTTTATTTTTTTTAAATCGAGCACTCGAATTAAATTGAAAAATCGTGACAGCCCTATCTTGTAATGAATGTCACTTCAGTTCTACTTTCTGAGTGTGAGACAGAACAGCATAATGCAAGCAATGTAAAAGGTATTGCCACAAACTCAACTCCTCCATGCTGATATCGTGAGAACGCTTTCACCTCGACAAAATATACCGTCATATTTTAACAATGCGAGATCTTGTGGCATTAGATCTCGTCACACCCTTAATTATTACCTGTAATTCACAGCCTCGGCAAACCTTCCTGAGCACGTTCATGGCAGACTTGAGCACAAGCTTCCTGTCACATTATGATGTACATTATTGTAATGTTATTTTTTCAGGAGAGTAAATTTGATTAAAATTAATATGACATGATGAAATATTGACTAAATGTAGAGGATTTTTGGACTGTAAAACACTGGATCTGGATTGAGAATGTAACAGTGCTGTTTATATGTATTTCTTCCCTTGTTGATTGATAACTTAAAAATCTGGTGTTCACTGATCTTTTCCCATAACAGAAAAAAAATCTGTTTCTAATTGAGGTTTTCAGTGCTCTTTGCCTATTGTTTGTGTGTGCAGGTGTTTCTTGCGGGCGGTAATCAGTTACTGCAGCTGCAGCAAGACTTGATTCCTCGATGCTCTAATCTCCTTTGCACATATCATCTGCTCAAACAGATGAGCCTGACACTTTCCTCATCCGTCCCACTGGACATACTGTGAGTCCACACACCACATGGCCCATTCCAGAAAATTAAGATCCAAATATTTGTATTTAAGCTATGTTTCATATTGCAAATGTGTGTATATGGCTGCCTAATTACACACATTAACCTAACTGCAGAAACGGGTATAATTTTTTTCAGTGAAAACGAAGATTTCAATTCTACCCTCCACTCAGACAATGTTTTGTTTTGGGGGGTTTTGCTGTAAAACTGCATAAAGACAGATGGTAGCTGTTGTAAATGCAAGGATTGATTGGATCAGGTTTGATTCCTGCAATTGCAAGATTGCAAAAGGCTGGAGTGTGAAAAGCGGTTTGGTCTTTACAGTTTGAAATAAATATATATAAACATTAGAGATGCTCCGATCCGCCTTTCTTGCCTCCGATACCTAGGATTCAGTATTGGTCGATACAGAGTACCGATTCAATACTAAAATAATAATTTTAACAGTGCTGAATTACCTAATAAACTCTAGGCCTCGCTTTGTGGAAGAGACTGGGATCATTCTTTTGTTCAAGGCATCAGGCTTGACTTAAACATTACTTTCCTTACTTTGTAAAACAAAAGTCAGGCTCCTTTATTCATGAAAAGCAAAGGAAATATATTTATATATAAATATATACTATATAATTAAAAGACGTTTCTTTTTAAATGTATAGTGCAGCATTTTAATGAGCGACATATGATTGATAGGACAGAAGAAAGGCTATTAATAATCTTTCATTGCACAAATGTATTATAATATGAAAGGCTCCAATACAGAGCGGCACAAAGCGCAAATGCTCATCCTGTGTGCAAAACAATGCGCTTGAAGCAACATGGAGTCACATCGCTTCACATTGAAAAGTTGAAAATGAAGTGGTGATGCATAGTTTATTATATTTATGCAATAGTTTATTGAGCCTATTCTTTTAAGTTTTAAATTTCAGTTACTGTGCATGTGAAGGATAATTCATAGCTCTCTACTCCAGTGCTGTGATCTAACAAACACCCGGGAGAAAGTTACATGATTAAAATACAGCAATAAACTACAGCAAGATAAAGTCCTTTTATGCAAAACCATAGACTTTAATCTACAGATCGATAGATATATCTATGCTTTCACACAGTTGTTTTGTTTTCTTGATGAACGATAGGTTCAGTGAATCAAGGAATTCAATAATATCTTGACCTTTTGCCTCTGTACGTTATAATAATATTTTATCATTTTTTTATAGTAACTACATATGCCGGTCATTTCTTTTAGTTCGTCTTTGATTGTTATAAAATTGTTCCTGGGTTTATTTTAGGTCATTAGTTCACGCATTGTTTTTCTTTAGAAATGCCGATCTTCAGCATCTGTCTGTTCTGGAGCTGTCTGACTCAACGACTCCTACTTCCAACAGATCAGGTAAAATGAATCGGCTCAATACAGAAACACAGGTTATGACTGATGATGAGGCTGATTGATCCTCGCTGTTTTTTCCCTCTCTCTAGTGTTGAATCCTCAAACTGTTGTGGAGTTGTTCTACCAGAATGTGGCCCGTAAAGCCATCATGTCTCAGATCTTCTCCCAGCAGGATGTGGAGGGCAACCAGAACATGTTGCACTGGCCACAGATGATCTCCAGTGTCCTGACACTACTCTGTCAGTTCCTGTATCCTCTTGATGTGTAGTATGCTGGACGCGTGTTGAGACCAACATTTCAGTAGTCTGTACTTGGTGTGGGTGAAATGACCAAAATCTTATTAATATCACGATGGGAGTAATTTTGTTTCACAACAGTGATATACATCACGATATTTATTTATTTTTATTATAATTTAATACCTTTAAAATTTCATGAAAGGCAACAGTGGCAAGGAACCAAAACTCCTTCAGGTACTGAATATACTGAAATGAGTTCCTTTGCTGTTAATTGCACTTCAACAGTTTAAAATCGCCTGTTTTTAAACCTCGATGCTTAAAAAACGCATGCAAACAATAGGCTATCGACCATATAGCATAGCAACAGTGAGAGTAACCGCGATTGAGGCGATAGTCCAAAATATCTACAAGATACAAAACTTTTCATCTACTACCCAAATTGGTAACACTTTAATAACTGCACGCTATTAATCATTAGCTAAGCATTATTAAACAGTTCATTAATAATTTATAAAGCATTAATAGACATTAATAAGTTTATAAATCAGTTTATAAATACAGCTACAAATGCTTTATTCTTGATTTATAAGCATATCTATAATGTTTAATAATTGTATTTTCATACTTGATTTAGAAATTATAAGTTGAACATTAATAAAGCATTGCATTATTTACAAACCAGTTATTTAGGAGTTGTCAGTGGTTCATAAGATCACTTAGAAAGTTTAAGTAAATGATTAATAAACTATTTAAATGTACATTCATACATCTTAAATATTAACTACCTGAAGTAACCATGATTTACAGTAGAAATACATGTTAATAAAGCATTAATTAAAACACTGAGTAACTATTACTATATGTCTGAATAAAAAAAGTATGAATCTACATTTAAATAGTTTATTAATCATTTACTTGCACTTTCTAAGTGATCTTATGAACCACTGACAACTCCTAAATAACTGGTTTGTAAATAATGCAATACTATATTTAGAAATGATAAATGATCATTAATAAAGTTTGAAAATACAATTAAACACATTATAGATATGCTTATAAATCAAGAATAAATAATTTATAGCTTTATTTATAAACTGTTTGTTAATGTCTATTAATGCTTTATAAATTGTTAATTAACTGTTTACTTATGCTTAACTAATGATTAATAGCGTGCAGTGTTACCCAAATGGGTAATTTATACTTAATTCTTAATTTTTTATTTACTTTTTATCATTTGAATTTTAAACAATTGTTGTAAATGTCAAGTAATTTTCAACTAACTATATATTAAACTTCAAAACATAATTCAGAACATTCAATTCAAATGTTTTGTCTTGACATTTTACATTCCCTTAAGATATGACTGTTTAAATAAATGTTGCGTCATACAAGGACAGAGTCTAACACCGCCACATGCCCCACATTCACAACACACACGCTCACCTCTGCACGGGAGCATTAAAGGTGCCATGTGGAATGTCTGCCAAAAAATAAATTCATACTCCACATATTCCATACCAAATGGGGGCAGTATACCTCCAGAAAGTTGGCCTACTCTAGTCTGTTTTTTAGTTTCGGGTTGTTAATCTTCTAAAACCGCCTATTCGTGTGCTTTGTCCCGCCAAAGCCTATTTTGATTGGTGAGTGATGTAGAATATAATGACTGCTGCGCTTGACAGGGCTTATAAGGAGCAGAGAGAGAGCGCCCCGGCCGCGCGCGCGCACTCTCACGTCTTCAAACAACACGAGCGCAGTCCTCCTGCTCTCTCTCTCCCTCGCGCATACTAATCAAATCAATTGACACGATAGTAAGACCGCAGTTCATTTGGAGATTTTTAGAGATTAGAGACTCAATGAACAACATCTCAACACTAAATTATAAAGGCCGGACGCGATTGACATCAGGTTTAAGTACGCCCACAAGCCGTGCGAGTTATTCGTGTACTGCAGTTTGGCTGGTGGTTATGTATGTTGCCCGCATACCGCCTCCCATGGCCGAAACTGGTATTACGACACCAGTCGGGCCGGCGCTAGTAATTTAGCATGCTAATTTAGGTTTATATCTCGGCAGCACTATAACTTGTCAATTTTTTAATGACATCATTGCACTTATTTCTTCTCATTCTTTTGATGCGTGTAGCTTATTTTTTGGATAATTTTACCTCAATTTTTACATAGGGCACCTTTAAACATTCGCCTGTCAGTCAGTGAGTTGGGCGTTTCGAATATTGATTCTCTTTATTATCGACTTGGTACATCAGCACTTTTGATGTCACTACTGGACACTGGATATATTCAGCCAGTTCTTGTTTGTAAAGTATCTGGGTGATGCTCGTTCACGAGTTCAGTATTTGCCTTGCATCATTGTACTAGCTGGCCCAGCAATCCCAGTTTCCTCTTTCCTGAATGCCTGATGGGAAACTGCCAATATGCACAACTGCAGGTGAGAAACCAGTATGAAATGATACATATTATCTAATTTCCCAGATTGCACATGGTCTTCATAAAAATGTAACAATAAATGGACTATTGTTATGGAGTATAAATTAGCTGTTTTTCAGCCAAAAAAAACAGTTTTTGGAGGGTCGAAATCAGTGACTGAAACAGACGTTTAATTTAGTGTTTCTCCGATGGGATGTTTTGACTGTGTTCATCGTCTATTTCATGCACACAACGTGAATAAGCTACAACAGTTAAATATGTCATTTGTGTGGACACTGGATTGACAATATAAATTTATCGATTTTTCGTTAATATGGTTTCTTAAATCTAAAATCTTTTAATCTGTGGTGTTTTCTGTTGATGTGCAGCGTGAACAAAACCGAACTAAACATTTGTAGCGCACCTGCCATTCAATAACTGCAAAAAGCTTTGTTCATTTTAATATGAAGCAAAGTCTCAACTTTAAAATTCTGTCAATTTTATTAAATTCAAACAATAAATGTCGTTTTGGCGCTGTTTAATACGGTGTGACGGATCGCTGTGGCGCACACTGGGATTTATAATAGTCCTTTACGATTGTTCCTTGTCAGACTGTACAAACATGATCCTCACTGTAAGCCATGTCACACTGTAAGATCTCAGTTGTTATTAATGTCAGATTGTACGGCAGTCGAGATGCGTTAAAAACAGCAGGAAAATTTGTCTGTAGTTTTACATCAATCAATCACACGTTTCGATGACCGTGTGCTGCATTACCTGGGGAATGGAAATGGTGGCTACAAAGAAATCTCTAATGTTCATTTTGGTCATGGTGTATCTTAAATGAAAAGAATTTGACGGTCATCATAGGAGAAGTCACACGGCAGGACTGAGAGGCAAATCTTCTGACACTGCCAGAATTTCGTAAAATTTAATCGCAACGGTCATTAATCGGCTGTCGGTGAAGATGTCAAACTAACAAATAAAGACTTAAGATTTTAGCCTTGGATCAGAGGAATCTTTTAGGATTTGCAAAATTTATCTCGGAAGACCAAATCGTGGCAACGTGGATTTAAGCGCACATAAACCAATCATCTCATCTCTTTACTACATCATGAAATAAATATGAATGAACATCAGAAGGTATGTTGAAACAAGCCTATAAGCAAGCTTAATTTTATATGCCAATTTGACATGACATGGTCTACACAAAGATGTGGAATCAAATTTTCTTTTTTATTATGTTGTGATTTTACTTTCGCCCATCCAAGGATGCAAAGTAATGTAGTGATTGGTAACCACGTCACAGCTGAAGTTGTGATTTTTGGACTATCATCATTAACTATCATTAGCTATATTATCTGTAATGTAAATTAAAAAATCATATACTGATAATCGTTAATAAATAATATTTCATTTATTTGTTTGATGCATAATAAGTTACTTCACCTTATTAGTTTCAGAGAAACAATCTTTCTGTGAGATAATATAACTTTTCCATAGCCACACTCAACTTAATCACTTGTATTTTATCCGTCTTATGTACTTTATTCCTTTATGATTCATGGTATTCCTTTATTAGTGGTGTTAGTTATTTTTCTTTTCTTTTGTTAATAACATTTATTTTATTACACTTGTCTCTTCCTTGTGCTGATAATACAGAAGAGGCAATACAAGTTAGCAATCTCCCCAATCTTTCAGATAAATCAGCTGACCAACTCCCCCCAGTTTACATCAATTTTAAATGATTGAACGGTTGGGAGTGTTCCCATACTGCCGAGGTACAAGACCTCGACTGGCACCCCAAACTAAGAGGCGGGGAAGGTAGTCATCTGATGAAAAGCACAACGTCAGCGGTGACGCGAGTACCAATCACTACTAGGTTTGGGTATCGTTTGAATTAACGATTCCGGTTGTACTTATCGATTCCTAATAGCGATTCCAATAGATATCATTCACATTTATTTTAAGTCTTATTGCAAAACATTTCATTGTAGCTGACTACGATGAACAGAAATCAACAGGCTAAAGAACAGTTACACAATGAACTTTTCCCTGTGGTTTAAAAATACCATGGCAAAAACAACTAGACTAATATGAATTTTCAAGCATTATTAAAGACAAATAAAACACTCTGTAATTAAAAAAGAACAAATAAAAAAAATGATCAATTGCAGAACAAAGATGCGTTTGAAAAAAAACTGTTTTTTAACATATTCAGGTTCACAAACTAATCAAATGTAAAATAACATTGTGCTTTAATTGCTGGTTGTAAGTCATATTAAAATGCACACAAAGGAATCGATAAGAGGAATCGAAATTTTTATTTTATAACAAGTACCCAATCCCAAAATGACCAAGTATTTTTGATTCCCAACCCTAATCACTACAGTACTTGGCACCCTTAAGCCCCGTACACACCGGGACGAATATCGGCGCGTGTTATTCGTCAGCTTTTTTCAACGCATTTTTTGTGTTCACACCCAAGCGATTTTCGCTGACGATGAGCCGAGTGAACATGCAAATTCATTCCCTGACATTAGATGGCGCTTAACCCTCTGGGGACCAAGGGGTTTATGGGGCCCTTGGGATGTTTTGACATGCACTGACATTTGTGCTTATTTCAGTTATTTATAACCTTGTTAATGGCAAAGGTGTAAATTCACTCTATATAGCACAAACGGGGCTACCATAATATTTGAGCAACATGTATGTACATGTTTGTATTTTTGAGAGAATATTATTTATGCATGGTTATTGAAAAACTTAAAAATAAAAGTTTCTGAAATAAGGCCACAAAACACATATTGATTATTTCTTCACAAGACTTTTGAAAATTGTATCACATAGTCTAGAATATTTGCTCCAAAACTATGTGAGAATCATCCTGACTACTCATTCAGATAAGTCAATAAAGTCTTTTAGAATGTGTATGACGTGTTTTGTTTGAGAAAGCTTTATGCGAGGAGGCGTGATCTCTCATTAATATGTATGGCATTTCACACCTGAGAAAGACAAAGACCCTCCCATAATGGCCCTATTAGGTGCTATCAGGCCCTATCATTACGAGGAGCCTTGCACAAAGAATGAGGAGATTTAAAAAAGAATGGCTTTTAGATTGTTTGGATTTATTTACAACACAACATAATCCAAAGATACACAACAAAGGACTGGTTTCTGGTTAAAATTGCTTTTTAATTATATCACACACACACACACACTGCTTAGAATAAGTGAAAACACCCATGCTTAAGTTGACTAAAAAGAGGAATAAAAAATCTTAATGCCTTAATTTAAAAAATGAGGAAAACTCCAACCTTTAGGCACATGAATAATGTCCCTGAATTCTTTGTGAATGAATAATGTATCGCAAATAATTAAATGTTCTTCTTTAAAATACAGGGTGCATACGTCTGGACACTTCTATCACACACCCTTCACCATATAGACATGGTTTTATTTCAGTTCAAAGTTAGAGTTGGAAACATCTTGAAAAGAAAATAGTCTTTTTCCATAAATGTCTTAGTTTGATCATACATATTTCAAAGTTGAGGATTCATTATTTTGATATAGCTTGCATTGGAACAAACATCTTAGTTGATTAGTTTATTGACAAAACATAAGCTTATTTGATGTCTTTATTTTTAAGCTTATTTGATGCTTATTTGATTTGAAAAACTTTATCCAAAACTAGTCAACGAAATGTTATTTTATTTCGTCTGTAACAGTGCGTATCTGTGCGTTAATTCATTCATTCACACACACACACACACACAGAAACATAATTCACATTTAAACAGTATGCTATTTTTCCGTTTACAGACACTAACGTTATTCTAAATCGCGATTAGAACAAAGCACAAGCATAAAACACTTACACTTGTCAGCTGAATCTGTTGCTCCTCCTTGAATTGAAACCAGCACTTGTTCTGTGGTAAATGTCCCAGGATTATTCCTCATAGCCGCGCAAGACGAATCTTAATCTGACTAAAAAATATAGTGTGTTTACAGCATTTGCCTGGGGGCGTTTATCTATTTTGCAAATGGCCTCAACACATTATCTTATGAATAGCGCGCTCTGCAAGTGGGTGTGAACAAATTAACGATAATGAGCTGAGACAGGAGAAACTGTACTTCTCTTTAGTTTCATACAGATTACACTGCAGGAGAATATTTGTTTTAAATGTGAATTGTTTTATTTAAAAGTAGAAATTTAAAAGTAGAAATTTAAAGCGTTCTTTAGACGTATGTTTCATGTTTGTGTGATAAGTATTAGCTGAGTTTCCGTTAACTTTCCAGACATGTTTCAGAAAGATTTTTGCAGAGACAGAGTGAGCTGAAAGCTGTTTATTTTATTTATTAAAAAAAAACACAAGGTTTTGATGTTAATGTGAGTGTACACAAAAAAAGAAGACCCTCTATAGTTTATAATCATGTATTGATTTTATTTATATGACCATAAATGACGGAGTATTTTAAGTCTATGTTGCTGCTATGTGAAAAAAAAAACAGCAAAACGCGCCCGCGCGTTCTTGGTCCCCAGAGGGTTTTAATGTAAAACAGAAATAGTCCTATTTTGTAGTCGCTGTCGCGTTTGTCATGGTTCTTTGTTCCGACACCAACGAGACCAGCAGCTCCACATTCATCTTGCCTCGCATCTTCCTCGTCTTATTTCTTCCCGGCAGTGTATATACCATAGATATCCATAATAAAGGCCATATTTGGCCAGCAGCGCGGACGAGACATCTAGCCTTTATTATGGATATCTATTGTATAGATAGTGTCTATACAATAGACACTATCTCTATCTACTGTAGAGTAGACGCTACTTGGCGCATCTTCTTCGCCGTTACGTATGTGTGCTCAGCAAGACCGTTTTGTGTTTGAGCGCCCCCAAGTTGTGTTTTACTGTAACTTCAGAAGCTCCAGACACGTGAGCAAAAGCGCCAATCTCATTGGTCGGATAGTTTTTGACGCGGTGCGTCAAACCAAAAAAACGAACCCGAGGCGTTTTTTAAAAAATGACGCTTTTACGCGTGGCGTTTTTCGCGTCGGTGTGCACACTCACATTGGCGCCCTTTGTTTAGTCACGAGGCGTTAAACGCCGTTATAATTCATTATTAGCTCTTCATCAACACACTAACCCCTGCAGTCCCCTCACAAACCCCCATTTGGGAATCCCTGCCATGGAAGAAGCACATTGTTCCCTCAGGCTACTTGTATACCTATTTAATACCTATTTAAATATAGGTAAATAATTTAAATATAATCATTTTTAAAGATATTGGGTAGAGAAACCGACAGAATATGAATCATATTAGCTGACTCAATTTGTTAGACGAATAGACGTTTCCTTTAGTTATTTAAATGCTTAATTGTGCTTGTTAAAATGTAGCACAAGCTTCTGTTCTGTTCGGTGTATTTTCTGCTGCTCTATCGTTATTCCATCTACAGCGCACA
Source organism: Rhinichthys klamathensis goyatoka (assembly GCF_029890125.1). Classification (NCBI taxonomy): domain Eukaryota; kingdom Metazoa; phylum Chordata; class Actinopteri; order Cypriniformes; family Leuciscidae; genus Rhinichthys; species Rhinichthys klamathensis. The sequence goes on from NW_026606631.1 coordinate 559,246, forward strand.
TTTAGAGCCTCTCCAGTGCAGCGGCACAGTAATCACATGATGTCTTCCTGTAATAATATAGGGAACCACGCTACACATAAATCACGTTACAGTTCATGTTTTTACTTGCTACATTTATGATTGTTTTAATCCAACTGACACTTGTGTGCTGAGCTCTCTCTCTCTCTCTCCTTACTGTCAAGTAGTGTAAATAATAGGTGCATCGTTTTACTTTCTTTGCTATTGATGTTGGCGACCACACTACAAACTTCAGCGATGTCTTTAAGAAAAGGATGTGTCACTGCACACTCAATTCACTTAGCGTTCTTCACTTCTCAGCTCGTGCACAGCAGCTATACAGGCGTAAATATTTGAATTTATGCTTAATATTCAATTAATTGGATACATTTACTTCATAGACATCTTTAATCTGTTATCACCATATCCATGTCTGTTCTGTCTGTGTCTTTGTTTGGACACAATTTTGGCAGGGCAAGTAAACATCTAAACCACTGGCCGACCGGGCCAGTAGAAAAAATCTTTAGCGTTGAGCTCTGTAACTTGCCTCTAAACTATGCACAGACCATGTTTTCCCTAAAATTGTCTGTCTTTCACTCTCTATCCATCACTCTACCAGTTAAACAAGTTCTGGCTGGTAAATTGATAGAGTAAAATTATTCAAACTTTGTATTCAATCCTCAATTAGGGCACAAATGTGACTGTACTGATGGGGCTGTTTAGTGTTTATTCACTGGTAATTAATAGATGAACACATTCTGTTTGTAGGCTACACATCCAAATCAAGCTAAGGAATGCGGTTGCTCTACCCAAAAATAGGAATTTATTATCTTTTAAAAAATGTTGTAACACTTTCACTGTGGCTGTGTCCTGCTCTCTCTACAGGAATATGTTCGATTAGTTGGGTCCTGGTGCCAGGTGAATGTGGGATCCTATCGTTTTGTTTTGGGTCAATGCTATCTGTCCAGTGGTGAGGGGCAAAAGGTAAGAAAATCCATGAGTGACCAATGGGCCTCTGTTAGGAAATCTCTATATTTGTATTAAAAAATAAGAAAACTTATCTCTAGGTACCAAGCATAATTTGACAACACTATGATCATGGATTCAATTCCCAGGGAGTGTATGAACTTAATAAATGTGTAGCTTGAAATTAAGTCTGCTAAATGTATAAATGTAAATGCAAGTAATTTCACTTAGTTGCCATATTCTTGACTCTCCAGGGTAGCTATTTTCCTGCTGATTTACTGCAAGTACCATTGCTGTCAACCGGAATGGGGAAAGACCAAAACTTTTTTTTGAAATTAAGGATGTACTCGCACTAGGCACTGTCGTAATGATGACAGTATACTGTTCTGTGCTCTGGTGTGGTTAGCGATCACACTACATGTGTACAGCGCCTGAGCCCAACTGAACCGTGGTCTGCCTCATCTCTTCCAAGCATGCCAGGGACGGTCAAGCGAATTGTGATCACACTAGTCAAGCGAACCGTGATCACACTAGTCAAATGAACCAGACTTTGGGGATCAAACGTGCTCGGGCACAGTTCAGATTGCCTAGTGTGAGTAGGTGCACTATCCAAGTTTCAGTAACATTTTGAATCTGTAATGTAAGCAGATGCTTCTGAAGCTAGAATTGTTAAACAATTGTTAAAAGAGACAAATGTCTGTTTGCATTCTCTGAAATGCATGCAAGCGTAGGCAAACAGCCTTTTGGCTCTTTTACCAATTGTTTATTTTTTCCCTGCAATTTACTCCACACACTACACAACGCAGAAACTGTCCACTCCGCACATAAATACATGAATGGGAGGAAAGAATAACACTTTAAAGAGCCAGTGGCCTTTTTTTATATAGGCATTCCAATGCTCAAAACATGGCAGATGTAGTAATGGAAGTTCCTCTTTGAAGTCCACAAAATTGTTCTAGATGCAAAAGAGGTGTTGTGAAATGATACCTATTTGCAGATGTTGTTTGTCATGTGTGGATGTGCGTTTTGTGGTTTCAGGCATTGCAGTGTTTCCAGGAAGCAGCCACTGAGGTGGATAAAGAAGAGTTTTTAATGAAACTCACGTGTTCAGATGAGGAGACAGCCGTGACCGCCCCACGATTACTTTATTACAACAAGGAAAGTGTCTGCTAGATGCACAGAACAGGTTAAAATTATTATTCAGCATTTGAATGGGCATGTAATAATTCTATATAATGTTTACTTGTTTAGGTTTTACGGTTATTGGAGGATATTTGTTTGCCTGAGCTTGTGATCAATTTGGCAACGCTGGCCATATCTGAAGCTGCCAATGATGAGAGAAGCCAGGTAACAACTTTGTGTTTTGAGTGACTAATTCAAGTAATGTAAAATTCAATTGTGTATTCCTGTCTTATTGATTTTTTTTGTTTTTGTTTATTTGTTGTTGTTTTTTGTCTGATGAATTGTTTGGATTAAACCTAAAATTCATAGCTACCTTTTCCCCCCTAGATCGTTATGTGTTTTCAAAAATGATCAAATTAGATTAGGGTTATCAAAATTAACACACTTTTTTTTCTTTTTTTTTCTTTTTAATGCATTAAAAATATTTTAACGCTGCATTCGTTTTTTTCCTGGCATCCTTTGCCTATTGTTTCATTATATGATCACACACTCATTCATTCAAATGCTTTTAAACCATTCATGTGCGATAGGACGCAGATGAGAGCGCAGAAAATTTGTACATTTAAATACAAATCTTTTTTCACAGTATGTAGACCCTTTGAAAATGAACTAGTAGAAGAACTTACCAGTCACAGTACTTAAAATACACATTTTCCTTTTAGATTTATCCTTTTTATCCTAAAATTTGTTAAAAGGTAAAATCATAAAAATATATAATGATTATGTCAACTTCCCATACATTGTGGTATAAATCAACATAATTTTGAAAATTTCTATCTCCATTTAATATTGATTAGAAACTGACCTGTATTGTAGGCTGCTCTGTGGACTCGTATATTCAAGCATCATCTGGATCTTGGACACAATTTTCAGGCGTATGAGGCCCTGACACAAAACCCTGATCCTAGCAGGTACTGTGCAATGACATCATTTTCTTATCCACAGTTCAATGTAAAATACTTGAGGTGTGTGTGTGTGTCTGCAGGCAGCTGGACTGTCTCCGACAGCTGGTGGTGGTTCTGTGCGAGCGTGCTCAACTCAGGGATCTTATCCAGTTCCCATTTGTTAATTTACATGATGAGGTAGGTCAGAATACTTACTCACACATGTGCCTTCTAGGTATTTAAAACTGCATTGGTCCTGTTAGACAAGTTATTGAAACAGACATCGAAATAAAATTCACTAAAAAAATAGGGCTGTTGACATTAACCCTCTGGGGTCTGAGATGTTTTCTGGGTCCTGGAGGTGTTCTGACATGCTCTGACATTTGTGTTTATTTCTGTTACTTGTGACATTTTCATGGCTAAAGTCTTATTACACCTGTATTCAGCACAAACTCTGCTACAATAATATGTTAGTAAAAAATTTTAGTTTTGAGATAATGACGTTTATGCGTGGTTTGTGAAAAAACTAAAATAAATTGTCACTGAAATAAGGTCATGAAACCCATACTGATTATTTCTTCACAAGACTTTTGAAAATTGTATCACGTAGCCTGGAATATTTGCTCCAAAACTATGTGAAAATCATCCTGACTACACATTCAGATAAGACAATAAAGTCTTTTAAAATTTGTATGATGTGTTTTGTGTAAGAAAGCTTTATGCGAAGGAGGCGTAATCTCATTAATATTACTGCTTTTCACACCTGAGAAAGACAAAGACCCTCCCCTAATGGCCCTATTAGGTGCTATCATCATGAGGAGCCTTGCACAAAGAATGAGGAGATTTTAAAAAGAATGGCTTTTAAATTGTTTGAATTTATTTACAACACAACATAATCCAAAGATACACAACAAAGGACAAAAAAGCACATTGGTAAACACACTGATCTAAAGATAGAGGCTTGAACAGTCACAACTTTGTGCCATTCCTGAAACATAGTACATACCCGTCATTTCCAAGGTGTTTGATTTTTCATTTTACCATGTTCATGTACAGTCTCTCCTGTGAATGTTGAAGTCAGCAGAACTCATCAGTGGCATCTGGTCCCTGTAAAAAAATAAAAAAATAAAAAACACCTGTGAACATGCTGATATCAAGAGAAACTATATGGCTGCACGACTTTGGGCATACATTGTAGATTTGCGAGATATAAATATATATATATATTAGGGCTGGGCAAGTTAACGCGTTATTATCGCGTTAACGCATTTATTAATTAATGCCGACAATTTTTTTATCGCACGTTAACGCGTGTTTTTTTTTTTTTTTTTTTTTTTTTTTTTGAAAGTCCGTTGCACACTGGCTCTGAATAGGACATAGGCCTACAGTCAAACCATGGATCACAGGAGGGGTGGGATGTTGGTCAGCCAGCAAATAACCCACCCAAACCAGCAGTGGAGAGGCTTTGGCAGGTTCTCTCAGGTGAACAGAAAGGGAGACAGCGCTCCGCGAGTGAATGACAGGTGCTCTATGGATAGTAACCATGGCAACGGCTTCTGTGCGCTACGCAGCTGTAGTCTTTTTAACTTAAATTAAAATTATACATAAGTTTACCTGATGTGCCTGCGTGTAGTTTAGCGGGGATGCTCTGCAATGTGAATTCCCTTCTGTTGATGTCCTGATAACTATTTAAATATTGGAAACTCACAAACAGCGAGCCGAGGATCAGTCTCTCTTCCAATGATTTGTACTGCGCGTCGTGTACAAAAAGTTATAGACAATCAAAGTCCTTTGAGACAATTCAACTTAGGCAACGGGCGGGCGCGTGCGTGAGGCGAGCGCGTGAGGCGAGCGCGTGAGGCGAGCATGACCGCAACTGTTTCACAGAACGCACCCGCTTGTCGCTGCACCTTGTGCTCGACCAATTCACCTCACTCTAAAAGGCTGATTTATACTTCTGTGTCGGACTTACTTACGCTATACACTACGCGTTGGTTGGTTTTACTTCTGCGTCGTTGTCCGCGTTAACGTGCAATTACACATGCAGAGGGAGAGTGTGAAACCCGTGGAGCGGTTCTAGCAATCGCAGCGCTTGCGGTACGCGTAGAATTGACGCGTTGTTACATTTTTGGAGAGGTGCACGTCAGGGTACGACGTAAGTTCGACGCAGAAGTATAAATTGGGCTTTACCTCTGTTTAATGCAATCTTAGTGTACGTGGGAAACCATGGCATGACCAAACCTAAGCTACTATCAGAGAAGTAACGTTGGTCGACTTATATCTCATGACCTCTGACTACATAGACTGTTTCTGCTGCTAAAAGACACCTGTTGATACCTGTTAAGAAAAAAACCAAGAAAACTGGACTCGTTTTAACAAGCTAGATAAAAGGTAATGCCCTGGCAGTGGCAAATAGCTTTGTTTTAATATTTGATTTGATTACATTAATGTTTAAGTTGAGATTTACAATAAATATTTTATTGCTGTGTAAAGAGAATACTGCTGGTATAAAGCACCTTATTTGTTTAAAGTTTTTGCAAACCACATGTTATTGCACTTTTGTGTATATAGCAGTACATTTAAATCAAAAGTGAGTAATACACTACTTTAGAATTCATTATTAAAGTTTGCGCGTAACAATGCGATTAATCGCAAGAAAATCATGCGATTAATCGCGATTAAAAAATTTAATCGTTGCCCAGCACTAATATATATATATATACACACACACACACACACACACACACACACACACACACACACACACACACACACACACACACAGTGCTTAGAATAAGTGAACACACCCATGCTAAAGTTGACTAAAAAAATCATCTTAATGCCTTAATTAAAAAAATGAGGAAAACTCCAACCTTTAGGGACACCAATTTTCTTTGTGAATGAATAATGTATCGCAAATAATTAAATGTTTTTCCTTAAAATACAGGGTGCATACGTCTGGACACCCCTATGTTGAATTCCCATAGAGGGGCAGATTTTTATTTTTAAAGGCCAGTTATTTCATGGATCAGGATACTATGCATCCTGATAAAGTTCTCTTGGCCTTTAGAATTAAAAAAGCCCCACATCATCACATACCCTTCACCATATAGACATGGTTTTATTTCAGTTAGCCTAATAGCTGGTTTGATTTGCATTGAGAGATGATCTTATGGAAAGTACCCCATGCTAATCTCTAGGGATGGTGAAGGGTATGTGATGTGCGGCTATTTTAATTCCAAATAATAATAACAATAGCCTATAGCAGGGTTCCCGCGGATCCTTAAAAAGTCTTAAATTAGATTTTTAAAATTTAAGACCATAAAAAGTCTTATTTTTACTTATGAAAGGTCTTAAATTTTAGATGACACTTTGACTTAGACATATCTAAAAGCTTTCCAAATTAAAACTATCTAATTAGCGTACGTATGTTTTTAAATTTATTATTCTATCTTTGTGGATTTGCTAATTCACGTGACATTTCGCGTCACTCGCGAGTCGCGGCAGCATAACTGTCTCCTGCACGCGAGAGGAGAGGAGAGGAGAAGAAAGGTCGTAAATGTCAGTTCAGTTGTAAGTTCATTCTTTATGTGCGTATGGTGTGCGATGTGTATTGTCTATTATGATATTGTAATCATTGTTTTAACAATGTACGAGGCACTGCGAGCTGACATCGCATTTGTCTCGTGCTTTCACTGCTGCGTGATGTGTGCAGTGTAACTGTTATGTCCCCAAATTAGTTTTTGTCTTATATTTATATCATATTATGTTCTTATATCACATCAGAAAGAGTGCCGTTTTCCCGTGCACAATTCCAAGTGTGATATTTGTTATACAACAGTTAAATTAACAATAAGTTAACATTGAGTTACTTTTTAGACACAATATTGTCAATATTGTTTGTTTTCCCTTTATTTCGCCGACTATAATTTCAAAATGAAACGGTAGCAGAGTCTCAATGCAACCGACAGCGATGATTTCTTGACTGAAATCCGCGTTTTGAACGAATCACTTGCTTCTTTCCCGAATGAATCAGCCGTTTGAACGAATCGGTTGAATGAATGACTCCCTCAACTCACTTACTCACAACAGTGATTTGCCGCTGCGGTTTCATATTTAAAGTACCCTTTAAATAAAATGTTAAAATTAGAAATCATTTCATATTTAAATATTGAATATTGATTTAAAAATAGGCTATATATCTCGTTTTATTTATGCAGTTGTAAATGGAGTGTAAATATATTAATGCCACTTCTGATGCCGCTTCTGTCACCTCTGCACTGCAAAGATGGATTTTGATTGAATGATTTAATTTGACTGGTAACAGTGGTACTGTATGATTATTATATAATTAAGTATTATTGTATAATTACTGTATAATTTAATTTGAATGATAGTATTTGACATTAAAGGTGATGCATAACTCTAAATAAGTTTAGAAAAAATTTCCATATATAGGTGAAAATGCCCCTGAAAAAATCAATTTAAGGTGGCAAATATTGCCCCTTAATTAAAATATTAATTTCTGTCACTGCTGTGAACTGACCACTGCATAGAATATGAAAAATATGAATATCTTCGTGAGTCAGCTGTCAACAACAGACCTAAACCAGCCATGGCACCAGCACAAAAACACAATCAGTAAAATATCATCTAATTATTATCAACAAAACGTTGAAAATATCAAGATATATTTTTGTCAATACTGCACAGCCCTAATGTACGGTATTAATTTTGATTTCTTAAGGTCTTAAAAAGCCTTAAATTTGACTTTCAAAAGTGTGCAGGAACCCTGTATAGCATGCGGCCTATAAATCATTAAAAAGGACCACTTCAGTACACTAGAGAAAAATATATGTTTGTTACTTCAAATGTTTTCATTCGTTATTTAACAGTAAACATGGTTCTAAACATTATAATATTCACCATATTAGAGTAAACACTGATACTAGCCTAACATCATGCTGTGTTTTATTATCAAACATAAAAACATCCTCGTGTCGTACATGTATATTTATTTCCTGCCTGTCTAGACTATAGTTCATATTTCAACATGTTTCCGTCGATTTCATACATTTTAGTCTAGCAACAGTTCAACTGGAATGTTAAGTTTATGCAAGAATAACACTAACTAATATATTTCATAATACATTTCTTACCTTACATCTTTCTTGTCTTCAAATCGTGTTCTTCTTCTGAGGTAAATCCAATGTAAGCTCACTGCGTGTCTTCCAAACTCGACGAAAAGCAGAGGACTGATGAAGTTTGGTACTTTGTTTTTTAGGTAATGAGCGCGTTCGCGTTCCTTCGTGGAGATTTGCATATCAATCTCTTTCTTGCGTGGGCGTGGTCAAATTAAAAATGATGAGCAAGCGTTTGAGAAACTGGACATCTTGTTGGTTTTATACAAATTACTTAAACAGAAAAAATTTGTTTTCGTTTTGAATCAGATCATTTAAAAGTACACACTTAAATGATTATAAAGATATATATCTCATGCCTGGGTGAATAGTATTCGCTGAGTTTTGTTTCAGTTTAGAGACGTGCTCCAAAAAAAAAGTTCCCGGTGAGGGAGAGCCAGAAAGCACACCCTGTTTATTTTCTTTATTTTACAAAAGCACAATGTTTTATTTCGATTGTAAGTGGACACCTAAAAAAGAAGACATTTAACCGTCATTTTTGGTCATACAGACTTAAGAAATATGAAAAAAACTGAGTATTTTAAGTCTATTTTGCTGCTATGTGAAAAAAATCAAGCAAAACGCGCCGGGGCGTTTGCCGACCCCAGAGGGTTAATACATGCGATTTAATTCTAAATTATTAATGCATTAAAATAATTGAACGCAAATAAATTATAAACTGAAGCACGTGTAATTGCGTCATTAACGTAATACCAGTTAGATGATCTTGGAAGTCGGGAGTTTATCTACATGTGATTCTGTTCGGTAGCGCAAATTAACTTATAATAATTTTTCATTTTTATTTCTCATGGGTGCTTTGGTGTGCATACATTTATGAATTATATGGAATCCTTATATCATTTGGTTATTTGGTAAAGACACCTAAATTTACCTTGGAAAAAGCTTGCAGTAAATAGTTTTGTGAGAATCACCCTTCAATCTCATGCTTTACTTTGCTGGATATAGCAAATGACGACAAAATGAATGTGTTAAACAAAACAATTGGTCGTATGCTTAATTTCATAAGTGTACGATTAATCGCACAAAAGGGTCCGATTGATCGCGATTAAAAGAAATGAATATATTGACAGCAGACTATTAGATCGGATGAAATCTCCACGTCAGAAATATCAAATCCAGCCCCGGACGCCGAATCTTGTCAAATGATGTGTGCAAACCTGTCAACAGAAAGTCTTGTCTGGTACTCAAGACTCTATTAACAGCCTGAGAGTTTGACTGAGAAGAGCAGAAGCAGGAGACGAAGTGATGATAATAAAAGAGCAGAGTTTATTGAATAATCATAGTTGCGAACTTGCGTATGTCTCAATGCTCAGACTTCATCTAGATCAGGGATTAAAGTTCCTTTCCTTCCCAGCGGAGGTCTGGACAATACTTTTTTGGAACAGTTATACATTTCCATCGAGGCAGCCGTTGTACTTGGTAAAAAAAAAAACTCAAAATAGTCATCAAAGACAGTGGTGTCTAAGAATTTTTACCAAAAATTGACCAAAAAAAGTTATTTCTCACAACTGGATATGATTATAAAATTGTTAGATCAGATGTTTTAACAGGCTATTTTTTTTTTTTTTTTACATTTAGACACCTTTGTGTATGGCACATAGAAGGCCTTGGGACAGAGAAACGTACTGGGGGTGCAGGTTTATCTCTTAAGAAAAGTATGGACAATTTTTATATTTTGCTCAAAGTAATAAACTACTATAAACAAACAATGTACATAATCTAATAATCAAAACTCTCGTTATGAGCACAAAACAAAGCTAACTAGTAATTTAAAAGATTTTTTTGTCTTCCCTTGCCATCTCTAAATAATATTCCAAATTCTAACATTGTTTCTTTTGAAATGCTCTTTATATGCTGATTAATAATGCTAAATGTGTGGGAAAATGTCTAAAGACGCCACACGTTAGCTTGTCTCAAACCTGGTTTGGTTGAATGGTCAGAGTCATCTGTATGCAGGGTTTCCGTGGATCCTTAAGTCTTAAATTAGATTTTTTAAATTTAAGGCCATAAAAACTCTTAAGTCTTATTTTTTCTTATGAAAGGTCTTAAATTTTCGATGGCAATTTGGCTTAGACTGTGTGCAGTTATAGGTATGTTCCCAAATGAGTTTTTGTCTTATATTTATATCATTATGTTGTTATCATGCAATATCACATCAGCAAGAGTGCCGTTTTCCCGTGCACAATTACAAATGTGATATTTATTTTGTATAACAGTTAAATTAACAATAAATGAACATTTTGAGTTACATTTTATATACAATATTATCAATATTGTTTGTTTTCCCTTTATTTCGCCGACAAGAATTTCAAAATGAAACCGTAGTCTCCATGCAACAGACAGCGATGATTTTTTGACTGAAATCCGCGTTTTGAACGAATCAATTTAATGATTCAATGAACAATCACTTGCTGCTTTCCCGAATGAATCAGCTGTTTGAACAAATCGGTTGAATGAATGACTCCCTCAACTCACTTAAGACTGACTTGCCACCACCTAATGGCAGTTTCACATTTGAAGGGATAGTTCACCCCAAAATGAAAATTCTGTCAGTAATTACTCACCCTCATGTTGTTCTAACCCCGTAAGACTTTCGTTCATCTTTGAAACACAAATTAAGATATTTTTGATGAAATCTGAGAGCTGGATCACTCCTCCATAGGCTTCTATGGGATTGAAACTTGCCGGCCCAGAAAAGTTATTAAAGACATCGTTAAAATAGTCCAAGTGACTACAGTGGTACAATCTTAAGTTTATCAAGCAACGAGAATACTTTTTGTGCGCAAAAAACAAACAAAAATAACGACTTTATTCAACTATTCATTTCCTTCTCTGTGGGCCTTGAGTGAGTTCACGTAGTGTAACGTACTCGGTTACTAACGTAACCTCAGTTCTCTCTAGAAGAGGGAACGAGTACTGCGTAATATCTTACGCTAGGGGAAAACCTCTTTTCCTCGAGATATTGAAGCCAAAAAATTATCCTTAATTTTGAATTATTGCAAAACGCGTTGCAGCAGCATACAGACATATGCAGGCGGCTCAGCGTGCCTATTGGCTGTCCTGCGGCAACTGCAGCAGCCTATCGAGAGCGGCCCTTTGGTGACGGTCCAATGGGGGCGCTTCGCGCCCATCGTGTCACGCTCGCGCCCAAAGGGGCGTGGTCTAGCCCTATAAAGATAGCTCGATGGGCTGATCTCACTGGTTTTTCATCACCGAAGCGAACCAGCGCGTAGCAGGCACGGCAAGATACGCAGTACTCGTTCCCTCTTCTAGAGAGAACTGAGGTTACGTTAGTAACCGAGTACGTTCTCTTACGAGAGGTTCTCTCGTACTGCGTAATATCTTACGCTAGGGGAACACTATGCAAAACTCCGTGCATGTAGGGATCCAACACCAAAGTCCCAAGGGACAAGTGCCCGGGGCGCATATAGTGCATAATCACCATGAACTCACAGAGAGTCCGAGAAGAGAGGCTAGCAGCATCATTCTCAAATAATTTAGCCACAAGAAAGGCTATTCATTATAATAGTGTCACACACAGTCAGGGTGAAGAGAAAAACTTCGGCCTGTACTGAGTGATAGTACAGGCATTATTTTCCCTTGGGAAAAAACTCACAGCCCGTTGAGCGGTGCTCAAGCGAGTGCAGTACTCTGCGCCGAAACGACGGGGCAGGTGGAACTTGACTTTGGCTTGCAATTTGGCTTGTAAGGCGGGAACTTCTAGGTTATAAAACCTTAAAAATGTAGACGGGGAGGCCCAGCCTGCCGCCATACAGATATCTTGTAAAGAGATCCCACTAGACCACGCCCACGATGAGGCCATGCCTCTGGTGGAGTGTGCTCTAACACCTAAAGGGCACTCAAGTCCCTTTGTAGTGTATGCCATTGCTATGGTATCAACTATCCATCTGAATAGGGTCTGTTTCGAAGCGGCTAGGCCCTTAGCGCGACCGCTGAACGAAACGAAACGAAAAGCTGCTCAGTCTGTCTGAAAACAGACGAGCGAGATACGTAGGCCTTTAATGCCCTTACTGGGCAAAGGAGGCCTGTGCTTTCCTCCTCATTATGAACCGGTAGGGCAGACAGAGAGATTACCTGGGCCCTAAACGGTGTGTTGAGGGATTTAGGCACGTATCCGTGTCTTGGTTTGAGTATGACTTTTGAGTCGTTAGGCCCAAATTCCAGACACGTTGCGCTTATTGAGAGCGCTTGCAGATCCCCTATGCGTTTTACTGACGCAAGAGCCATGAGAAACACTGTTTTGAAAGACAAGTGTTTCATATCCGATGTCTGGATTGGCTCGAATGGGGCTCCTTTCAGGGCTTCTAGCACCATGGAAAGGTCCCACATGGGGATAGATGGGGGTCTGGGAGGATTCATCCTCTTAGCTCCTTTTAGGAAACGAATGACCAGATAATTTTTCCACAGTGACGGGCCAGACGCAGGTTTTGTAAACGCTGCTATGGCCACCACATAGACTTTGAGCGTGGATGGGGACCTGCCCTTATCCAGTAGCTCTTGAAGGAAGGAAAGTACCTCTGTTACCCCGCTGCTTGTGGGTGGAAAACCTCGGGTTTTGCACCAGTTAACAAACACTGACCACTTAGAGGCATAGAGACGTCTAGTAGACGGTGCTCTGGCCTGCGTGATAGTGTTTAGCACTCCCTCGGGGAGGTTTGCGGGTACCGGTTGATGGCCCATGCGTGCAGGGCCCACCTTTCCGGGTGAGGATGGCAAATTGAGCCCATGGCCTGAGAGAGGAGGTCTTTCCTCGTCGGACTCGGCCATGGGGCAGTGCTCGTCAGCTGCATTAGGACTGTTAACCGTTCCTGGTTCGTCCAGAGCGGAGCTACAAGGAGCACAGAGCATCTGGTTTCCCTGATTCGTTCCAACACTTGAGGCAGGAGCGAAACTGGGGTGAAAAGCATAGAGCGGGCAGCTGGGCCAGACGAGGGCTAGTGCATCCTTGCTCTTTGAGAAGAATTTTGGGCAGTGAGCGTTCTCCTGGGACGCGAATAGGTCTACCTGTGCTCTGCCGAACTTCTCCCACAGCAGGAGGATTGTCTGCGGGTGCAGAGACCATTCCCCAGCTGGTATATTGTTTCTGGACAGTCTGTCTGGCCCCAAATTCAGGAGGCCAGGCACGTGTGCTGCTCTCAGTGAGCGCAGATTGTGCTGAGCCCAGACCAGAATGCGCTCTGTCAGTCTGAAAAGGTTTCGAGACCTGACGCCGCCCTGGCGATTTATCTGGGATACCACCGACATGTTGTCCGAGCGGACTAAGACGTGGTAGCCCTTTATTCGGGGACAGAAGAGCCTCAGCGCGTTGTCGACTGCCAACATTTCCAGACAGTTTATGTGAAGGAGCTTTTCTCGTTCTGACCATAGGCCGAAGAACGGTCTGCCCTCGTGCAGCGCTCCCATCCCGAGGTGGAGGCGTCCGTGGACACCACCTGTACACTCGAGGAAGTCCCCAGGTTTACACCAGACTGGTACCAGTCGGTCGCTCTCCAAGGTTTCAGGGCTGTGACACATTCCTGATTGACCCGAAGCAGACCGGAAGCCCAAGCTCGAGGTGGTACTCGTGCTTTGAGCCAAAACGGCAGCGGGCGCATGTGAAGCAGGCCCAGCTGAAGTACTGAAGATGCTGAGGCCATCAAGCCCAGCATTCTCTGAAACCTCCTGAGCGGGACTAAAGCGCCGCGGCGGAAGAATTTCGTGGAGCGCTGAATGTCTATTATGTGCTCTGGAGTTCAGCTCTGTGCCCAGGAAATTATTTTCTGACTGGGGACCAGCGAGCTTTTCGCCCAATTGACTGTGAGACCCAGTTTCTCGAGGTGTTCGAGTAACACGGTCCTGTGTTCTATGAGCTCTGACTGAGATCGAGCTAGAATCAGCCAATCGTCCAAGTAGTTAAAAACTCGCATGCCCTGAAGTTTCAGGGGTGCGAGCGCCGCGTTCATGCACATCGTTAATGTACGGGGTGCAAGAGACAGGTCGAACGGTAGGACTGTGTATTGATATGCCTGGCCCTCGAAGGCGAATCTCAAAAATCGCCTGTGACGTGACGCTATTTGTATCTGGAAATAAGCGTCCTTCAGATCTATCGACATAACCAGTCCCCTTGGCAAATCTGCGTGAGGATTTTCTTGGTTGTAAGCATTCTGAACTGGCGTTACATAAGCGCTTTGTTCAGTTGTCTTAGATCTAGAATGGGTCTGAGACCCCCGTCTTTTTTCGGTACCAGAAAATATCTGCTGAACAGAGGGAAGCGCGGAGGGGACGTTTGCAAAATATGCTGTATTTTTGTTCATCTGCTGGATGCCACTAGTCTCGCAGAAACGACATACTTCATTATTACTTGTATTTTTAGCAAGCCAATGTATTTTTTGTGCTTTTTGTTCTTCAGGTGGTCAGCATTATTGAGTCTCGCGCAAGAGCTGTGGACCTCATGACTCACAACTATTATGAGCTTCTATATGCTTTTCATATCAATCGTCACAACTATAGGAAAGGTAAAACTGATGGTACAGGGATATTTCAAGGATTCTGCCAGAAATTGGTCATTAAGCTAACAATAAAATGTTTGTGTTTAAGCCGGTACAGTGATGTTTGAGTACGGCATGCGTCTGGGCCGTGAGGTACGAACTCTCCGTGGTCTCCAGAAACAGGTGAACTGTTACCTCGCTGCCCTCAACTGCCTGCGTCTTGTTCATCCGGACTATGCTTGGATTGTGCAGCCCTCTTCTGGAGCAGCGGTAGGCATCTAAAACCTTTTCAATTCTTTGGGTGGAGTAAAATAAATCCTTTTAAATTAAAAAAAAACAAAAGATCAGCACTCGCTTGTCTTCCTTTTTAAATTATTAAAAAATATATATATTTTAAATCATTTATCTGGATCATTCAACTGGAGTTTGAATTGAATGATCCCAGATGTGCTTTGTTGCATAATATTTTCTTTTAATAATTTAACAAGGAAGACAAGCGAGTGCGGATCTTTTGTTTTTTTCATTTAGAAGTATTTATTTCTACGGATCCGCGCACCCAAAAAAATGGTTGAGCGCAGTGATTATGTATTTTCATTTAAAACAAAGAAAAATATATAGTGTGTGTACACATGTAGTTTCGGACACTTTGTATACACACCATTGTATACACTTGTAAACACACAGAGCAAACATTTTAGGCATGCGATAAACATTTTTCTTGTGAATTAAGGATGTAAAAAAAAAAAAAAAAAAGAATACCATCAATACTTTTTAGCAATTAACAGTTACCTAAATCAAATCAATAATTTGTATAACCATCCTGTGCCTTTAAAACAGCACCAATTTTCCTAGATAAATTTGTCCAGTTTTTAAAATGTTCCAGGCATTTAGGAGAGTTGGTACTGTTCCTCGATTTAGACTCAATTACTACTTTTTTTTTCCTCTAGGTAATCCTAGATTAATTCGGTGCAGTCAAGTCCCTGTGTGGTCAGACATCTATTGTAGGGTTCATCTCAATGCATGATAACAGTACAAAAGGAATGTCTGGAAATCTAAATTGACAAATTCTACTGGCATTTATATAAGTAAAAGATATAAATAACCACCTTAAAAATGTGAAAAAAAGTTGTTTTGTGAATCATTTAGACTTTTAGACACTTTTTCACAGTACTGTATGTGTATACATCTATAATATAAAATTGTAAAATGTATTATTATATCATAATGTATTTTAATATATGTTATGCCTTGACTAGTATGAACGACCAGGCGCATCACCAAAAAGGAACTATGATGGTGAATTTGCTGCAAGTCCAGGTAATTCTTCCCAAAAACACCCTCTAACATTATGTGGACTATGCTCTTGTTTCCCCCATTCAAAACCTAAATATGATCATATGAGTTATATTGGTCATTCAAAACTCACGTGTCTTTATTGTATGATTTCTCTTAATGAATCAGTCCAAAAGTCTTTCAATTTATGCCTTGCCTAAACGAAGAGCTGTTACCATTTAATGTGTACTTGACTCTCTATGGATCACATTATGAAATGAGGTTTGAGAGATCTAAATATAAAGAAAAATCTTAAAATCTTAATTTATTACTATTAGCAAAATCTAGTGTTCTATCTTATTTTTTAAAAGCTGCACGTTTTATAGTTGTTTGTCATGTGATCACAGTAAATCAACAGATTGACATTCTTGAGCTGAAAGACTTGGAGAAAGAGTATGTTCTTGCCCGGAGTCGTCTAACGTTAGCTCAACAGGACCCCCCCTCAGCAGCTATCGCAGGTAAGCACACTTATCTAATGTGTATTCCATCTTCATCTTACACACATGATCTTTGTGTGCTGTTTGTTTTATTGTTGTCAAAGTACATCCCATTGAAGTTAGAGCTGCACGATGTATCGAAAAATTATCGTCATCGCGATAATAGTATATGTGATATCCGTATCGCAGAGAGGTGCGATAAATTACTTTATTTAATTTCAGACATCCCAAGTCTCCCGGAAGTTCCGGGAGTCTCCCGCATATTGATAGCGGCTCCCTGATGCCCGCAAATTAGTTAAAATCTCCCGGAATCTAGAGCGAGCGAACAAGAGCGCGCATGCGAGACAGAACACGTATACTGTGCTCCAACCGTGTCGTGTAGCGCGCGCACGGCAGTGAGGGAGAGAGCGAGAGACCTTGCGTGTGTGTGCCTCATGAGACAGAGAACATCCTGATTGGCCTGTACGTCTGAAATATGGCAATATTTTGGCTTCAATAGAGAAGTGTCACAAATGCAGGTACTGTGTAAGGGGCCGTTCACATATCGCGTCTAAAAACGCCTGGAAAGTGCGGCCGCGCCGCTCTCCTTCTTTCCACAAGCACGCATCTGTTGTTGCTATGCAACCATGAACTGCGCTGAGGGCTTTCCATGATGACGAGGAAGTATCAGCAAAGGATTCATTGATTTCTAGCCCTTGTATGTAGCTTTACTTCTAGATATATTTTTGGAGATGAGAAATAAAAACCCGCCCTGTACAGCTATGATCAGCTGTTTGGGCCGAGCTTTCGATGTTGTTACGGAAAGGCCGAAGCTGATTGTTGGTTTTTGTCTCATGACCTGCGGTGAGCTTGCGGCATTCTGAAAAGTTGATGTTCTCATCTCATTGCGGCATAGGCGGGCATGGAAAAATGTGCTTCCATTTTGAGCGTGCTTGCCGCGCGCCTGCATTTGAAATAACGAATTTGCATCCGCAAAAAACGCGATATGTGAACATAAGTGACGGTGTCAATAAGTCGTGCGGAAAAATTGTGGCCACGTCGAGAGGAAACTAATCTTCAGTCATCTCAACTGAAACGCACCCTCAGGGCTATGAAGACTTCAAAAAGTGTAAGCCCACATCTACCAAAACTGCTAACGAAATGCCACATAACAATAACAGAGTCTCAAAGACAACCATTAATCAAAGTTTTGCAAGTGTAACTCCTTCTGAAAAAAAACTGAGATATTCTTCTGAAGATTAGAAGAATATATTTTAGCCTACCTGTTTATTTTAGTCTGATCATTACATATAAATGATTTTTTTTTTTAAAAGCTTAATAAAAATAGCATTTCTCTAGTGTAAGGTATCTGGGGTAAATCCATGACTCCGTCCTGAACACAAATAAAGCACATTCTTCCTAAAACCCAAAGTTTTAGGATTAATGAAAATTACTGGACTTTGGTGCCAACAAGTCTGCTCCTGACACTTTTACGACCCTGCGACACTCGCCAGAGACTAACCCTACATTCTCCCACTCACGTAGTCCAAGCTTCAAAGGAATTCCAGACAAACCCCCCCCCCCCTGTTGGGTGCTCAATGCACGCAGATACAAACACACACACATAAATGAACTTTTACTACTCTCCTCATTTAAAGACATTTACTGAGGTATATTTGATATGTTGTTATGTTTGTCGATTGCCCAGGTCCTATGAAGGGATCTATGAGTGTGTGTTAGTTTAAAACAAACTACAAGGGCAGTTAATATGCTTTTAATGTAACTTTGCAATATAACTCTCCTTAAATGTCTTTCTTCCTATGTTCAGAATCCTTGTGATCTGACAAGGTCATTTATGTAATTGAACAAGCCATAAAATGTATTTTACTATGTTTTACCATCTTTGGAATGATTCTGAACAAATTCTGACTGATCGTAAAACCTGTGAATGCGGCCATAATTTAGCTTTGACAAGACAAAGAGAATTTTGCCGCCAAGAGTTTCGTTGAATGTCATTGGCCAGTTCGCACCTCAGAGGTGTGGACTCCAGTTCCTTTAAAGAGAACTGGACTCGCTCTTCCTGGGCCCTGTCTTCCCTCTCTGGCTGGTACCCTGGACTGCTCTTTCTCCAACATGTGACGCGCGCTTGACTCTCTCGCTCGCTCGTACTCTGGACTCTCCCTTCCTTCATCATGTGACTCCTTGGTCCATCGGGACCTCGTGTTCATGCGATGACCCATCTTTCCTTTGTTTGTCTAGTTCAGTTTTATTTTCCTTTTTGTATTCTCCTTTGTTCTTTCTCACCGGCGAGTGAAATGAACTTAGTTTGAATCATTTCTTTGGCAACACCTTCAACGGACGATTTGAACATCCCGCCACACGGGCGCGCCGGAAAGGACCTCTGACCGGGTCCGGAACACACGCACACACACACGAGAGAACATGATCAGCAAGTATTCGTTTCTTACCGAGATCTAAATTAGTGATCGACCGATATATCGGCCAGCCGATATATCGGGCCGATATTTGCGGTTTTTACGTGTATCGGAATCGGCCGATACGCGGCTGCTGCGTTCGCCGATAGTTTTTTCCCGGCATTATTTATAGACAGGCGTCCACAGGCAGCTCTGTGCTGCTGGAGACGCTGCAGTGCAGTTCACGTGCAGACCCTGCACTGTCCCTCCCCCACTAGCAGAGTGCAACCTGCGCTTCAAGATAACGGTAACTTTTAAACTTTCAAAGCATCTTTTAACTGTTTGACTGCTGAAATATTGTCAAACACTTTGAAAATGGAAACACGTTGCTCTATAACTGTTATGTGGTTGCAACTATATAGCTAAGCAAGTTTGTGGGTCCAAATGGAAAACGCGAATGACTCGTCTATAAAACTGCTTGCTTGCCATTGTATTTAGGGAGCTGCAAATAGCTGTAGGCTATCCGTTCAGTATGCATTAGGGCTGTCAATGAATATTCTAAATACGAATATATATTCGAATAGTTTTAAAAAACTGAATTTTGAGGTGAAAATTAATATTCGAATGTGGAAAAACACGCCTGCGGTAGCAGACTAACGTTACCACAGCACAGCTCGCTCGGAGCGCTCAGTGTCGGTTCTATGTACTGTGAAACTTCAATTAATGTATTTGTTTCAATCACTGAATGAAGCCTGCTATATACCTTAAATTGCTTGCACAAAACTCTTGATCAGCACTCAACATTTGTTTGTTGTTGTTCATTTAAACCGGTTTGCGCGGAGAGCGTGAGGGTGAGTGCGAGAGAGAGAGAGACAGAGTGCGCCTGCGAGTCCGGGCGAGCCAGAGTGAGCTCTGCGGTCTTGGCCATTAGTTGATTTACTTTTTTTTTTTTTTTTGTAATACGTTGTCAAATATGTTTAAACTCAAATAAGCTACTTAATACTAGTAGTTATGTCTCTTTGTATTAATTTGTCCTGTTATTGACGTAATGCGCGTCATTGACCAAATGCACGACGATGTGTTCAAATATGTTTTTTAGAGGGAATATACAAACGCCATTTGAGCAATTTTGACAGCCCTAGTATGCGTACGGTAGCTGTTACGAACATTGGTCATAGGATTAAGTAATACCAACGTTGTTCCGTGCTTTTTGTGGGAGATTTATTCAGCGACCACCTGGCTGAGGTTTGGACGCGTGTGGTGTGTGTCTCCCTCGCCATCGCAGTGATATTAGAGACTAGACATGCTCATTTTATTTTATGTAGAAAAATTTAAACCATGGCAGTAAATAGTTCGTTACTTTTAAAGTGAAGTACAGTGTGCACTGTGCACTTTATTATGCTGGTTGCTACTGTGTGCAATAGTGTAATTATTTTATTTATGCTTAAATATTTATTTTCAGCAGTGAACTTTTTTTTGTTCTACCTCATGTTTTTAATATTTGTTAAATATTGTTTATCTACTTGTTCTTGTTCTACCTCACATGTTTTTACTATTTGTTAAATATTGATTTTTTTACGTTAAATAAATGTTACTTTAATTAAATTGAGACCTGTAACATTTGTTAACATCATGTCATTTTTATGATGTTAATTGAGGGAACAAAATGTATCGGCTCCAAATATCGGCTCAAGAAAATCGGCAGGCCGTATCAGTCATCGGCTAAGGCTGATGGGAAAAAAATCGGTATCGGTATCGGCACTAAAAAATCCATATCGGTCGATCCCTAATCTAAATACTGCTAAGATTGCCTGCCCTAATTAGGGTACGATTTGACTCTAGTTGTCTCTATTAACGGTTCTGTGTCTGATGAATTTTGCCAAACTCACCAGCTCTCTCTCTCTCTCTCTCTCTTTCTATATGCATTCTCCTTCCTCGATGTTTTATTGTGTTTGTAAATACATTTATTCCTTGTAACGTTTATTAACCGTATACGTAATCACCTTTATTAAATACATATATTCATTGATTGATTCTGCCTGTGCTCATACTTCAAATCACTTAAATGTTTCGATCAGCTACAAGCTTTGAAATGGTATAATACTTTAAATAGTATTGTGACAAAACAGGAGAGCTATCTTTTACGGCCGTAAAGATCGTCTCTTCCTGCGAGTCTCTTAAAGGTAATTTCTCTGTGGAAATTGATGAAGATCCATGACCAGTTTGCTGGACAAACAGATTATTCGATACTAATTAATTCCATTGAGGAGTATCCTAAGAATCTATATATTCTAGACAATTTGCATATGAATATTGAATTATAATTCGTTATGATTTGATTATTGATAAATAAAATTGATCTATCTTGCCGATCTGTATGAATAATTGATTATACATCCATTGTATTCAGTCGTTCATAACAGATTGGCAACGTAACCCCCTTTGCCGGGTGATTTTTAACATGTATTGTTATCTGGGTCAAACCCGTATCAATAGTTATTAATTTGTAATTACTAAATATTGAATACATATTCCCCAATGGCCCAAATACTTTACACTAGGGAAATTTTATATCGCAAGAAATATCGTTATCGCGATACTCAACAACATCGCATATCGCATATTTTCCCAGTATCGTGCAGCCCTAATTGAAGTCTTTTTCAACATATTAATACATATAGATTGTCATTTCAGAAATATTTATTAAAGGCAATATTATTGAATAGATGTCAAACGTACATTGTCATTTGTACAGTTTAGTTTTTCTGACACATTTCATGAAACAATTAAATATTAACTAACTATAAACACAATCTCAAAACTACATCCAGGCTCTACTTTGTGACCATTTCAGTCGCAATTGCTTTTCCAGAATGAAGCGTGACTGTTCATTTGCATACGAGCAGCTCGTGATCTCGATGCGCAGTACATGCTGCTCCTCACAAACTCCATCTCTGTCCGCAAGCGCCGAGTTTGGTGAAAGCAAAGAAATTAGACAGCCATAAATATTATTGTAATTTTGTTTTAAAATAAAATGTTTTATTATTATTTTTGGCATAATGAATAAGTGGAAATGTGGCCTGAGACAATTGAAGTGGAGAAAGATTTTCTTAAACTCAGTTGTAAAAAAAAAAAAGGTTATTTCTTCCAAAGCAGACAATACTGCTAAATACTGTTCAAATGAAGATCCGTTATGAATATGCCCTCATTTGTGAATTTTTCACAGAGTATGCTTTTTCAATTTTTATGTGCCATTGGGTTGTTTCACTATAGGGTATGGAAACTGAACATTTTTCCCAAGAGTGTCAACTAGAGTATTTTGAAAGGTTAATTTAATGCTGGTGTTATTTCTCTTACAGGAGGTGCGTCTTCACAAGAGATGGTTGCTCTGCTTGTCCAAACAGGTCTTTTTGACACATCCCTGACGCTGTGTCAGACCTTTAACTTATCCCTTACACCTGTCTTTGAGGGACTGACATTCAAGTACGTTATGATCTATCCAGTGTCTGGCCATTTTAAATCAATTTCCTCAGATTTCTGAAGTGCAGATTTTTCTCTCTGTGTAGGTGTATCAAACTGCAATATAAAGGTGATCAGGACCAGACAGAGGTGTGGAACTGGCTTGCAGCCAATCAGCTGCCAACTATCATTACTACTAAAGAGTCCAGGTTTGTCAACATACTCTGACCTTAATCATTACGATGAACTCCGCTGCATGTCTTCCTGAACTGAATTTCTCTCCACACAGCGCAACAGATGAAGCTTGGCGGCTTTTAGCTCATTATTTGGAGAAGTATCCCTCACAGAATGCTCAATATCACCGCTGTGTCATCAACAAGCTGCTGTCACATGGGGTGCCAGTGCCTGATTGGCTGATCAATGCCTACAAGGTGGTTGTTGTTGTTTTTTCAGCATTACATCCAACGGAGAAAAGCCATTACCGTTGTTTAATTCTCTGTCTTTGTCTTTTTATTTCAAGGGGGTTAATTTTCCCTCATCTTTTGAAAGAAGAGTTAATTGTACTATATAAACATTCTATAACTTTTAGAACTCAAAACTTACTTGTTGATCTTAAAACAAGCTTTTATTGAAACCAAGCTGCCAAACCGGCTCGGTTTGGACTTCCTGGTTTCTATTATTGCAATAGGCCTTTATCACAGTCCGCATGTCGTACATCCTGCTCCGATTATTAGCGTAAAGGAACTTCCACCTGCATTATTGTCAATATTTAATACTGTTTATTTAGACTTACTTTACGATGATCAAACCAGTTACAGTCTATGGGCTGGACATATTCCTTTATTTCAATTTGATCTAATTATTGATGATTGCATCATAAAGTAAGTGCATGAAAATATTTTAACCTTAATATTGTTTAATATAAGTTTTAGACTAAAATAGACTTTAGTTGTAATTAATGTCCCCGTGAACTGGAAGTTGCAACCGACTTTACTTCAGTGTTGTGACGTATTTCTTCCATGTGAAACAGAATATTGAATAGAGGGGTAGGGTTTTATTTTAGCACACCTCCTCTCCATCCCTCATTGAAGAGATTGAAGAGGAGTTGTTAAGGATATTCAATCCAAGCCGTCAAACTGACGTCATCAGAGAAGGAACACCAATCCAGAGCTGAAGCAAATTCTCAGATTTTGATTAAAGATTACCACGACAATCAAATATTTTTTCTGTGTATTAACTTGCACGGATAAATTGTTCACCAGAAGACTAGTAATGTGCGCTAACAAAGTAAATAGGGTCAATTTTAATTTCATGACAACTTGTCGACAACAATTTATCTAATTCTAATGCTCTTTAATGTGATGTTTGTATTGTATTCTTGCACTTCTGCAATAAAATAAGGTAATCAGACTCATGAAGTATTGTGCATACACATACAGTATGGCTTGCACACTCCTCTTTAAACCACACAATATGTGTCAGAATATTGACACCTTTTTTCTTTGTTTCACAATACCAATTAATGATTGTAAACTGAGGTTGGTGTCTTTAGAAGTATCTGTGCTGAATTTTACATCAATAAATCACAAGTCACCTTTATTTACACAACGGTCCCGTGCGTTGGGCACAGCTGCAGCAGAAGAGTTTTCACTCTCCTGTTTGAAGCTTCCGCTTTTCGAACGCAGTAGTGTGACAAAGGCATATAGAGATGAATACATAAGCGCAAGGCTGCCTGCACAGACATAGATCAAAGCCTAATTTTTCATCATCGCCTCTTTGACCCGCCCACTGGGGCATTCGTTAACGGTGATGTATGGAAAATATATTAAAATAAGTCTTTTTTTAAGGCTGCCTAGTATTATAACAATGTTTCTCTCTTGCCCTAGAGAAATATGTATTAAAATATGTAGGAGCTCTTTTAAACAAAAAATGTTACACAAGATAATCTATAAGATGTGCTACTCTGCTTTCTATAGGTAACCAATCAAGATGTCTAAAATGGAATACATCAACATGTGTAAAACTACTAAAGCCTAAAACTAACCATATCAAAATATTTTGAGAAAACTTATTCAACCATACACGAGACGGATCAGGCATCCAAGAAATGCATTGGTACTCAAAATGGCGATGCTCTAGACATGATGCCTGTCATTTTAAATTGTTTATCCAGAAAACTAAAATCTAGCAAGAAATTTTGTCCTAGCATTAACCTTACCTAAAGTTTTCATAGCCATACCTGCAGCACTTAAATCATTGTCAAGGACACAACCGAGATAATTATCACTAGTTCCGTTTTATATTACACAGTCCCCCTACATTGATAGACATGTTAGGAACCTTGTTCAGTTTACTTTTAAACCCAAATAATATGGATTCTGTTTTACATAAATGCATTGAGTTTATTTTCAGAGAGCCAGTCTTACATACTGTAGCTCCTCACCTAATATCACTTGTATTTTGCCGACATCCTTGTTTGAAACCAGTAAAGCAGAGTCATCAGCATATAAAAACAAATTACAATCACAAACTGCTCCCATATCATTTATGTATAGGAGGAATAAAAGAGGGCCTAAGACACTTCTCTGGGGAACACCATTTTTAATAATTGTTTCCTCGTAGAGAATCCCACCAATTTTTTACCCTTTGAACTCTCCCAGTTAAATAAGAGTTCAACCAGGCAATCACCATACTTGGAAAAACCCATGACACTTAAGTTATCTAACAGTATTGAAGATTCACTGTCAAAAGCTTTTTGGAAATCCAAGAGTACCATTTTACACATTTTATCTCCATCAATCTAGATCAAGACTGCATTGCTTTTTTTAACTTACTTTCTTTACTTTACCTTTTGTAAGTTTACAGATGTAATTTTCACACTATCCCTCTTCTCTCTTTGTGTAACATGTGAAGGATGTTTGTGGTTCTCTTTCAGGAAGTTGATGCTGCAGCGCTGCTGCGTCTCTATCTGAACTATGATCACCTGGAGTGTGCAGCGGAGCTTGTGCTGGAGTATGTGGATGCTTTGCTTGGAAAGGGTCATCAGTATTTTGGAATAGAGGTATGGAGTCCTGCATACTATTACAACTATTCATAATAATAAATTAATTTTATACAGGTTAAAATATATACCCAAAAACATAGTCTGTAGTAGACACTAAGGTTCTTATTTACAAGATTGCAAATAATGGATGTAAATTTGCTTTTGAAATCTTAAAGTGCATTTGCAATTCATGGATGTTTTTACTAACAATAATACAGTTTTGCAAATAGCATTATGTGCAAGTAAGTTGGACATATGTAAAAAAGGTTACTTATTCCTAATGTTAAGCATGCTGCTCACTTTCTAAACACCTGCACTTTCCAATAATTATCAGATTAATTGGCCAATAAATTATATATTTATATATATATATATATATATATATATATATATATATATATATGCGCAATAAACTCAGCATCTGTGTGTTCTGTATTGTGCGCACAGACAGTGTGCCAGAATCGAGTTCTCTTTTGTGCTTGAATGATAATACACAATTATGCCAAAATTCCTGTTTTGTCGAGTGTCCTCATAAGAGCAGTCTTAAATTAGTTGAATAAAGTTAATTGAACGTAAAGAGTTGAGAAAATGAGATGCGTGTGAGATCCGCGTCATGTGCAGCAGCGGCTCGTCTTAAAGTGACAGCAGCCACTGTTTATCATTAAAGTTTATCAAAGAACAAAGGTAACAGATAATTACTCACTGCTCTTGACTTAAGAACATTTGTAGCTTTAATAAGGGTTAACCTATATATAATTTATGCAGTGCAGACTGTTTGATAACTTTATTCAATTTCTGTATATTTCCTACCTGTTAGACATTAAAGGGTTAGTTCACCCAAAAATGAAAATTCTGTCAGTAATTACTCTCCCTCATGTTGTTCCAACCCCGTAAGAATTTCGTTCATCTTCAGAACACAAATTAAGATATTTTTGATTAAATCTGAGAGCTGGAGCTGGAGCTCCATAGGCTTCTTAAGGTATCGAAACTGGCCGGCCCAAAAGTTATTAAAGACATTGTTAAAATAGTCCGAGTGACTACAGTGGCTCAATCTTAAGTTAATCAAGCGACGAGAATACTTTTTGTGCACAAAAAATAAACAAAAATAACTACTTTATTCAACTATTCATTTCCTTCTCTGTGGGCCTCGAGATTTCACGTAGTGAAACTACGCAAAGCTTCTAGGTTGCACGTCACACGCATCACACACATGACCAGCGTCGGTCAATAGTGAGCCTACGCGTGACGTGCAACCTAGAAGCTTTGCGTAGTTTCACTATGTGAAATCTCGAGGCCCACAGAGAAGGAAATGAATAGTTGAATAAAGTAGTTATTTTTGTTTATTTTTTGCGCACAAAAAGTATTCTCGTCGCTTGATAAACTTAAGATTGAGCCACTGTAGTCACTCGGACTATTTTAACAATGTCTTTCATAACTTTTGGGCCGGCCAGTTTCGATCCCTTAAGGAGCCTATGGAGGAGTGATCCAGCTCTCAGATTTAATCAAAAATATCTTAATTTGTGTTCCGAAGATGAACGAAAGTCTTACGGGGTTGGAACAACATGAGGGTGAGTAATTACTCACAGAATTTTCATTTTTGGGTGAACTATCCCTTTAATGGATATCAGTCAAGTGAACTTTATTTGTATAGTGCTTTTTACTATACAGATTGTTTCAAAGCAGCTTTACAGTGATAACAGGAAAAAAACGCAACAAAGTTTGTTTCGGCTGTACAGCTTATCTAGAAGATAATGTCATAGTTAGGGCTGTCGCGATAACCGCAACATTGCAGTACCGCACTACTGACAGGCCAACCACAGAGGAATGCAAGTACCCGCAGCAACCGCGATATTCGCGTGTTTTCTTTTTTCATAAGGCTACACCCTTCTTGTTTTGAACTTCGTACCATGTGTATAGAATGTTAAATAAGTTAATGATAACAAGACTGTTTATCATGGTGATTTGTACAGGGGCTTCATGGATTTGCCCTTAGGCCTAAACAGACAGTGAATGAGATCGACGGAGCGCATGCGATTACCTGCGTCTGTCTTTGAAGTCATGTATATTCGTGAAAAGGTTGCCGTTTCAAAGGAAAGCGAAATGTCGTATCATCCTTTTAATATGTAAGGGTATTTACCATGAATGGCATCAGCGCTGGTCAGCATTACACAGCGCGAGGAAGCCGTGGAGGGAAAAAAGCAGCGAGTCACGCATTGAATCAATGCCATAGGTCTCTCTCTTAAGTGAAGCATTGCTTCAGCGTTGCCTAAAAGCGAAGCATTGCTGGTCAGCTGAGCCTTAACCCTCTGGGGACCAGAGTGTTTTTGGGGCCCTTTGGATGTTTTGACATGCTCTGACATTTGTGCTTTTTTCAGTTGCTTATAAACATATTAATGGCACAGGTGAAATTAAACTCTATTTAGCACAAACAGGTCTACCATAATGTGTGAGCAACATGTATGTACATGTTTGTATTTTTGAGAGAATATTGTTTATGCGTGGTTATTGAAAAAACTAAAAAATAAAGTTTTTGAAATAAGGACACAAAAAACATACTAAATATGAGTCCACAAGACTTTTGACTAATGTACGTTGTTGCCTAGAGTTTTTGCTTCAAAATGATCTGAAAATCATCCTTCCTAATCATTCACATAAAACAATAGATTGTTTTAAATTGTGAAAAACATTTTTTTGTTTGCCAAGGCAATATGCGGATGGGCGGAACGGCCCAACCCCTATCATGAATAATTAAGTGGTTCTCAGACAGTGACCCTGCATAATAATGAGCCTTTCATTCAGGGGTGTCACACAAGAAAGAATGTAAGGACAATATATATATATATATATATATATATATATATATATATATATATATATATATATATATATATATATATATATATATATATTGTCATTGCATTCTTTCTTGTATATATATATATAGCCTACATGTATATATATATATATATATATATTTTGTCATTGCATTCTTTCTTGTATATATATATAACCTACATGTGTATATATATATATATATATATATATATATACACACACACACACACACACACAAACACACACATATATATATATATATATACAAACAATCAAAATATAAATGAAAGCCAAAAGCACATTTTTAGTCATACCTGGAAACAAATCCTGGTCAAATGCTATATGGGCCATTCTACAGAATTGGTTCAAAGTTACAGTTGGAAACATCTTGAAAAGAAAATAGTCTTTTCCCATAAATGTCTTATAAAGTATTATTTTTTAAAGTAGACCAATACAATAAAAATAAACCAGTCGCATTTCAAAGTCGCTCGCGAAATGACCGCCAGGTGGCGCAAAGGGACATTTATCAAAACGTAAGTGGGGCTAATGTCAATTAACAACAGTAAGGATGAAATTCTACAAGTTATGGTAATTTACAAATAAGCCTACAACAAACATTTATTTTTAAACAAATATTTTTAAATATGCAACATGCACGTTTAAACAACAAACAATACAATCTGAACCAGCGCTCCTGTATTGAGACATGCAGCGCGTTTCAGTTACGATCCTGGTTCCAGTGGCCTTAATACATTCACGGCTTTTTAAAATGTCACAAAGCGTTTTGAGATGGTTTTGAATGAAATATTGAAGTTTATAATTAGGGTATTTTGGCACAGAGAGATTTGTCTAGCTCTAAAACTCTGTTACGCCATACAGTTTTTTGGTTATATTTATAAAATAAAATTACCATGCATTTCCATTTTACACTAGGAACAATAGTATCGAACACAACGACGTTGCATCTGTACCAATCGTACGAGGCTACCAATCGTAATTTCAAAAGCAGTTCTGTAAAAAAAGTAATTTTACATATATAGCCTATATATATATATTTTTTTTTATTAGGCCTATTATTATCATTATTATTTTGATTCCCTACAACCTAGAGTTTTTAAAAACATGGTTTTAAGTAAAGTGTGATTTGCCAGGGGGGACGGGGATTTCCTTCTGGTCTAAACATCCCTGCTTCTGCTGAATTATTTGAATCCCCACACCCCTCCCTCCACAGTAATCAATGCTATAGGCTACTTCACCAATAGACCATATCAAATATAAAATAGAGATATGCAACAAGCACGTTTAAACAACGACAAACAATAAAATCAAAACCAGCGTTTCAGTTGTTCATTAGTTCAAGTGGCCTTAATGCATGCACGGCTTTTCAAAATTTTACAAAGCGTGTTGAGATTATTTTGAATGAAATATTGAAGTTTATAATTAAGTGTTTTGGCAGACCACGCCGAGTGGCCCTATGCATTTTTCTAAAGTCGGGTTTTATTCGAACTTTTGCTAACGACAAAAACAGTTTATCTGTCGTCTCTGTCTCCGGGAACTGCGCGTCACAAAAATGAACCGAAGCCACTTCAGCTCAGTCACTATAAGAAATCGGCTCTGTCTAAAGCCTTTAAATGTCTAAATATTCTGGCTAATAAATGTTATCTGATTATGTAATCCATATGAAAACGAGAGGTACAGAGGATGTACTCAAACATGTAGCCTGTAAGCGCTTCCCAATGAGAAAATGACAAGGGTGAAAATCTCGCTCTAATTAAATGTAGCAGGCTAAATCGCCCTGAATTAAAATGTAAAAACAGATCAAATAATGTATTTGTCGAAATGTTGCGATATTGTTTCATTTAAGTTCATAATTATTCAATACATGTTATTTAATTTAGCAGCATTACCACAAAGCACCGTGGTTCGATATTTATTTGAATAAAAAAATAAAAAACTTAATTCACAAATTGCATGCCTGGTTGAAAGGATCCAAAGATCCATGTAGACTTTAATATTGAGTTGAACATTTTGTTCATGAAAACAAATTAACATGCGTTTTTTTCAGATTATATTTAGTTTTGCTTGGAAAAAGCTGGCCCAAACCAGTTTTATTTCATCAATTACTGAAATAATGAAATATTTAGTAATAAACTTTTATGATAGAAATATCACTAGGCTACATGTAACTAAATCATTTAATTCCTTCATTATCAACACTGTCTAGAATAGCGATTTAAGTGTGAATTGCGACTTCTCTTTGTGTTAAGTCAGCCTCAGACTCCGATAGCCTGTGGGGGGTTGGAGGGACAGTTCAGTGCTGTATCGAGCGCGCAGGACAATAGGCATAGGTGTTAATGTTCCTCTTTCATATGGAGAGCGAGGGAGACTAAATAAACTTGTTAAAAAGAGATTCAGCGCGAGAGAGGCAAAGAAAAACGCATGTTTTAATTTAATTATGTTGCTTTGGACAATTTTCGTTTTGTAGGCCTACTGTTTTAATTGTTTAATATAGCTGTCATTTCTTTGGCAATACAAATTTAAAATGTCGCAAGAATAAGATTAGCCTAGTGTTTCTTATTTTGCATCGCAAAAGAAATAAACTCTAAACCCGATGCAACCCTGTTTTTTTTTTTTTTTTCACTCTTATTTTTATTGTTTTAGGCAGGTCAAAGACAAAGCATAGTGATCTCAATTTTGAGTATGGTTACATAATGCAAAAATAAAATAAAAATGAACAAATAAACATAAGACAGCAACCAGATGTCATGATATATAAAAAAAAAATATATATATATATATAATAAAGAAAAAACTTCAGATTACACAGTTTCTAATGCAAATCTATATGCTATCCATTTGCTCCATTTTTCTTTAAATTCAGCTTCTTTCAGTCTTAGAATAAAGGTCATTCTTTCCATGGTGAATATTTCCTGCACAACGTCCATCCACTGAGTATGGCTGGGTGGCTCAGGTTTGAGCCAACTTCTTGTTATCGCTTTCCTCCCTGCCGACAATAATATCTTAACCAGATATCGATCATCTTTCTTTACATTGGACAAAAGACCCATATACATTGTTGTAAAAGTTAATGGTACAGAGTACTCCAGTACTTTGCAGAAAATAAGGTGGACAGAAGTCCAGAAAGGTTTTATCTCAAGACAGTCCCAGAAAACATGTGTGTGGGTAGCATCCACAGAGCCACATTGCCTCCAACATACTTGTTGGGTGGACAGTTGTTTACCTTTAATAGATGGCGTGATAAAGAATCGAATGAAATTTTTCCAATTGAATTCTCTCCATTTTTGTGAATTTGTAGATGTCTGTGACAACTCACAGATTTTATACCATTCTTCATTTGAGATCGTGACAGCTGCTTCTCTTTCCCACTTTTCTTTGACATACAGGGTTGTGTTTTTTTGACAGGACATTAAGCTAGTGTATAGCTTTGAAGTAATTTTGTGTGTTTTCTGTTGGTATGCACCACACAGAGTCTCTAAAACTGCATTAGGTTCGTTTCTGTCCTTAATTTCTTTATTATAGTATTCTCTTAGTTGCAGGTATCGGAAGAAGTCTCGATTATCTAGACTAAATTTGTCTTTCAGATATTGAAAACTTCTTATTTCCCCATTATTAATTAAATTACAAAAAGCTGTAACCCCTCTATTGGTCCAAAATTTGAAATTTGAGTCATGCATTCCTGGTTTAAAGTCTTTGTCATGAGCTACCCATCTTAATATTTTTCTTTCTTTATTCAATTTTAATTGTCTTGCTACACTATACCAAATTTCCATTGTGAGTTGTGCAATTGGGCCAAGTATTTCTATTACATCAGTTGGGATATGGTCCTCTCCCACGAGTGTCTGAACATTGTACCCAGGGATGCATGTCTCAATCTCTTTCCATTTGGCACAGTAACTAGGGTCACACCAGCAACACAGGTAACGCAATTGAGCTGCATAGAAATACATTTTTAAATTTGGAAGGGCCATGCCCCCCTTATCCTTCTGCAGCTGTAATGTTGAATACCTAACTCTGGGCCTCTTCCCATCCCATATAAACTTCGATAACAGCTTATCCCACTCTGTGAATTGTTTTGACGGAATATTTACCGGGAGGGATTGAAATAAGTAAAGTAGCCTAGGGAGGATGTTCATTTTTACCACTTTTATTCTATCACTTAAGCCGAGTGGATAAGTAGACCATCTCTGGATGTCTGTTCTAATACTTTCGTTTATTGGGTTGTAATTAAAATTATATAGTAGTGAAGAATCTTTGGATAGAAATACTCCGAGGTATTTAATTTTGTTGGTGCTCCATTTTATATCATATGTGCGTGCAGTTTCATTTGAGGGTGAATGATTAAACAATAGTATTTGGGTTTTGGAAATGTTCAACTTGTATCCAGCATATTCATTATACTTTCCCAAAAGATCCATCAGTATGGGAAGTGATATGTTAATATCTTCTAGAAATAACAATATATCGTCCGCAAATAATCCGATCCTTTGTTCTCTTTCGTTGATCATAATCCCCTTTAAATCCTCTTTCTCCCGAATCGCTTGAGCGAGTGGCTCAATGTATAAAGCAAAAAGGGTGGGGCTTAATCCGCAGCCCTGCCTACATCCTCTACTAAGTTCAAACCGGTCTGTCAGAGATCCATTCACTTTTATTCTTGCGGTTGGCTTATCATAAATTGCTCTAATACATTGAACAGAGTCATTAGTAAGGCCAAATTTCTCCAACGTTAGATATAGGAAATCCCAATTTACTCGATCGAAGGCCTTTTCTGCATCGAGGCTGATCAAGGCCGCTTTAAGCTTTTTGCTGGAGATATTGTGAATCACATGTAGACTTCTTCTGATATTATCTTGCGTTTGCCTACCAATTATAAAGCCAGTCTGATCCTCATCAATTATATCAGAAATAAAGGTTTCAAATCGTCTAGAAATGATGGATGTATATAGCTTATAGTCCACATTTAAAATTGATATTGGTCTATAATTGGCACAATTATCTCTATCTTTATTTTCTTTGGGGATCAGCGTAATAATTCCTTCCTTCCATGATGGAGGGGTCTTGCCTTCTTTATGGATATAGTTTAAAGCTCTAAGAAGAAGCGGCTTCAATTCTACCTTAAAAGTCCTATACCACTCGCCGGGGAAACCATCACTACCTGGGGCTTTATTTGCCTTTAGTCTATTTATTGCTTTATCCAGTTCTTTTGATGTGATTTCTGCTAATATTCTTTTATTTTGTATTTCTCCTATACAGGGAAGGTCTAATTTGTCTAGGAATGCTCTAATCGACTCTTTGTTAGAAGCGCCCTCTAGTGAATATAATTTGCTGTAGTACTGATAAAAAGTGTTTTCTATTTCTTTTGGCTCAGTTCGAAGCTTTTGCGAGATAGGGTCTTTAATTTTCAAAATTGTTGAGTCCGCTTGTTGTTTGCGTAGTTTTCTAGCGAGAAACTTTGTTGATTTTGGGCCTAGTTCATAATATGCTTGTTTTGTAAATCTAGCTTTTTTCTCTACTTCATCATCTAAATAATTTTCAAGTTGCATTTTCAATTTTTGAATTTCTTTTTGAGTGTCTTGATCTTTTTTCAAAATGAATTTTTCCTCTTTATCTTTTAAATCTTTAATTAATCTTTTATATGCTTCAATCCTAGTTTTCTTAATGTTTGTTACCTTGGCTATTAGTTTTCCTCGTAAGACAGCTTTTAGCGAGTCCCATATTATTGATGGATCCACCTCCCCATTGTCATTTTCTTCTATAAATGTTTTGATGTCCTGTTTGACAGATCCAACTACTGATTGGTTGTTAAGGAGGCCCACATTTAATCGCCATACAGTATTTTTGGGGTTATTCTCCAAGTTAAGAGTTAAATATATTGCGCTGTGGTCTGAAACATCAGTGACTCCGATCTTGCATTCGGTTACCCTGTAGAAATCTTCCTGTCTCATTATAAAATAGTCTATTCTTGAATGAACCAAGTGAGGCACTGAGTAATGTGTATAGTCCCTCATAGTTGGGTGGAGCTTCCTCCACACATCCACCATGCCAGTTTCCTCCAACAAAATATTTAGTAATTTTGTAAGATTTCTTTTACTCCTATTTTTACTTGTGGTATCTAGTTTCAAATTTAAGACTGAATTCCAATCCCCTCCACATACACAGATCCCTTCCGCTTCTGCTGTGAGTGTATCAAAGAATTCTTTATAAAATGTTGTTTCGCATTCCGGTGGTGCATAGATGTTAACCAATGTCATAAGATTATTATTGATTTTACCCTTTACTAGAATATATCGACCCTCCTTATCCTTTATTTCTTTAAAAATATCAAGCTTTATTTTTTTGGTTACAAGTATTGCAACTCCCCTCCTATGACTTTGTGAATATGAGCTATAAAATATATTGTAACCAAATTTAATAAGTTTTTCATGCTCCGAAGCTCCTAAATGTGTTTCCTGTAGCAAGATGATGTGCATATCGTCTTTCCTTATCTTATTCATCACCCTTGCCCGCTTTACTGGGTTACCTAATCCATTGACATTCAATGACATTAATTTAAGCTTCTGACTGTGCATCATAAATGCGAGGTGGTTCAGATTGGTTGCTTGTCTTATAACCATGAACTTTGAACATGAACTTTGTAAATAAAAATAAAAACAAAACTGAACTTAAAGCAACAGAACAAATAACGTTAAACTGAAAAAAGGCTTCCAAGGCAGGGTATTTGCAATTCCCCCATTTCGCCAAAATAAGGTAAGGGGGAAAGCCTCCCTCTAAGAGAGGACCCCCTCCCAGAACCAGCGTATAAAACAACAAGAGCTTTTCCACTAATTCTACCTTAGGCGTTTTAGCTCGTTCAAATCAGACTATTTGAATCATAAAAAAGAGTGACAATATTAGTGTTTACATCATTGACAGTCTGTGACAAAAAGCAACTGAACACACAGCTCTTTGGAACATAGCTAGTACCTATTTCCCTCAGGTCTCCACGTCTTTGTCTTCTCGGATCAAGTAGTGAACTTCCGTTGGAATTCCTGTAGCCGTTCCCGTGCTCTCTTGGCTGTCTCCTTCTCTCCGCGCCGGGGCATGCGTTGCCATGGCGATGTTTGGTCCAGTCTTCGGGTCGCTGGTGTGCCAGTTCCGCTGGTATTATCCACACCGAGGTGGCCCTCAACTAGAAGACCTCGGCGATGCAGATCTCTTTCGGCTTCCTCAGCGCTGTTGTAGGTCTGTTGGCCACTCTCCCAATGGATACGCAATCGGGTGTATGGTGTCTGGAAGCGTATGCCGTTCTCTTTCAAAACAAGCTTAATCTTTTTGTAAGCTTTGCGTTGCTGGATCACGTCTGTTGTGTAGTCGTGGTCAAAAGAGAGAAATTTATCCCCAAGCTGAATCTTCTTTTTCCAGGCGTTTCTGAGAACCGCTTCTTTGACTCTATACTGAAGAAAGTTAACAACTATTGATCTCGGGGGGGTGTCGGGGGTCGGTTTCGGGCCAAGTGAGCGGTGTGCGCGTTGTATTTGGGCATCAGTCCCTTCTTCAATAAGTTTTTCGCTCACCAACAGCTTCTCCACAAATTGAATCACAGAGGGACCTTCCATTTCCTCGCGTACCCCGTATATTCTGAGGTTGTTTCGCCTCCCCCTTGACTCCAAATCGTCAACTTTTCCCCGCAATGCCCTTTGCTCTTTTAGTGACTCTTGGAGCACTTCATTTGCCACTGCCGACCAACTTTCCAATTCCTCAATTCGCGCCGCCGCCTCCTCGAGTTTATTGTCATGTTCTTGTAAGGATAGCGTCGTAGAAGCTAACTGTTGGTTAATCTGTTGTCTGAATTCTGACAGTTCCTCTTTCACTTCTCTCTTTACTTCTTCTTTAAACGATGTTAGATCGGCATTTAGCTGAGTTCGAAGGTTGCTTATTTGATCGCTTATATCTTTCAAACTTGGTTGAGAAGTCGAGACACTGCTGTGTGCGTTTATGCTAGCATTGTTAGCATCTGGTGTATTCGGTTCACCTCCTTTGCGTCCCTCTTGTTCCGCTTTTCCAGTCATCTTTTGGTTTCTTGTTTTAGTACCCCCGCTCATATTCCGAGTCTTTTACCTAAACTTAGATAATATTAGCTGAATTCAAGGGGTTTTAATCGTCTGACTTTACGGAGCTATCGTTTCACACGTCCACCTCGTTCCGTCGCATACCGGAAGCCCCGCAACCCTGTTTTAAATTAAAAAAACTGTCCCGACACTTTATTTAAACCTTGAAATGTTCGAACTTGGTTTCAAACTTAAGTAATTTTAGTGTTCTTTTACATTACACAATAATTTAGCAGACTAAAGACGAGCTTCTTCATTTTCATTTTCTGATGCAATCGGCTGACAATCTTCCTTCATCAGTTTTTGTCGTTTGTGCAGCGGCTGCGGTTCTACAGGAATGTAGCAAATTTATGTTGTAATAATAATTAAACAAAACTCTTGACTTTAAATAAGTAAACAGTTATAAACAGTTAGCTATTTAAGCATCAAGAAGGTTAAATATAAACGCTGTTGGCCAACATC
The DNA here is from genome assembly GCF_029890125.1 of Rhinichthys klamathensis goyatoka. Taxonomy (NCBI): domain Eukaryota; kingdom Metazoa; phylum Chordata; class Actinopteri; order Cypriniformes; family Leuciscidae; genus Rhinichthys; species Rhinichthys klamathensis. Next base: position 596,030 of record NW_026606631.1, read on the forward strand.
AGTTAACAACATGTATGCTACATTGAGATTCGATCTCGAGTCGATTGAAGCTCCTCGAAGCTCGTGTTGTTGCGTTAACCACTGAGCTATCGTCTGTACGTCTGTAAATGTTTTTATTGCAATGTTTTACTTTTTCATTATTTATTCAATTTCATTTCAGTAGCCTAATTTCAGTATTGTGATTATGAATTATTTTAACTATACGTTTCACTTGTTGAATTCATCTGCTACCAGCTTTCAATCGCTCTGAATCAGTGCGGTGCGGCAGCAGATTACGCATTAGAGAGAATAAACAAACACTTTTCAGAGTCTATGATTGTAGCGCCTCTTGGCGGTAAAAGGCAGCAAATACACCACACATTTTACCGCCGCGGTGGAACGGCTGATGTGGGCATTGTCATGGCTTGCCTCAACATTTGCGTTTGAATAGCGCGCGTCCTCCGTGGGCGTGTCAGATTAACGCGTAATGAAGTGTAATGAGCTGGGGAAAAAAAATCTGACAGCACTCTCTTTTCGTACAGATTACATAAACTGAGAATATTTGTTTTTTATATAAATTACATCATTGAAAAGAAGAGAATTCAAGCTTCATAAAGAAAAATCTCTCGTGCCTGTATGACAAGTATTTGCAGAGTTAGAGTTAATTTTTCGGACGTGTTTCAGAATGGACTGCACTGACAGAGAGAAGGCAAAACTCGCATCATGTTTATTTTTCTTTATTTGACAAAAAGCACAAAACTTTGTTTTTATTGTGAGTATACAGAAAAATAATAGACAATTAACAAGATCGATTGATGTATAACACTTATATGTACGATCAAAATCAACAGAGTATTTTAAGTCTATTTTTCTGCTATGTGAAAAAAAAACGGCAAAACGCGCGGGCGCGTTTCTGGTCCCCAGAGGGTTAAAGTGTTGCTCAAAGTTAAAAAATAATGAACACCTTGTTTCACTACATCCATCATTTAATGAATCAGCGTTTTTGAACGTTTTCATTGAATGAACGGTTTAATGACTCTCAAAGACAGTCCTTGGGGTAACAATGTAACTGCGGGCTGAGTGACAGTTTTTCAATGCGCAGAGACGCTGTTTAGTTTCGGTTACATTGGTTACTGAAAATGTTCTTGTTTTTGTGCATTTTGACCACATCTTAACACGTATTTGTATAGCAACAAATAAATATAAATAAATAAATGCCGTTAATACCGCATATCGCGCTATTGAGCCACTCATAATTACCGCAAGGGAAATTCGTTCACCGCGACAGCCCTAGTCATAGTCCGGTTAGTTCAGAGTTTATTAGGGCTGCACAATTAATCGCAATGAAACCGCACACGATTTGGCAAAGGCTGCGATTATTTTATGCGCAGTGCAGTCCGGCTGATCAGTAGCTGCTCCATCTGAACGCCAGAGGGCGTCTCACGCAGACACGCCAAATATGCCCCGCTGCAGAAGTGCGATAACGCACATCATTCCAAGAAATCCCTATCGCTGTAGCTGAATAAACAGAAGATTGAAACGCTTTGATTAAACATGACTAATAAACACACAACTGCCTTATTCTGTGTAAGAAGCACATCATCTAACAGAAGGATGAGCTCAACTGTTGTTATGAAGTGTTTTTCGAGTAAAAGCATGTTATTAAATGTTGTCTTGTTAGACAAGTTGGTAAACATTTGAAATGGGCCGTTTTTGCGACAGTACAAACAGTTCAAATGTTTGTACAAACTGTACAAACAGTTCAAATTCAAATTTCAAATGTACAAACATTTGAAATGGGCCGTTTTTGCGACAGTACAAACTCACAAAACCTGCTTCATATGACCCAATTTTGAAATATGTAGGCTATTTTGCACAACATTAAAAATGCAAACCATGCATCTTTATTTTCACCTCATGTAAATAAGAGGCTGCATTAACTAACTTGTTTCTGATTATTTCCATTTTTTTTTTTTATTACATCCTTTTGGGAAAATGCAAGAATATAAGAACCATTTCGAATATGGCATACGCGTGTCTAGCTTCCTATTTTTATAAATGAGAATTAAATAATTAAATGCTAAATAGAACATTATTTTATTTAATTAAATACGAATTTATTATTCGTATTATTCTAAGCATATGACATTTTATTTACAGCAGACAATCATGTGACTGATCCCGCAAGCAGCGCTTTCGTGGACTCACAAAACCTGCTCCTCCGCCGTCAATAAATCGCCGTCAATAAATCGCCATCCGAATGCATGAGTTTTATCACTGAGGTGCCCATGCATGATGCAAATTTATTTTTACAGACGTCCACATGAGAAACAATTAACGTCCGAATAGGGCTTGTACATTGTGTTCAATAAACATAAAACATTTGTGATAATATGTTGCCCAATTATTTTATGTAATGTAATGTTGAATTGCTAGAAAAATCACGAGTGCACAATAATTGTATAAAATCTGAACATTTAGTGAAAAAAAAATTAGGGAAACAAATAAGAGACAATAAGTGTAACACTAAATCTGTTCAAACGTTACAAATTGCTCTTTGTATTGTTGTAAAATACATTCATGAAAAACAAGATAACAAAAATCAAAAAGATAAATTATTATATATATAGCCTTAGGCTACTATAAAATTGAGACATGTTTTAAATGTATAGCACAGCTGTTTAATGAGGCAGCAACATATGATAGATAGGACAGAACAAGAAAGGCTATTAATAATCTTTCATTGCGCAAAAGTAGTATGATATATGATTATGAAAGACTCCAATACAGTGCGGCACACATCGCTTATGCGCATCCCGAGCGCAGAATGATGTGCTTGAAGCAACACGGAGTCACAGCGCGTCGAGTCCGCATTGAAAAGTTCAAAGCACAAAGGAAAGACATATTGATGCGTAGTGTACACAGTATCTATCTATGCAATCGTTTATTGAGCCTTTTCTTTTAACAGTTTTAAATTTCAGTTACTGTGCGCGTGAAGAACTATAGTGCTCTGACTCTACTGTTGTCACTGTTGTTCTTCGTGCAAAGAAGCTAGTCAGCGAGAAACACTGGCACAATGATGAACAAGTAACAATAATATTAGCAATAACATATAATTTTACTGAATAATTAAGTAAACAATCTCAGATGACGAAATATTTTCCTGTCGTCCACTGTATCTTCTGTTGGTTGCAATTGGCAACCTCACCACTAGATGCTGCTAAAATTTACACAGTGCACCTTTAAAACTTCTGGTCACATGAGTCTAAGCTCTTTTCAATAAAACAGACCTGCAAACTTGTCGCTTTTCGGCGACAATCGGGTCATTTACGTGACTCGCGTAGAAGCGTTTTTTTTTGTGTGGGGGGTTTAGGCTGCCCTTCATCTGCATGCCATGCAGGCTAGAATTGTGAAACATTATTGGATAATTCTTATAATTGACATTTCTCTGGGCCAATCGGAATCTTAGCACTTTTTCTCTTGGCCAATCGGAATCTTAGCACTTGCGTCAGAATCTTGAAGCACACAGCGTCTACTGAGCTCGCCATTGGATGAGACACCACGCGAGTCTGATGGAAACTCACCTCGAATTTCACAAAAGATTCCTACACGTTATAAGTCAAGCTTTTTGGAGCAAAAACAAAAGCTATTTGCTTGATTCAATTGACGTTAGCTACCGCTTTTTATGTGATATAATTTACAATAATATTGTATTGTCTAGGGGTGGAACGGTACATGTAAGTTATTCGTATTGAACCGAAACGGTACGGGCGTCACGGTTCGGTGGACGAATTTGCACAGAGAATACACGGTATAAAAATAAATAAAACTCTAGATAGCAATAAATTTCGCTCTATTCACGTTTGGTGTGAACGCAGCATAATGAACAGGCTGCGATGTCAAGATTGCAACGCTGGAGTGTGTGTTAGAGTGAGTGTGAAAGGCGCGGGTGCGATCGAACAGTGGAAACATAAAAACTTACTCCTTAATTTTGTTAATACAGGACATCATTCAAACTGCAAGGTGTTTACTTATTTGTGTACACTCACAATAAAATACAACATTGTGCTTTTGTCAAACTATAAACTCTTGTCAAACTGTAACCTACAACTGTCACCCAACCAAAAACACACACACAGTTTTAAAAGCAAAACATATTTATCCAACCCCATTCCATTTTTTGGACATTCATCAAATCGCATTGGTTTTTATTTATTGTCCTCAAACAGAGCTCTAATCGGTTTATTTTTAAGTTGCACATTCTACATTGATTAAAAAAGATGTTTTTGATGGTAGTATTATTTTATACGGAAATCATTTATTTATAACTCAGATGAGAATAAAGTTAGGGTTAATTAAAATTAAGGAAAACAAATATATTGATCTGAAATATAGCAAATTAATTTTAAATTCATTCAGGTACAATTACCAAACATATCTCAAGGTCTTTTTGTCTTTTTATTAATTTAATTAATAAACTAATTGTATAAAACTATTGTCAGTGCACTACAAATAAACTGGTTCTAAGCCTTTATTAATAAAAATTCAAGGCTTAAGACATTTATAAAAATGCCTTCTATATTTTTGTTTTGCTTTTCACTCCATCGTACCGAACCTTGATGTCTGAACCAAGGTATGAACCGAACCGTGACTTCTGTGTACCGTTCCACCCCTAGTATTGTCGTCATACCTATAAATTACGTTAAGCTACCGCCAGACCCGGAGATCGGCTGAATGGTTTCCAAAACGGTAAAAAACAATTGTTACTCGAGGGGAGGTGGAGAATGAGCTTAATTCCCCAAATGGTGGAATATCCCTGTAACGTTAGCTTATCGTTAGCCGGGTACCCAAAGCCCCCCACCCCCGACACTGTCACCTTTTTTACTCCGAGGAGTTTGCAGGTCTGTAAAATCCATGCAAAAGTGAATATACGAATATTCTTCAATTTTATGCAAAACAGAAATACGACAAATAGAATATCAGATCTGTCATATGGCCAAAAAAACAATGCTTTTTTGCATAGTTGTTTGACACATGAAAACTGTAACAATGTGTCTTACAAGGTACACGATGTAACCTTACTCTCACTTGAAATGTGTCCCTACATTAAGTCCTTGAATTTAAGGGTATTGGACCTGGAAAGTCCTTGAAAGGTCCTTGAATTTGAAGTTAAAGGGGTGGTTCAGGATTTTGGATATAGGGCCTTATTTCCAAGATAGCCTTAGTGTTATTTATCAGTGGAGACAGTTTTCAAACATTTGCATCCAGTCGTTCCAGTTGCATAGTTCGCCGGTGCTAGGCTAGCGCGAGTCAACGGTAACTGCTAGCCTGCCATTAAAAACAGTTTTACCCACTCCACAGTTCTCCAAAAGCAAATAAATTATAACCCCAGACTATCGATGTAAATGTCTGTTAAGAGAATAATGTTAAAAATCAAACTACTCGCATCTCAATGATCGCAATACATTTACAGGAACTAGTTTCTCAGCAGCGGCGGAATTTTACTTTGCTCCGGTTAGTAGTACTGCACCGAAAAGTAAACACAGAACAGAAGTCGGGAGTCGGGACTACCTGCACTACCTCTCTCTCTCTCTACCTCTCTCGGTTGCCTAGGTAACTTAATATCACTCTGCCGCTGCTCTTGACTGTGATGATAAATACAGGGAACAAAGTATAACTATTGCAATGCAATGAAAGGGTAGTTTGATTTCTAACATTATTCTCTCAACAGACATTTACATCGATAGTCTGGCGTAATAATTTATTTGCTTTTGGTGTACTGTGGAGTGGGTAAAACTGTTTTTAATGGCAGGCTAGCAATTACCGTTGACTCGCGCTAGCCTAGCACCGGCGAACTATGCAACTGGAACTGAATGATCATTTTTGAAAACTGTCTCCACTGATAAATAACACTAAGGCTAACTTTGAAATAAGGCCCGATGTCCAAAATTCTGAACCACCCCTTTTAACCAATGTGTGGGAACCCTGTCTTATTCATTTAGTTAATTTATCCATACAGCCGCTCTGGAGAAAACAGTGATGTCATCGTCCAGCTCGGTTCAGTTCTCATATAATGGTGTCAAAGCAGACAGATCAATTTTATTGTTGAATATTACAGAGAAGGATGTCTATGAAGTAAATGTATTGAATTAATAGAATGTTAAACAAATTTGATATTTACAACCTATATAGCTGCTGTGGGCAAGCAGATAAACGAAACGCAGAGTGGATTGAGCGTGAGCTTGTCGAGCAGTTTGTAGTTCGGTCGGATATGGCAATAGCAAAGAAAGTAAAATGAGTAGCATATTACTAACGTTAAAGGGTTAGTTCACCCAAAAATGAAAATTATGTCATTAATGACTCACCCTCATGTCGTCCCAAGCCCGTAAGACCTCTGTTCATCTTCGGAACACAGTTTAAGATATTTTAGATTTAGTCCGAGAGCTTTCTGTCCCTCCATTGAAAATGTATGTACGGTTTACTGTCCTTGTCCAGAAAGGAAATAAAGACATCATCAAAGTAGTCCATGTGACATCAGTGGGTTAGTTAGAATGTTTTGAAGCATCGAAAATACATTTTGGTCCAAAAATAACAAAAACTACGACTTTATTCAGCATTGTATTCTCTTCCGGGGTCTGTTGTCAATCCGCGTTCAGTGATGCTGATGACGTGTATTAGGTATGAAAATATCTGTTTAATAAGCCAACTAATTTAATTCATATTATTTTGGTTTCTATGCCCAATATTTAAAAAAAAAAATAGAAAGAAAACTACTTTGCTTAGTTGGACTTGGAGACTGACTAAATCCAGAAGAGTTGCGGCAGTCTCAGTTTTTTGTTTCTTCATTTAATCACAGATTGACTCTGATGGTGAGATCAGATCTCCACGAGGAGCATACCAGCTGTTGTCCTTGTGTTATACCAGTCTGTCTTTTTATCAGTCTGTCAAATTATCCTTCAAATTGACATTTCAAATTGAAAATGCGCCCAGTGGAATCAATTTAGCAAAAACTTCCATATATTGCAAAAAAAATATTTTGCATTAGGTGTTTTTTTTTCCAGCCAATTCGAAAAAGGAATATTTTGCAAACCTGCAATGGAAACAGGAATGTTTTTATTCTATCTACAGGTCACCTGGCGTGCGTAAAAGTCGATCATTCTTTAAAGAGTGCGCAGTATGTTTGGACCGAAGATGAGACAAAAAAGACAAACGAATTACGGGAATACTGGATTTTAAACAACAAAGAAATGCTACAATTTAAGAGCTTGAGGGAGAAACACCCAGAAACGCCTCATACGTGGCCGCTCACAAGTATAAGGTGCTTTCCTTGCCATTATAACACGCTCATTCTCACGTCTCATTCGATTAAAAATAATGGCTAGTGCGGTGGCTGCGATATACTTAAACCTACTAACATCCATTGCCATGATATTTGGAATGACATCGGTTAATGGAAACACGTCATTTCGCAATAGTTTTTTATCGACATTTAGAAAACATCGCAAACGTTTTGCGCAAATCTGTAATGGAAACCCCGTGAGTGTGTCCAGGGCGATATTCATATGGGATACTAAAAGCGTAGTTTTATTTTATTTTTTTATTATTTTTTTTTTAACTATAAAAAAGTAGTGCTGTTGAGAGAGTATTCCCAATTGGGACTGGTAGAGGATCGGACACAGAAACGGTATGTGTTACATCCCGAGCGGATTGTACTGTGTTTGGGGCTTTTAGGAATGGTTTGATAAACCCTGCATTAATGGAGACTTGTGAAATGCAATTCTCATGTGTATATATATATCTCACTGGATTATTGCATTCTTTGCAAAAGGAATGTATGCAAATTTGTCCAAATTTGACAAAGCTATGTGATTAACTTTAGCACAGTAATGCTTATATTGTGTTTCTTCTTGTCTTTTGATTTCCTCCCAGCGGCCGCTTTCAGCTACAGCATCTCTGGTGTGGCTCCCTTATACATCTATCGACCAGCTCTTGAGAAACCTCAGTGAAAGTCAGATCAATGAAAAGGTGAAACATTGTTCATTTATCATAATGTCTGAGATGTTGATTTCTTGTTTAAGTTTAGAAACTGCTGTTCTCATCTATTTAGATGGGTTAGTAGGTGATTCAGAAATGATGGAATAAATATAAAACTATTGATGATAAGTTGTTGATTATAGGTATAGAAACTGTTTATCACAAAATTTTTATATACAATGGGGGTGTAACGGTATTCAAACCAAACCGAAAAACCGTGATATACCACCCACAGTATGTATCGCTATACTCTCATGTTGTACCGAACGCCCCCTGCCCCGGCCAGCCCTGGCCCGTTGTTGAGCTTGACCTCACTTTACCTTAGGTCACAAAACTAATTTTTCTTCCTTGAAATTTGATTAAATAGCAATTAAGGGTGAAACCATAAACGTATACGTCCCGCAAATTTCCGTGTCTTAAGTGTACAAGACGAATATAGTGTTGTAGCCTAACCACCACCAATAACCACAGTAAGCTCTGGGTTTTGTTACTTTCCATAAGAAACGGTGTCATTTTTCAAATGATGTCCATTTTATCACGAAATTTAAACAATAAATGCCATTTTGATGGTCTTTAATGTGGCGTGACAGATCACTATGTAGGCGCCTCAGTTTAAACAGCAGCGTGATCATCTCTTCCTAATAAACATGATGAACTTCTGAAGGTATGTTGAAAGATACAGTACAACTTACTGAAACGTATTAGATCTCGTGTAATCGCTCAGTGTTTCAATGGCGGAAAGACATCAGTAAAACAGCTTGTGACAATATTCCATGTAGAGCCTCAAGTCATTCAGTGTCCACAGCTTGTTAGTCAGTATATGCACTATATTAGCCTATATATTCATTATATTTTACTTAACCTGTTAGTGATGTCTTGATGATTTAAAATATCTGTCATGAAAATGACAGCCAGTGTGTAAATGATTATATTTCAACAACGAATTGGAGTAAAAACATATAATTAAATTTAGAAGTTAATGCAAAAACTACCTTGCAGAAAAAACTACCTGTGCAGTTTGCATAAAAAAGTTGTCAGAGTGTAGGGCAAAGTTCTGCACGGTTCTTGTTTGTTAAACCCGGACACACAAAACACCTGACTCATCTGACAGCAGCATTAATTTCATTCTGTGCTTGACCCGTTTAACATAGACTGCGATCTAAACCATTCCTGCATTAACAAAATGTAAGTACATCAAGTCAAGTCACCTTTCTACAATACAGATTATTTCCCAGCAGCTTTACAGTGATAAACAGGAAAATTATACATTTTGGCTGTTGTTCAGCTAAAGTCAGTTCAGTGTTGGTTCAGTTCCGTTGTAAAAGATCAATTATTAAACTAGTTTATTTAATCTATAAAGCAGCTCTACAAAAAAATTGTCATCGTCCAGTTCAGTTCTCATACAACAGCGTCGGTACAGTGACTACTACAGTCAGATCAATAATATATTATTGAATATTAAGTGTCCCCATCAGGTAGACAAAAGTTTTGAGTTTTGTTATTGCATGCGCCATAATCAGAGATGAAGGTGACTTAAGTTTTAAAAACATCAAAGGTGTAAATAAAATAATATATGCAATAAACATTATTTGACAATTAAAAAAAATATATATCCTTAGCTATTTGATCTGTAGTCCATCCAAGCCATTGATCCCTGCACTGCAATTCACAAATGTAAATAATTTTCCAACCATTATATCAAATATTAGTAGTTCATGTGCCCATATCCAGGACTCCGGTGTAGGGAGATCATCTGAATTATGTTTTTAAGCATTAAAGTGTATTTAATAAATTAATGATCTGTAAAGTGCTTCATTTCAGATTAGTCAAATTGTTAGAATGTAAATTGTTACAATTACATTAAACAGTAATTTTTCATCCCTGATTTATAAATTAGGCTTAGTGTAGCACATAATGTAGATATTCTGCAACATTAGGTCTGCTGTCATTTAAATGAGCTTTCATTGAGTAACCTATTTGTTGACATTTGGGTCAGTTGCACCATTTCGGATTTCCCAGGAAATCGCAACAAAAATCATGCGAGAGTAATTAACGCTCGGTTCTCCACAGAGGGCTGCGCTTGTCCAAACACACTCTTAACTAAAAGTAAAGAGTGATGATTAAATTGTAGTGATTTCACTGTGGGGAAAAAATCCAGGCTTAACTTTTTGGGAAAGGTACTTAAAAAACATTCAGGTCTTAAACCTCAGAAGCCACTCCTAGTGTCACCGGTCTGACATTTGGAGTGTTTTGCGAATCCAGTATGTCCAGCCCAACAGATTCCTCATAAAATCATCTCTATTTAGAATAAATACTCTCTTTGGGACCCTATACAAATAAAATATTCCAGCGATCTGGCTTATTGGTTGCAAATGAGATTTATCTGTAAAAAAAAAAAATATATATATATATATATACATAAAACTTCATAAAATGATGAATGGAAATTCAACTAAAGGTGAGTAAGCAATTTGATGAAAATCTGCTGAGTACTGTATGTAATTAATCTCTGGCTTCTCTGTCTACAGATGTACAAGAATCTGAAAGATAAACTATCAGAATATCACAGACTGGTGGATCAGAGCAGCAGACACAGACTTATGGCCCGTTAACCGCCGCTCACAATCTCCTTAGTATGAGTAATGTTGATGAAAATGAAGTTTGTTGGTGGCGTGTAGTTGTTTGATTTCCCATGCTAACAATGTATGGAAAACATATTAACTCCATCAATGATTTGATGTGTCAGTTCAGTCTCTTGATAAGATAAAATGTGTATTTTTATAAAGACACTGTTAAAAACATCTTAAACTTTGTATGTTGTTCTCTCGACTTAACTGGTGTGATTTGAATTAGGAATGTAATAAAACAGTTTTGTTTAATTAAGATGTGTAATGTCTTTACTTTATAACTTCATTAGTTTTTTTTCAGTCCAAAGGGAGCCTATTTTGAAAACAAGCTGCAAAAACCACTCGTTGAATATACATATATACAAATGTATGGGTCTAAATGGACACAAAAATGCTAGTTCAGTACGTACCTCTGTTTGAAGTCATTGTTCAGTATGTTTCTGATTTTGCAGGGAAAAACAAACATTATTATTATTATTATTATTATTATTATTATTAACAGTGGTATACTGAACAAACTATGCATGTCTTTAAATTAAAAATAAAAGTTAATATTCCTGCAACCGGCAGCAACACACACTGAAGTTTATGGTGCTGTTGTAATTGGGGGAAGAGATTAGAATTATTACACATTTTAATTCGCTCTGTCTATTTGACATGCATGTGTAAACATTTATTCATTAAATAGTAGGGAGGTTAAGTGACTTTTGACTTCAAGTCATGATGCAAAGGTCCCCTTTGGTATGGAAGTACCTTAGGGCCATAGAAATAAATTTATCCTAAGACACAAGTGAGATCACATTTTGTATCTTATATACACACATTTTTTAAAAATGGCCGCCGACCATACTTGAGAGGCCCATATCTTTGCTTCTGTCATAGCTATAATGACAAATTTGGTATCAACGGGTACATTTTTGTGGTCAAGGAGTCCAATAAAATAGGTTCCAAGACTAAAAAACAATAATGTTGTCCTTAACATGACAATTGGAGGTGAAGTATGCCATTTTTTATTAAAAAACGCATGCCAAACACAGTCCATTCACAACTTAATAATTTCTTCGTTTAGGTCTGCTTCGCATGCGCCCTTTACAGCACTGGCTGAAGACGTGGGTCCTGCGTCGAGCATGGGCATCCGGTCGTTTACGTCTCAAGGTAACTCAGAACTGTGTCACAGCTCTGGAGCCCTGGAAGGCGGTCGACTGGTATCAGACAGGTGTAAACCTGGGAGTAATCTCTAAACTGATAGTGGTTTCGACAGACGCCTCTAATTCGGGCTGGGGCGCCCTCTATGAGGGCAGACCGACTTTTGGCCTGTGGTCAAGCCAAGAAAAGAGCTTGCACATAAACTGTCTAGAGATGAAGGCGGTCGAGAACGCCTTGCGGTTCTTCCTTCCCCTTCTAAAGGGCCACCATGTCCTTGTCCGCACGGACAACATGTCGGTGGTTTCCTACATAAATCGCCAGGGCAGTCTGAGATCACGGAACCTTCATGCACTGGCAGAACGCATCCTTGTATGGGTTCAGCACCCATCACTGGCCCAGCCCATCACTGGCGGCTGGGCTGCCCATCACTGGCCCAGCCGCCCTCTCTATGCTTTCCCTCTGATCATGCTGTTACCACAGGTAATCAAGCCTATAAGGGAGAACGGTTCCTGTGTACTTCTAGTAGCTCCGTTCTGGCCGAACCAAGTTTGGTTTCTGGAGCTGATGCAGCTTCAGAGCTTGCCTCCGTGGCCTGTCCCATTGAGGAGAGATCTCCTCTCACAGGCCGGGGGTACGATTTGGCACCCACGACCCGAGCTTTGGGCTCTGCATGTGTGGGCCATCAACGGGTACCCATCAGTCTCCCCGACGGAGTGTTAAACACGATTACGCAAGCTAGAGCGCCCTCTACTAGATGGCTTTATGGTTCCAAGTGGTCAGTGTTCTCAGGTTGGTGCTCAGCTCGCAACCTGGATCCACAAGATTGTGGGGTGTCGGAGGTTCTCTCCTTCCTACAGGAGCTCTTGGATAAGGGTAGATCACCATCCATGCTCAAGGTATATGTGGCGGCTATTGCTGCGTTTGTCAAACATTCGCATGGCCAGTCACTGGGTAGGAACGACCTTGTAGTCCGCTTCCTCAGGGGAGCTAGAAGGATGAACCCTCCTCGCCCCCCCTCGGACCTTTCCTTGGTCCTGGAGGCCATGAAGGGTGCCCCTTTCGAACCTCTACAGTCTGTGGACCTTAAGTATCTCTCATTGAAAACCGCCTTTCTGGTGGCTATCGCCTCAGTCAAGCTGGTGGGTGACTTACACGCACTTTCTGTTAGTGCGTCGTGCCTTGAGTTTGGGCCTAATGACTCCAAGGTCATCCTCAAACCAAGACATGATTATGTCCCCAAAGTACTTGCCACTCCTTTCAGAGCACAAGTCTCTGTGGATCTGACAGCGAGTCTGACATTCTCTCGTCACAGGCGATTTTTGAGATTCACCTTCGAGGGCCAGGCATATCAATACACAGTCCTACCGTTCGGCCTGTCCCTGGCATCCTGTATATTATGATGTACATGGACGCGGCTCTCGCGCCCCTGAAACTTCAGGGAATGCCAGCTTTGAACTATTTGGACGATTGGCTGATTCTAGCTCGATCTCATTCAGAGCTCATAGAACACAGGACCATATTACTCGAACACCTCGAGAATCTTGGTCTCACAGTCAATTGGGCGAAGAGCCAGGAAATATCCTTTCTGGGCACAGAGCTGAACTCGCTGTCAATGACAGCGCGACTATCGCCAGAGCACATACTGAACATTGCGGCACTATAGTCCCGCTCAAGAGATTTCAGAAGATGCTGGGCCTCATGGCCTCATCATCATCAGTACTCCAGCTGGGTCTGCTTCGCATGCGCCCACTGCAGTGGTGGCTGAAAGCACGAGTGCCGTCTCAAGCTTGAGCCTCCGATCTGTTTCGCCTCAGGGTCAATCAGAAATGCGTCGCAGCTCTGAAACCTTGGAAGGCGACCGACTGGTACTGGTACCACCGCCTCTTCAATCTGACATTCTCTCTTCGGATCTGACAGCGAGTCTGACGTGAATCTCCTTTGCCTGGTTAGGGCCCTTGGAACGTTCGGCTGCTTTCAGACGGTCAGGACAGCTATTTGTTTCGTTTGGTGGCCGATCTAAAGGTCTAGCTCCCTCGAAACATAGCCTTTCCAGGTGGAAAGTGGACGCTATCTCACTGGCTTATACATCTAAGAGCCTTCGTTGCCCTCTGGGCGTCAGAGCTCATTCCACTAGAGGCATGCCTCTTCATGGGCCTGGTCCAGTGGGATTTCCCTTCACGATATCTGTATGGCGGCAGGCTGGGCCTCTCTGTCTACATTTATAGGGTTCTATAACCTGGAAGTTCCCGCGCTCCAAGCTAGACTGTTGTCAGTTTAGTTTATCCGCTCAGTTCTGCCGGACTCGGTTCCGCGGACTGCAAAGTTTTCAGTTCAGGCAGGCTATTGCCTCCCCTGACTGTTATACCGTGTTAAGCACCCTCTATGCATTTAAGGTAACCACGTTTACCTTATATCATTCTTATTAAACCCATTCCCAATGTCGGCTTTTTATATCCCCATATCATATGAACTCAGGGCGCTCGCCCTTGGGTCAGTGTTGTGGTAGATTTAGCACGCACGGCGTTTTAAATTGGATTCCCGTAGCGTAAGCTAGCTTACGCAACACGAGAGTACTCTCGTAAGAGAACGTCACGGTTACTAACGTAACCTCGGTTCTCTCTAGAAGAGGGAATGAGTGTTGCGTAACCCTGCCGTGCTTGTGCTACCATCTGGTTTCGCTTCAGTCGATGAAAACCAAGGAGCATCTTATCGAGCTCTGGCTTATATAGGCATAAGCCACGCACATTCGCCCACTCATTGGTGCTTACGTCACGAGCAGTGCCTCGATAGGTTGCAGCAGTTGCCGCATAGCATCCAATAGGCGCGCGAGCTGCCTCGCCTAGGTCTGCTAGCTGCAGCAAGTGTGTTTTAAATTAATACAAATTATAAGGATAATTTTTGGCTTCAGTATTCTCGAGAAAAGAGGTTTTCCCTCTAAGGTTTTTTTTTCCATAGTCAACTAGCTAGCTATTTATTAGTTATCTAACATAAAAAAAAAAAAAATTATTTAATGAGAAAGTCATACGAACCTCAAAGTGTTAACCTGTCACCTCTGACCTTCAACAGCTGTCACAGCTCCTGGTGCAGATGGGATGTGTTGTTGCAGGAACTGATATGCTATAGGCTACTCCTGACTGGTCGAAATCTCATGCTACTTAGGACAAATGTAATGTACAGAAGTAGCTGCACTGCTTAAATACAAAATTAAAGTTTTTGAACGAAAAGATAAGTAAAGTCACTCTGATGACAATTTTTATGTGAAATGTGCATATTTACCCCCAATTGTCATGGTATGGGGAAAATTATTATTTTTTTAAACTTGAAACCAATTTTATTGGATTCCTTGACCCCAAGAATGTACACTTTGACACCAAATTTGTCATTATAGCGATAACAGAAGCAAAGATATGGGCTCTAGAGTATTTTCGGCGCATTGGCGGCCATTTTTGAAAAAACATGTTTATTTCTGATACAAAGTGTGATCTCACTTGTGTCTTAGGATAAATTTATTTGTATGACCCTAAGGTACTTCCATACCAAAGGAGACCTTTGCATCATGACTTGAAGTCAAAGGCCTATTTTTTGGGCTTAACCTCCCTACTAAAAGGGGAACTTGGCAACTCTAGCTATTTCTTCGCTAATTTTCACTTTTGTTTTCGCATGTTTTCTCATCGAGCTCCCCCTACAGCTGTGGGGTGTATATTTCACAACACTGTCATAAAAAAACTCTTGCGGCGCCCTCCTCCCCCTTTCTGCCGCTGCTCATGTGCATTTGTTATTATCGGAGCCGGTTTTTGTGCCGAATTTCGACCCCCGCCAAATTATTACCCCCCTAGCATTGGTAGGTTTAGGATTCGTTGTGGGGGAGGGGTTAGGATTAGGGGTGGGGTTGGGATTAGGCAATCAGGTACTGACTTTAACGAGGGGGGTAATAATTCGGCAGGGGGTCGAAATTAGGCACAACATCGTGTGGAGCTATGTCTACCGAGGTGGGTAATACTATTAAGTTTCAAGTGCGTCGTTGGTACCAACACCAGTAAGGTGTTCGAAGAACTTGGAGGCCTATTGGTCTGATGATAGGAAAGATCAGCCAGGTAGGATGGTGCCAAGCCTACCAGGGACTTGCACACAAACAAGAATACCTTAAACTGAATTCTAAACTCAATAGGAAGCCAATGCAAACTAATCAAAACACGGGTAATACTAGTCCATAAACAAGACTGGATTACTGCAGTTGTATTTTGGGATTAGTCAGTCTTGTTTGAATAAATGCTTGAATAACAGTTTCCAGATCCTCATAAGGAATGGAAGATTTTATTTTAGCAATCAGTCAGAACTGAAAAAATGCTGATTTTACAACTGAATTAATTTGTTTATCAAATTTAAGAGCCGGGTCAAAACAGAGATAGTCACAGGACTAAGGGATCTTGAGAGGATGTTAGCACATTCAGGCCGTCCAAACACCAAAACTTCTGTCTTTTAACTGTCATTTAATTGAAGTGAGTTATCAGCCATCCAACTTTTTTTTATTGTTTTAACTTCATTCAAACAATCAAAAAGTGACTGAAGAGATATCTTCTCGTCTGGTTTCATTGGAAGATACAGATGTATATTGTGATGGATTTTTTAAATAATCATAACTAACATTTCTTTTCCTTGCAGGAATAACATTCATATGCTTTTGAAACCTAAATGTTTCTGACCACAGAAGTTTGCGAATGTTCGTTTAAACTATGGTTTCGGTAAACACCAAATCGTTGGACTATTTTAGTAACGACAGAACTTGCAATGTTAGTTGGCTAACGATGCTTTTGGGAAACGCACCCCAGAATGGGTTCTGCAGTCTGGAAGAATGAAGATAACGAGTTCCTCGTCCCCGTCCACCGGCAGAGGGACATTCCGAGGACTCCTGAATTGGCTAGCCAAATTGTGGTGGTTTTTCCTCTACGCACCTGCCTTAAGTTTACCTGGGGAATCTCCGGTCGACACCCAAGCGTCTACAGTCGACACTTATACTCTAGCACTGCGTCTACAGTCAACACTTACACTCTAGCACTGCGTCTACAGTCAACACTTACACTCTAGCACTGCGTCTACAGTCAACACTTATACTCTAGCACTGCGTCTACAGTCGACACTTATACTCTAGCACTGCGTCTACAGTCAACGCTTACACTAGCACTGCGTCTACAGTCAACACTTATACTCTAGCACTGTGTCTACAGTCAACACTTATACTCTAGCACTGCGTCTACAGTCAACACTTATACTCTAGCACTGCGTCTACAGTCGACACTTATACTCTAGCACTGCGTCTACAGTCAACACTTATACTCTAGCACTGCGTCTACAGTCGACACTTATACTCTAGCACTGTGTCTACAGTCAACGCTTACACTAGCACTGCGTCTAGTCAACACTTATACTCTAGCACTGTGTCTACAGTCAACACTTATACTCTAGCACTGCGTCTACAGTCAACACTTATACTCTAGCACTGCGTCTACAGTCGACACTTATACTCTAGCACTGCGTCTACAGTCAACACTTATACTCTAGCACTGCGTCTACAGTCAACACTTATACTCTAGCACTGCGTCTACAGTCGACACTTATACTCCAGCACTGCGTCTACAGTCGACACTTATACTCTAGCACTGCGTCTACAGTCAACGCTTACACTAGCACTGCGTCTGCAGTCAACACTTATACTCTAGCACTGCGTCTACAGTCAACACTTATACTCTAGCACTGCGTCTACAGTCGACACTTATACTCTAGCACTGCGTCTACAGTCAACGCTCACACTAGCACTGCGTCTACAGTCAACACTTATACTCTAGCACTGTGTCTACAGTCAACACTTATACTCTAGCACTGCGTCTACAGTCAACAATCAAATACAGTCAACACTTATACTCTAGCACTGTGTCTACAGTCAACACTTATACTCTAGCACTGCGTCTACAGTCAACACTTATACTCTAGCACTGCGTCTACAGTCGACACATACTCTAGCACTGCGTCTACAGTCGACACTTATACTCTAGCACTGCGTCTACAGTCGACACTTATACTCTAGCACTGCGTCTACAGTCGACGCTTACACTCTAGCACTGCGTCTACAGTCAACGCTTACACTCTAGCACTGCGTCTACAGTCGACGCTTACACTCTAGCACTGCGTCTACAGTCGACGCTTACACTCTAGCACTGCGTCTACAGTCGACGCTTACACTCAAGCACTGCGTCTACAGTCGACGCTTACACTCTAGCACTGCGTCTACAGTCGACACATACTCTAGCACTGCGTCTACAGTCGACACATACTCTAGCACTGCGTCTACAGTCAACGCTTACACTCTAGCACTGCGTCTACAGTCGACAACTGGCTTCGAGACGAAAGCATCTCGTCCCTTTTTACACTAGTACTCGGGAATAAGATCTCTAGTGTCCTATAACCTGCACGCACCATTAACTAGACAGACTCCAGACAATGCCTTCGAATATGCTTTAATCACGCCAGAGGATCTCAGACCAATTTCAGAGAGAATCCCACCAGCAAAAAGAATACACCAGTTTTATAGAATCGGAGCATGGCAAAGGTGACATAAGTCATTACATCATTGTTCTCCAATATGATTGGTTCTTTAAATGCATAATTCAACAAACCCTTCTGTTATAAGGGAGAAGCAAACCCTGATTTCTTGATTACTTTACTTTGTTACTCAAAGTCATGAGTTTAAGTCTTTAAGGGGAAATGAAATGGCCAAAGTAAGTGTTCTGAGTTATCGACCATCCACTTCAAGTGATTTGGAAGTCGTGGTGCTCATGTTTTACTTAATTTACTTGTAAGTTTATCTTTATTACAAATTCAGTTTGAAACGATAGAACAGCATGTCCATCACAAATATTCTCCCTTCGAAGTGCCCTCCGAAAGCATTATTTATTGCGGTTGGAAAGAAATGAATGAACAAAAAATGGTATAAATAAGTAAGTGTTTTTAGTGTTTTTTTCACAGAAGTAGAATATAATATTCTCATTTATTCTCGCTTTATAAGAAACAAATACACATTTATTGTTTGCAAATGTATTTCAATGAAGTCTGCAGGAGGGAAACACATAGGCAAATAAACATAATATTTATTAAGACAAATTAAGTCAGATTAAATTTAACAAATAATAGGAAAATACAGTATCCATACTATAAAATATGAGCTTACTAACCAAACATATTCTGAATGAAAAGTTCTCCAACTTCTGCTCCTGCGGGATGCATTCTGCCTTGATGAGGGTCAAAGGATCATCAGAAGCAGAGTCTTCCTCACCTTCAGCATCCTCTTCCTCCTCAAGAAGCTGGGCATTTCCCCCGGCTACAGTGCAGTGTTGTGGAGAACTGCAGTAACCACAATGACAGAACCGCTTTTGGAGGGGGTCAGCTTCAGGCCACTACTAGACTTGCTGATGCAGTGAAGACTAAAAAATACTGTTTCATGTTATTTTTTAGTATTATTTTTCTTTATTCCTTTTCATGATAATTTCATAATGTATTTTGTGAAGTCAGAGTATGTTTGTAAATGTGTGCTGAGCAGAGAGCTAGTAGAGTTATATTCTGCTTATGCAACGTTCACTGAGAGAGATGTTCCAATGTTGATGATACATCAAATGTCTACATGTTGAAGGAATGTTTCAACTGTTGCAAATGTACCACAGATGTATACACTGAGAAACAGTTTCTTAATGTGGAAAGTGGATTGTAGCGTGTGCATTAGGTGTACATTCCATCTAACTTGTTTCAACTGTTGACCTTACAAGGAAGTTGTAAGTCTCTCTGTGATGTATATAAGCTCGATCCTACTGTACCACCTCAGAGAAACATAAAGGCATGACGGGGTGAGAGGAGGAGAAACATGGAGATGATGGGGGAAAGGAAGGAGAAACCCAGAGATACCATTTACAGCTAGCATGATGGGGTGAGAAGATAGAGAAATGGGGAACAGAGAAATCTGGAATGATGATCTTATTCACCTTATTTATGTCTGACACATGACACGTTTAATTAATAAATCTCTTAGCAAAAGTAACTGGTGTAGCTTCCGTGATTCAACAATAATAGAGGGAAGCAGGGTTTTCAAATCTACAGCAGTGAAAAGTTGTTTCCACAGTCCTATAGCCCTCTCCACTCTATAGCCCTCTTCCACAGGCTATAGGACTGTGGAAACAACTAGCGTGTCCTCCATGGGCCTGATTACACCTTTCCTCTGCACAGAGTCAGGAAATATGAGTGAGGAGGATATCTGTCTCCCAGCGGCCAGCTATCGCCACAGCCACCCTCTTCAGCCGTCTGGCGAAATGCAGAATTGGCCCATACATGAGAGTCATATGTGCTGCCAGGCCATTTTGCCACAATGTCAGTGAACATCCCCTGGTGATCACACACTACTTGAACATTCATGGCTGTATAGCCCTTCCTGCATATGTACAAGGGCTTGACACTGGGATAAGGGTGCCATCAGTGATGCCAATCACTCTGGGGATGTTGGCAATACTATAGATCTGTTGATTGGCCAGCTGGATTTCTTCAGGAGTTTTGGAAAAAGCCAGGATGTTGTTCATCAGACAAGGTGAGCAAAGCAGAAACCACCTGACTGTCTGTCACAGTTTTTCTGACTGAGGACTTGCTGAGCCCCAGGCCATCACCCACCACCTCCAGAAAACTTCCAACAGCAGGATAACGCAGTGTAGCTAACAACTGCACCGCTGGACTTAAGGCCTTGTTTCTTCTTGTTGCCCTCTGAAGGTGTGCTTTCACTCTCTGTAGTAATTCAAGGATCTTGGTCTTTGGAAGCTGGAAATTTCTTAAGATGGCGTCATCAGATAGTGAGTCAAGGGGGGTCAAATGTGTCCTTATGTAAGCATTTATATACACTGACTGAGTTCTGCGTCGCCTTCTGTGTTCAAGCTGTAAGATTCTTTGTAAAGCTGCCATTGTTGAGCACTTGAAACACACAGACACTTTTTATTTGGAGTCCTTAGTAAACCTGCTATTGATGCACCAGAGAGATAATAGAAACACCTGAGCTAATAATCATTCTAAATTAACTACTACAAGTGATCCATCTTTGATTTGTTATAGTAATAAGGTACAACATTATTATATTAATGTGTTAATTTGTTTTAAAATAGGCTGTTGTCATGCTGTTTTTTCATAGTTTTCATGCCTCTTTTAAGAATGATCTGAGTAGGTCTACAAAGGAGTTTTTGTGTTATATAATGGCTTATATTGTCATTGATGATAAGTTTGTGAATTGTCAAAATCTTCAGTTACTTGATGGTTTTAGTGTATGTTATGGTCGCTCACCACTGCAAAATAAAAGTTTGAATTCCATTCCATGTGTTTCATAATCAGGCTTGGTCACATTATTCAGGTGTTTAATAAGGGATGGCATGGCATGTTAAACATGCTGCAGTTTCACTCAGCAATGCCTGCATTTTGATCTGGGATTAATAAACTACTTTGATGAGTCAAGTTACAATAGTATGCTATGCTCTTTTCCTCATGTTAAACTAACATCAGCCCAATCCACTCGGCATTCATACAGTAAAGGGCTCAACTTTGAAGGCAAAGGCCTATACCTCCAAGGATCCCTTCCAACGCCTCTGACCGCAGAGGAAGTTTGGGCCATTATGGGGTCTGAGGATAAATCTGCAGAAATCTGAAAATTTACACACATAAATGAAGGCCTGGTACTAGAGCTCAAAAGCAATCTGGAACAAAGGAACAAACAGAAAAAAATTAATGGATCTCTATGGGCCTCTGGTGGACAGATATGGTAATTACCCCTATTTTTCTAAAACTATATTCCCTTCAGGGTTTTCTCTAACCTGCAGAACACCTAGATCAATATCCAGAAACAACTTATATTTCATTTTGATCATCATTTAAGTTTTTTTTTGTTCACACACACACACACGTACACACGTGTGTTCACTCTTCTTCTTTTTTTTCTTATTTCTTATTCTAAAGTTAATTATTTTTATATATTTGGATTATTAAAATAAATAATATGTGACTACAATTAAGTCTTGTCTTTTAGTGGCAACTTATGTGGCATTATTGCAAATTTATGTGGTATTCTTTCAATATCAAGACACTTCAAAAGACCTCAAACAACAACAAAAAGCATCTCCATGATTTAATGTTTTTTTATAATGTTTCACAAAATATTCATCACAAAAGCTGTTATAAGAGCAGTTAGCCACATCCAGAAAAATGAATGGATCTCTATGGCCCTCTGCTGAACAGATATAACTATATTCCCTTCAGGTTTTTCTCTAACCTGCAGAACTCTGCCTCTAACACCTAGATCAATATCCAGAAACAACTTATATTTCATTTTGATCATCATTAAAGTGGTTTTTTTTTTGTTCATAAAAATGTAATATTTCATATGCATGCTAATGGTGTAGTTGAGGAATTGTGCAGTAAATAGGTACAAAAGTACTTAAAATCTCCCAAAACACAGCATTAATGTATGGGTGAGAAGTAAACAAAAATATTATATATGTATTATTAAAAATGTATATATTTTTTTTTACAATCACTCTATAAATATTTGGAAGACAAGGAATGTAAACAGGAAACGAGGAGCATATTCACAGCAATATTTATAAATACACTTGTGTACTTTGTGTACAAAAAATGCTCTTTGTAATAATGTCTACTTAAGTTTTACTCAAACATACATTCTAAATAATGATGTTTTAAATAAGTACACTTATTTGGACGTATTGACTAATAAGCACATGGAAAATAATTGATTTTAATTTCAACAAGTTTGTTGTCCAGAAATAATTTGTTAATGTATTTTAAATGTGTTTAGTCTATACTATATACTGTGTGCATTAATGCACTTGAAATGTACTTTCCTCTAGACTTACTTATACAGTAGACTCCAGTACTATTGGATAATTACTGTTGAAATTATCACCAGCTCCTGCTCTATGAACTCAACCACAAGTGGCAGTTTTCTACATACAATTTGACATTTTATTATATTATATTTATGATACTTACCATAATGTAATAGTAATGTACTGTACTTTACATCTGTGTACAGAATACTTTCATTATCATTATGATGTTCTAAGTCAATTAAACACACAATTTAATTGCATTGCAAGCAAAAGTTTAACAAATCTAAACAAAATTAATTTGTATCAGTAATTCATACATCGTTTGTTCGTTGTGTCAAGTTGCTGTTTGTTTGAAATAACAAACCTGTTCACCCAAAGGAACACTCGACGAAGTGCTAATAGAAGACATCCTGTCATAGCTTTTTGGTACATAATGGCTACCGTAGATGCAACGCGCATTTGAAAAAGCGAGGTGCTGGAGAGCACAATACGTTTGAATGCAAAATACATTTTCACCGCTAGATGGGAGAAATTCCTACACATTGTCCCTTTAACCATGCATGAAATAAATGTAGCCTACGTTTTGTTTAATGCGCATGAGCCAAAAATACTCTATCATGATGAGCACTACTTCTCCAGAGTTTGAAAGATCTCAGTCCGTCATGTTTGTGATGATCAAACCGAGGAAACTGAAGCTGATCGAGCAAGAAGAGAAACAGGAGATCCGTGTGGATGATTACAGACTCAGAGGAAACTGCACTGCAAATAACGAGTCAAGTAATTCAAGTGCTTGCTTTATTTTTAATTTTTCACCGTAGCATGGCAGTTGTTATTGCTATTAAGAGTGTATTTATTTAAATCGCAGATAGTATAGACGCAATATGGACTCGGGAGGAGAATTAATCCTATAATTTATCTATGATTGCATTATAGCCTAATAATTTCTTATATCGGAGCGTGTAAATACAAAAAAATTATAAACGAACTAAATTACTGAAAGTTAAATTTGCTGAATGAAATTCAAAGATCCGATCTTTTAACATTCAAAGACATTTATATACATTTAATCCATATTATCAATATTATAACCACCAGTAATATTCAATATATCACCCACCTCTAGAAATAATGCTTGTAATGTATTTTTTCTTTTCTTTTTGCATTTGAAGAGTGAGATGTTCAGTTAGGCTACTGTGTTTGTAATACTTTTTACAATTTTTTGTGCTTATCTGGAGTTATGTATTCATTTTACAGGATCAGTTCATATTTGTTATTGGAGATACAGTGCAAGCTGTGTGGAATCACAGACCCGTATTGATGAGGTGATGTTCAGATTTGCCATGAATTGTTGCCAACCAGCACACATGATCAAGCTAAAACACTGCTATCATGTCACTTACTGTCCCTATAGCTTTTACTGTAAATGCTTTGAATCTTTTCCATTTGCAAGTAATAAATTCCCACCTGTGCATTTACAGATCCCCCTTAATCACCATGGTAACAGCGGTAACAGACCAGAGGAAGAGGGCAGGAGCATTGCTGTGTCACCCGGGGGAAATACAGGAACATCCCTCATGAAGATGTGCTGGAACTTACAAGCCAAGATGAGGAACAATTGAAGATTACCTTTCTCAATTTGCATGGGTCTTGGGTTATTTATCTATAATTGTGTCATTGAAAAAGTTATGTTTAATTCCCTGTAAAGTAGGACTGATCTTGATTCTGCAGTTGCACAACTCTTCTGAGTGACTGTAACATGCTTTTCTTTTACAGTTTTTTACTGTATTTTTTTTAGCTTTTGCAGTTGAGTCACTGTATTTCCACAGTATGCAAGTGCTGAATATACAGACATTCGATACTATACAATATTCTGTACAACACACACTTGCAGTGCATACAGTATACAATTTATTCACCTTATCA
This sequence comes from Rhinichthys klamathensis goyatoka, assembly GCF_029890125.1. Lineage (NCBI taxonomy): Eukaryota > Metazoa > Chordata > Actinopteri > Cypriniformes > Leuciscidae > Rhinichthys > Rhinichthys klamathensis. The sequence continues at coordinate 620,655 of NW_026606631.1, forward strand.
CCAGGTAAGTTGTCATTACCATACTTTTTTACATAATTGCAAACGTTGTTTACTTTGTTACAATATACATGCTTTGGATTCTGTGTTCTCCATTTTTTTAATGAATGATTTGTAGTGTCTAAAATATTGACTCACTGTATGTATGATCTGAAAGTATTGTTTACGTAAAAATATTAAAGCAATATTTTCATGCATTTTTAGAGTAACAGAGCACTGAAATATTGATAGCTGAATCCAATCGCAGTCAGAAGCATAGTCAGGTGTTGAACTTCTTTCCCTACTTGGACACACACAGTAAAAAAGGGACTTGCAATGCAACTCTTATGCTCTCTCTTCGTTGCACAAGAGGTATGAGGTAGATATTCTACGCATTGTAATGCAAGAGCTAATGCAAAAGTTGTCCTTCAATGCAAAAATTAATAAGTTTGTTGTAGTATGCATTACAATGCGAAAGAAAATATGTTGTGGTTTTCATAGCATAGAGGAATAATTTAGATTTTTTTTGCAATGCACTGCAACAGCACAAATTTTATCTCTTCAAAGCACAACGCAATGAGTTAGTTCTGGTATGCAATGCAACAAGTGCATAGCTTATATTTTGTTCTTCAATGTACAATATTAGATCGTTTGTGCAATGCATGCAACAGCACACATGTTATCGCTTCGTTGCACTTCTTTGTAATGGAAACGCTATTTCAATGATTTCCTTTTAATACACAAATGCTATTTGTGTAAATTGAAGCTTTAATATTGAATGTTATGTATTTTCATTGTATAGGGTAATGATTAGCTTATATGTTATTCTTCAATGTACAATGTTAGATAATTTTTGCAATGTAATGCAACAACACTTATGTTATCTCTTCGTTGCTATTGCTCTTATATGATATTCTTCAATGCACAATGCAAATTCATCCAGCGGAATGAGTTACTTATTGTGTACATTGTAAAGCAACAGCTAATGCAATGATTTTACTTCAATACTCAATTGATTAGTTAGTTGTAGAATGCAAAGCAATGCGATATGCATATGCAATGCATATGTTGTGTTTTCATTGCACAGAGGATTAAGTCAGATCTTTAATGCAATCAAATGCAAAGGCATTTTGTTATCATTTAAAAGCTTATTGGAAGGAGTTAGTTCTGGTATGCGTTGTAATGCAACAGCTCAGTTGTTCTTATCTCTTTAATACAGAATGGAAACAATCAGTTGTTGTATGCAATGCAATGAAAGTCTTTGCTTATGTACTTTCTATAAATTCTCAGAATATTATTCTGATGAAATATCAGCCAGACAGAAGTCAAAATTTGAAATACTAAACATATTTTTGGCCAAAGAGAACTTAAAGATTAACATTATACATAGAGATTGAATTCTTCTTATGTCATATAAGCCTGACAAAAGTCCACATTTAACCCACTAAACATATTTCTGGCCAAAGATTCCTTAAAAATTAACTTACTATACATTCAGATTGATTTGTTCTGATGTTATATCAGCCAGACGGCAGTCAAAATTGAACTACTAAACATATTTCTGGCCAAAGAGTACTCGAAACTTGAATTTCTATACATTGACTCCTTCTGATGTTACATCAGCCATACAGAAGTTCATATTTGACCCAAGGAACATATTTCTGGAAAAATAGTCCTCCATCTTGAACTTTCTATACATACTCATAGAGTCCTTCTGATGCTTCATAAGCCATTTAGAAGTCTATATCTGACCTATTGAACTTATTTCTGGTCAAAGGGTCCTCAAAAGGTTTTAAACAATATAAACTTATAGACTCCTTCTGATGTTAAATCAGCAATTCGGTTCCCTTTTGAACTAATTGAATATACCTTTGCCCAAAGAGTCTTTGAACATTAACTTTCTATACATATTGACTCCTTTTGATGTTATATCATTTCTGGCCAAAGATTCCTTAAAGATTAACTTACTATACATTAGATTTATTTGTTCTGATGTTATATCAGCCAGACGGCAGTAAAAATTTGAACTACTAAACATATTTTTGGCCAAAGAGTCCTCGAAACTTGAACTTTCCAAACATAATTGTTGACTCCTTCTGATGTTATGTCAGGCATACAGAAGTTCATATTTGATACAAGGAAAATATTTCTGGCCAAAGAATCCTCGATCTTGAACTTTTGATACATATTCATAGACTTCTTCTGGTGCTTCATAAGCAATATAGAAGTCCATATCTGACCTACTGAACTTAATTCTGGTCAAAGGGTCCTCAAATGGTTTTAAATTATATACACTTAGAAAGTCAGTCATACAGAATTTCATATTTGATCCAAGGAACTTATTTCTGGCCAAAGACTCCTCGATCTTGAACTTTTGATACATATTCATAGACTTCTTCTGGTGCTTCATAAGCCATATAGAAGTCCATATCTGACCTATTGAACTTAATTCTGGTCAAAGGGTCCTCAAATGGTTTTAAACTATATACAGTTAGAGACTCATTCTGATGTTAATACCTACTGAACATAGTTCTGACCAAAGAGTACTCAAAGATTAACACTATACATATAGATTGAATTCTTCTTATGTTATATCAGCCTGACAAAAGTCCATATTTGACCTACTGAAAAAAATATTGTCCAAGGAGTACTCGAAACTTGAACTTTCTATCCATACTCGTTGACTCCTGATATTAAATCAGCCATTCAGAGGTTCCTTTTTGAACTAATGAACACACTTTTGGCCAAAGAGTCTTTGAACATTGACTTTCTATACATATTGACTCAATTTAATGTTATATCAGCCAGACGGCAGTCAAAATTTGAACTACTAAACATATTTCTGGCCAAAGAGTACTCGAAACTTGAATTTCTATACGTTGACTCCTTCTGATGGTACATCAGCCATACAGAAGTTCATATTTAACCCAAGGAACATATTTCTTGAAAAATAGTCCTCAATCTTGAACTTTCTATACATACTCATAGAGTCCTTCTGATGCTTCATAAGCCATTTAGAAGTCTATATGTGACCTGTTGAACTTATTTCTGGTCAAAGGGTCCTCAAAAGGTTTTAAACAATATAAACTTATAGACTCCTTCTGATGTTAAATCAGCAATTCGGTTCCCTTTTGAACTAATTGAATATACCTTTGCCCAAAGAGTCTTTGAACATTAACTTTCTATACATATTGACTCCTTTTGTCATTTCTGGCCAAAGATTCCTTAAAGATTAACTTACTATACATTAGATTTATTTGTTCTGATGTTATATCAGCCAGACGGCAGTAAAAATTTGAACTACTAAACATATTTTTGGCCAAAGAGTACTCGAAACTTGAACTTTCTATACATAATTGTTGACTCCTTCTGATGTTATGTCAGGCATACAGAAGTTCATATTTGATACAAGGAAAATATTTCTGGCCAAAGAATCCTCGATCTTGAACTTTTGATACATATTCATAGACTTCTTCTGGTGCTTCATAAGCAATATAGAAGTCCATGTCTGACCTATTGAACTTAATTCTGGTCAAAGGGTCCTCAAATGGTTTTAAATTATATACACTTAGAAAGTCAGTCATACAGAATTTCATATTTGATCCAAGGAACTTATTTCAGGCCAAAGACTCCTCGATCTTGAACTTTTGATACATATTCATAGACTTCTTCTGGTGCTTCATAAGCCATATAGAAGTCCATATCTGACCTATTGAACTTAATTCTGGTCAAAGGGTCCTCAAATGGTTTTAAACTATATACAGTTAGAGACTCATTCTGATGTTAATACCTACTGAACATAGTTCTGACCAAAGAGTACTTAAAGATTAACACTATACATATAGATTGAATTCTTCTTATGTTATATCAGCCTGACAAAAGTCCATATTTGACCTACTGAAAAAAATATTGTCCAAGGAGTACTCGAAACTTGAACTTTCTATCCATACTCGTTGACTCCTGATATTAAATCAGCCATTCAGAGGTTCCTTTTTGAACTAATGAACACACTTTTGGCCAAAGAGTCTTTGAACATTGACTTTCTATACATATTGACTCAATTTAATGTTATATCAGCCAGACGGCAGTCAAAATTTGAACTACTAAACATATTTCTGGCCAAAGAGTACTCGAAACTTGAATTTCTATACGTTGACTCCTTCTGATGGTACATCAGCCATACAGAAGTTCATATTTAACCCAAGGAACATATTTCTTGAAAAATAGTCCTCAATCTTGAACTTTCTATACATACTCATAGAGTCCTTCTGATGCTTCATAAGCCATTTAGAAGTCTATATGTGACCTGTTGAACTTATTTCTGGTCAAAGGGTCCTCAAAAGGTTTTAAACAATATAAACTTATAGACTCCTTCTGATGTTAAATCAGCAATTCGGTTCCCTTTTGAACTAATTGAATATACCTTTGCCCAAAGAGTCTTTGAACATTAACTTTCTATACATATTGACTCCTTTTGTCATTTCTGGCCAAAGATTCCTTAAAGATTAACTTACTATACATTAGATTTATTTGTTCTGATGTTATATCAGCCAGACGGCAGTAAAAATTTGAACTACTAAACATATTTTTGGCCAAAGAGTACTCGAAACTTGAACTTTCTATACATAATTGTTGACTCCTTCTGATGTTATGTCAGGCATACAGAAGTTCATATTTGATACAAGGAAAATATTTCTGGCCAAAGAATCCTCGATCTTGAACTTTTGATACATATTCACAGACTTCTTCTGGTGCTTCATAAGCAATATAGAAGTCCATATCTGACCTATTGAACTTAATTCTGGTCAAAGGGTCCTCAAATGGTTTTAAATTATATACACTTAGAAAGTCAGTCATACAGAATTTCATATTTGATCCAAGGAACTTATTTCTGGCCAAAGACTCCTCGATCTTGAACTTTTGATACATAGTCATAGACTTCTTCTGGTGCTTCATAAGCCATATAGAAGTCCATATCTGACCTATTGAACTTAATTCTGGTCAAAGGGTCCTCAAATGGTTTTAAACTATATACAGTTAGAGACTCATTCTGATGTTAATACCTACTGAACATAGTTCTGACCAAAGAGTACTTAAAGAATAACACTATACATATAGATTGAATTCTTCTTATGTTATATCAGCCTGACAAAAGTCCATATTTGACCTACTGAAAAAAATATTGTCCAAGGAGTACTCGAAACTTGAACTTTCTATCCATACTCGTTGACTCCTGATATTAAATCAGCCATTCAGAGGTTCCTTTTTGAACTAATGAACACACTTTTGGCCAGAGTCTTTGAACATTGACTTTCTATACATATTGACTCAATTTAATGTCAGCCAGACGGCAGTCAAAATTTGAACTACTAAACATATTTCTGGCCAAAGAGTACTCGAAACTTGAATTTCTATACGTTGACTCCTTCTGATGGTACATCAGCCATACAGAAGTTCATATTTAACCCAAGGAACATATTTCTTGAAAAATAGTCCTCAATCTTGAACTTTCTATACATACTCATAGACTCCTTCTGATGCTTCATAAGCCATGTAGAAGTCTATATCTGACCTATTGAACTTATTTCTGGTCAAAGGTTCCACAAAAGGTTTTAAACTGTATAAACTTATAGACTCCTTCTGATGTTAAATCAGCAATTCGGTTCCTTTTTGAACTAATTGAATATACCTTTGGCCAAAGTGTCTTTGAACATTAACTTTCTATACATATTGACTTCTTTTGATGTTATATCAGACTGACAAAAGTCCACATTTCACCTACTAAATATAATTCTGGCCAAAGATTCCTTATAAATGAACTTACTATACATTCAGATTGTATTGTTCTGATTTTATATCAGCCAGACAGCAGTAAAAATTTGAACTAGAAACATATTTCTCGACCAAGAGTACTCGAAACTTGAACTTTTAATACGTTGACTCCTTCTGATGTTACGTCAGCCATACAGAAGTTCATATTTGACCCAAGGAACATATTTCTGTTAAAATAGTCCTCAATCTTGAACTTATAGACTCCTTATGATGCTTCATAAGACATTTAGAAGTCCATATCTGACCTATTGAACTTATTTCTGGTCAAAGGGTCCTTTTAGGTTTTAACTATATAAACTTATATACTCATTCTGATGTTAAATCAGCAATACGGTTCCTTTTTTAACTAATGTAAGTACTTTTGGCCAAAGAGTCTTTGAATATCAGCTTTCTATACATGTTGACACCTTTTGATGTTACATTAGCCATACGAAAGTCCACACTAGGGATGGGAATTGATAAGATTTTATCAATATCAATGCCACTAACGATTCTGCTTATCGATCCAATTCTTTAACGATTCTCTTATCGATTCCTGATAGCACTGTGAGGGAAAAAGTAGTCTTTTTCGGGGGAAAAAACAAGTTGTTTTATTTGTTTTAAAGCTTACACTTGACTAAGCAAACTGTACTTTTTATGTAATAAATGGAACCTTATTGTAAAGTGTTACCGATTAGTTATACACCGATTAAACGCCCCGTGAGTTCAGTGTTGGAAAGATCATTTGTTTTAACCATTCATTAAAACGAATCGGTTCAAATGAGTAATTAGTTCGCGAATTGGATGTGTCATTATCGGACGTGTGCTCGTTGTGTGATTATCCCGGCAGTTGGGACATCCCACAAGATGTGTGTCATCACAGAAAACATTTCATCACTGGATCGTTTTTTTCGTTTATTTGAAGTGTGATTATGTCAGCTGAATGTGCGGAACACTTTTCAGAGAAGATAAGGCAACGTATTTTAGCACAATTCACACCCAGCGGCAATTCAGGAAAAACAAATCTCCGAATGCTCCACAAAAAACTTTAGTCTCCCTACCTTACCATCGTGTCGTTTATTTTGATTAATATGTGCGAGGGAGAGAGGAAGACAGCGCTTAGTTTTGAGACGGTGAAGCCTACTTTCGCCTTGCTCCGAAGAGAGAGAGTGCGTGCGCGCGACCGGGGCTCTCTCGCTCTCTCTCTCGCTCTCTCTCTCTCTCTCTCTCTCTGCTCGATCAGTTTAACATGCGCCCTGTCACAAGCGCAGCGGTTCATCTACATTACCAGAGAGAGACAATTTTACTCACTGATCAAATAAGACTTTGCAGGACAAAGATTAGCTTTGGACGCGGTGCTATGGTGCTTGATAAAGGACAAAAGGGACAGAGCAGGAGCATCGATAAGAGGACTCGTTAACGTCGAGGGCATACAATATCGATGGATCGTAAAATTTAGAACCGGTTCTCGAGTGGAACCGGTTTTCGATTCCCATCCCTACATCTGACCTATACTGAACATATTTCTGGCCAGAGATTCCTTAAAGATTAACTCACTATACATTCAGATTGATTTCTTCCAATGTTATATCAGCCAGACGGCAGTCAAATTTTTAACTACTAAACATATTTTTTGGCCAAAGAGTACTCGAAACTTGAACTTTCTATACGTTGACTCCTTCTGATGTTAAATCAGCCATACAGAGGTTAAATCGGACGAATGGTCTAGGAGAAGTTCGAAAAAGAAGGTTTTGAAAGTAAATAAAGATGGCGGACAGGAAGTTCGTCCAAATACGTCAAACTTGGTATCTCTGTTCTCGGCATGACCCACGGAATCTATTAAGACCAGTGTCATTACAATAGGGATATTTTTTCAAAAGTTATTAGCATTTTTGGAAATTTAATTTAACTTTTGACCAACAGGTGGCGCTGTCTCGAAATCTTTTGAGTGCCTTCAGGGGATGGTGCTGGTGGCAAATTCTGAGTTTCATAATGTTACAGCAATGCATTTGTTAAGTATAGCATTTTACATCACAAAACTGTATTGAAGTCAATGGGAATTTCATGTTTTTTTCTATTATAGCGCCACCAAGAGGCAAAATCCCACAAATTTTTTCATGTGTCCCCATACATGTGTGTGCCAATTTTGGTGAAAATATCTCAATTCGCTTCTGAGTTATAGACATTTATATGAAAAAACACGTAAAAAATGACTGACACGTGACTTTGATTGAATTTAATAACCCCTTACTATCAATATTTTGGCATATGGGCATTAATTTATACCCAGCGACCTATGTTTTCAAACTTCTGACGGTGGTTTCGTCTCGATCGGACTAACGGTTTCGAAGATATCGGCAAATGTTTTTTGAGCGCTAAATCACAACGCTACACAAACCGTAAGACAAAACCTAGCATGTTTGGTATCTGTGGACTCGGCAAGGATTCAGGAACCCAACGAGATGACTCTCGTGAAAATAAGTCAACCACACCCTGAGTTATAAGCATTTGAAAATTAAATGTTACCACTAGGTGGCGCTGTTTCGAAACTTCTCAGGCTCTTTCAGGGCATCGTACTGATGACCCATACCGAGTTTCGTAACAATTCGTTCATGCGTTCAAAAAATGCAGCATTTTAGCACATAATTCAAAATGGCCGACAGCCAAAATGGCCGATCTGGGAAAATTGGATATCAGTCGACTCGGCATGACGCCGTGAATCTAACGAGACCGCTTTTATGATTTCTGGACAAACCGTTCAGAAGTTATGAGCAAAAATAGCCATTTTTCATATCTCCGGACCAGTAGGTGGCGCTGCGCCAAAGCGTAGCATGTAGCCTCAGGTCATGCTTGTGATGACATGTACCAAGTTTGGTCTGAATACGATTAAGCGTTGCGGAGATACAGCCTTACGTCTGTTTTCGCAAGCGCTACGTAAAATTAGTTTGTGCGTTTATCGAAAACTGTTAAGCGAATCATCTTGAATTCCATAACTTTTTGTCGGCACTGCCTGGAGATGATCTGGTGCAATTTTGGTGAAAATCGGACAAAGCGTCTAGGACGAGTTGGCAAAAGTAGTTTTTTTGGACAATTCAAAATGGTGGACATATTTTTATGACGGAAAATGACGTCATAGGATGCAATCGAATCGTCATGAGCTCAGGAATCAGAGGAAAAAAGAATTTTGTTGATAGGCCTAAAAGTTATTACTAGCATAATATAAGTGAAACTTTGGACAGGTGGTGGCGCTAGAGGGAATGAGTTAGAGACACCAAAATTGGTGTGTTTAATGTTGGGACTGTCCTCTATCTGAATGTCAAACCGGAACAACTTTCCCGCAAACGGTTTTATGGGCTGCCATAGACACCCAGTCGGAAGAAGAAACGGAAGAATAAGAAGAACCAGAACAGATACAATAGGTGCCTCCGCACCTTCGGTGCGTAAATAAATAAATAAAATGCGTAATCGTCAAATATGCAGATGTGGAAATAATGCGTAACTGGGTAGTGGGTTCCTACATTGCCTAAGTGTTCTGAAGGTAACCTAGTTCTGCTTACCACAGTTCTCTGCACTCACTTTTTTATCTTCTTATCCTCCTCACTATCCTCATCAGCCACTTGAAGGGCCTTTGAAGTTTTTTTTTTTTTACGCTATTTCTCTGCACATTCCTTGCGTTTCTTCTCCATCGCTCAGAGTATTTTGACAGATACACACTGACACTGCTCGCTCACTCAGAGCTCAAAGGGGGAGGTGTTTAAAGATGTGCTTGGACCAGCCCAGTGTCAATCAAGAAAATAACCATGTGATCTACGCGTTTCATGTGCCGGTCTGTGAGAAGAAGAAAAAAAACCTACGCTGTGTCCTATGCATAACACCGGCACAAAGATCACAGCGCCGCCAATTATCCAAAACTAAACGCAATGGCGAGTTTTACAGGCCGTTCAGACAAAAAAAAAAAAAAAAAAAAAACATTTAAAGTATGAGATGAATGAGTCTAAAAGTTTACATAGTTTAAAACCTTTTGAGGACCCTTTGCTCAGAAATAAGTTCAAAAGGTCAGATATGGACTTCTAAATGGCTTATGAAGCATCAGAAGGAGTCTATGAGTATGTATAGAAAAAGTTCAAGTTTGAGGACTATTTTTCAGAAATATGTTCCTTGGGTCAAATATGAACTTCTGTATGGCTGACATAATATCGCAAGGAGACAACAAGAATGTATAAAAAAAAAAGTCAGAAATATGTTTAGTAGTTCAAAGAGGAACATCAGTATGGCTTATTGACATCAGAAGGAGTCAACAAGTATGTATAGAAAGTTCGTTTCGAGAACTCTTTGGCCAGAAAAAAATTCCGTAAGTAAAATATGGACTTTTGTCAGGCTGGTATAACATCGGAAGGAAAAAAAATCCTAATAGTGTTAATCTTTAAGGACTCTTTGATATGTTCAGAAGGTCAATTTAGAAAATTCTGTATGGCTGATTTAACATCAGAAAGAGACAATAAGTTTATATAGTTTAAAACCATTTGAGCACCCTATTACCAGCACGAGTTCAATAGGTCAGAAATGGACTTCTGACTGGCTTATGAAGCATCAGAAGGAGTCTGAGTATACATTCTATACATAGAAAGTTCAAGATTGAGGACTATTTTGCCAGAAATATGTTCCTTGGGTCAAATATGAACTTCTGTATGGCTGATGTAACATCAGAAGGAGTGAACGTATAGAAATTCAAGTTTCGAGTACTCTTTGGCCAAAAATATGTTTAGTAGTTCAAATTTTGACTGCCGTCTGGCTGATGTAACATCAGAACAAATCAATCTGAATGTATAATTTAATCTTTAAGGAATCTTTTGCCAGAAATTTGTTCAATAGGACAGACGTGGACAATTTTTTTATGGATAATCTAACATCAAAAGGAGTCAATATGTATGGAAAGTTAATGTTCAAAGACTCTTTGGCCAAAAGTATGTTCAGTAGTTCAAAAGGAACCTCTGGGTGGCTGATTTACCATCAGAAGGAGTCTATATTTTACATAGTTTAAAACTTTTGAGGACCATTTGCTCAGAAATAAGTTCAAAAGGTCAGATATGGACTTCTAAATGGCTTATAAAGCATCAGAAGGAGTCTATGAGGCTGTATAAAAGAAGTTCAAGATTGAGGACTCTGTATGCATGTTTGTGCACGTTTATGCACTCTTTATGAATCTTTGTCCAGAAATATTTTCAGTAGGTCAAATGTGGACTTTTGTATGGCTAATGTATCATCAAAAGGAGTCAATATGTATAGAACGTTTATGTTCAAAGACTCTTTGGCCAAAAGTATGTTCAGTAGTTCAAAGAGGAACATCTGTATGGGTTATATTACAACAGAAGGAGTAGAAAGTTCATGTTTCTAGAACTCTTTGGCCAGAAAAAATTCAGTAAGTAAAATATGGACTTTTGTCAGGCTGATATAACATCGGAAGAAAAAAAATCCTAATGTATAGTATTAATCTTTAAGGACTCTTTGGGCAATATGTTCAGAAGGTCAATTTAGAAAATTCTGTATGGCTGATTTAACATCAGAAAGAGACAATAAGCTTATATAGTTTAAAACCATTTGAGCACGTTTACCAGCATGAGTTCAATAGGTCAGAAATGAACTTCCAACTGGCTTATGAAGCATCAGAAGGAATCAATGAGTATATATTATAGAAAGTTCAAGATTGAGGACTCTTTTGCCAGAAACATGTTCCTTGGGTCAAAAATGAACTTCTGAATGGCTGATGTAACATCAGAAGGAGTCAACAAGTATGTATAGAAAGTTCAAGTTTCTAGTAGTATTTGGCCATAAATATATTTAGTAGGTCAAATATAGACTTCTGATTTAACAGTCCATATTGAACTGATTTAACATTATAATTGTAAATTATAGCTTATTCTCTTGACTTTTTCCAAGCAATTTGTTCAGTAGGTCAAATATGGACTACAGTCTGCCTGATTACAAGTCTGTAATAGTGAGTTAATGTTCATGGACTCTGGTTAGAAATATATTCACAAGGTCAAAAATTGACTTTTGTATGGCTGATTTAACATCAAAGTGCTCTTTGACCAAAAAATGTATTCAGAGGGTCACATATTGACAGCTGTTTAGCTGATGTTATTATCAGAAGTCGTCTATGGGTTTAAGTAAGTTAGGTTTTGAGGACAATTTGGCCAAAAAAAAAGTTCCTCTATGTTGTGGGAACATGGAGGAATTATTTAGATTTTTTTGCAATGCACTGCAACAGCATAAATTGTATCTCCTCAAAGCACAACGCAATGAGTTCTGGTATGCATTAAAATGCACCAACACATAGTTTATATGATACTCTTCATTGCAACACTGTTTGATCGTTTGTGCAATGCAGTGCAACAGAACTCATTTAATCTCTTTAATGCACAAAGTTAGTTCTGAGAGTTAGTTCTGCATGCATTGAAATGCAACATGTGCTTCGCTTATATGTTTATTCTTCAACGCTTTTTCTTAGATCGCCTTTGCAATGCAACTCCTATGTTAATATCTTCGTTGCACAAGAGGTTGTGGTTTTCATTGCATAGAGGAATAATTTAGATTTTATTGCAATGCACTGCAATAACACAAATTGTATCTCCTCAAAGCACAACGCAATGAGTTAGTTCTGGTATGCATTGGTATGCTTATATGATGCTTATATGATATTCTTCATTGCAACACCGTTAGATTGTTTGTAAAATGCATTGCAACAGAACTCATGTCATCTCTATAATGCACAAAGTTAGTCCTGAGAGTTAGTTCTGGCATGCATTGAAATGCAACATGTGCTTCGCTTATATGTTATTCTTCAACGCTAATTCTTAGATCGCCTTTGCAATGCAACTCCTAATCTCTTCGTTACACAAGAGGTATTGGAGATAGTTATTTTTTGGATTGTAATTTTTTTTGCAATGCACTGCAATAGCACAAATTGTATCTCCTCAAAGGACAACGCAATGAGTTAGTTCTGGTATGCATTAGAATGCACCAAGCACATAGCTTATATGATATTCTTCATTGCAACACCGTTAGATTGTTGGTAAAATGCATTGCAACAGAACTCATGTCATCTCTATAATTCACACTATGTGCGTTTGTTGTAGTATGCATTACAATGAGAAAGAACATGTGTTGTGGTTTTCATTGCATAGAGGAATAATTTAGATTTTTTTGCAATGCACTGCAAAAAATATTTTGCACATATTTGATCTCCTCAAAGCACAACGCAATGAGTTAATTCTGCTATGCATTAGAATGCACGAAGCACATAGCTTATATAATATTCTTCATTGCAACACCGTTAGATTGTTTGTGCAATGCATTGCAACAGAACTCATGTCATTAATGCACAAAGTTAGTCCTGAGAGTTAGTTCTGGCATGCATTGAAATGCAACATGTGCTTCGCTTATATGTTATTCTTCAACGCTAATTCTTAGATCACCTTTGCAATGCTACTCCTATGTTAATCTCTTCGTTGCACAAGAGGTATTGAGATAGTTATTTTGTGCATTGTAATTTTTTTTGCAATGCACTGCAACAGCACACATTTTATCTCCTCAAAGCACAACGCAATGAGTTAGTTCTGGTATGCATTACAATGCACCAAGCACATAGCTTATATGATATTCTTCATTGCAACACTGTTAGATTGTTTGTGCAATGCATTGCAACAGAACTCATGTTAGTTCTGAGAGTTAGTTCTGGCATGCATTAAATGCAACATGTTCTTCGCTTATATGTAATTCTTCAATGCTAATTCTTATATCGCTTGTGCAATGCAACTCTTATGCTATCTCTTCGTTGCACAAGAGGTACGAGGTATTTATTCTGCGCATTGTAATGCAAGAGCTAATGCAAAAATTTTCCTTCAATGCAAAAATTAACAAGTTTGTTGTAGTATGCATTACAATGCGAAAGAACATATGTTGTGGTTAGCATTGCATAGAGGAATAATTTAGATTTTTTTTGCAATGCACTGCAAAAAAGCAAAAATTTTATCTCCTCAAAGCACAACGCAATGAGTTAGTTCTGGTATGCATTAAAATGCACCAAGCACATAGCTTATATGATATTCTTCATTGCAACACCGTTAGATTGTTTGTGCAATGCATTGCAACAAAACTCATGTTAGTTCTGAGAGTTAGTTCTGGCATGCATTGAAATGCAACATCTTCTTCGCTTATATGTAATTCTTCAACGCTAATTCTTAGATCGCTTGTGCAATGCAACTCTTATGCTCTCTCTTCGTTGCACAAGAGGTACGAGGTAGTTATTCTGTGCATTGTGATGCAAGAGCTAATGCAAAAATTTCCCTTCAATGCAAAAATGAATGTTTGTTGTAGTATGCATTGCAATGCGAAAGAACATATGTTGCGGTTTTCATTGCATAGAGGAATAATTTAAATGTTTTGCAATGCACTGCAACAGCACAAATTTTATCTCCTCAAAGCACAACGTAATGAGTTAGTTCTGGTATGCAATGCAACAAGTGCATAGCTTATATTTTGTTCTTCAATGTACAATATTAGATCGTTTGTGCAATGCAAGCAACAGCACACATGTTATCGCTTCGTTGCACTTCTTTGTAATGGAAACGCTATTTCAATGATTTCCATTTAATACACAAATGGTATTTGTGTAAAGTGAAGCTTTAATATTGAATGTTATGTATTTTCATTGCATAGGGTAATGATTAGCTTATATGTTATTCTTCAATGTGCAATGTTAGATAGTTTTTGCAATGCAATGCAACAACACTCATGTTATCTCTTTGTTGCATAACCAAAAGAATCAGTCCTGAAATACAATGCAACAAATGCATAGCTTATATGATATTCTTCAATGCACAATGCAAATTCATCCAGCGGAATGAGTTACTTACATTGTAAAGCAACAGCTAATGCAATGATTTTACTTCAATACTCAATTGATTAGTTAGTTGTAGAATGCAAAGCAATGCGATATGCATATGCAATGCATATGTTGTGTTTTCGTTGCACAGATGATTAAGTCAGATCTTTAATGCAATCAAATGCAAAGGCATTTTGTTATCATTTAAAAGCTTATTGGAAGGAGTTAGTTCTGGTATGCGTTGTAATGCAACAGCTCAGTTGTTCTTATCTCTTTAATACAGAATGGAAACAATCAGTTGTTGTATGCAATGCAATGAAAGTCCTCGCTTATGTACTTTCTATAAATTCTCAGAATATTATTCTGATGAAATATCAGCCAGACAGAAGTCAAAATTTGAAATACTAAACATATTTCTGGCCAAAGAGAACTTAAAGATTAACACTAGTTAATCTAGTGTTAACACTAGTTAAACACTAATAGAGATTGAATTCTTCTTATGTCATATAAGCCTGACAAAAGTCCACATTTAAACATATTTCTGGCCAAAGATTCCTTAAAAATTAACTTACTATACATTCAGATTTATTTGTTATGATGTTATATCTGGGCATACAGAAGTTCATATTTGACCCAAGGAACATATTTCAGGCAAAAGTTTCTATACGTACTCATAGACTCCTTCTGATGCTTCATAAGCCATTTAGAAGTCCATATCTGACCTTTTGAACTGATTTCTGAGCAAAGGGTCCTCAAAAGGTTTTAAACTATGTAAACAAAGACTCCTTCAGATGTCAAATCAGCCACACAGAGGTTCCTTTTTGAATTACTGAACATACTTTTGGCCAAATGTCTTTGAATATTAGCTTTCTACCGTATATAGCTTTCTATACATATTGACACCTTTTGATGTTACATTATCCATACAAAAGTCCACATCTGGGCTACAGAACAAATTTCAGGCCAAAGATTCCTTAAAAATTAACTTACTATACATTAGATTTATTTGTTCTGATGTTATATCAGCCAGACGGCAGTCAAAATTTGAACTACTAAACATATTTCTGGCCAAAGAGTACTCGAAACTTGAATTTCTATACATTGACTCCTTCTGATGTTACATCAGCCATACAGAAGTTCATATTTGACCCAAGGAACATATTTCTGGAAAAAAGTCCTCCATCTTGAACTTTCTATACATACTCATAGAGTCCTTCTGATGCTTCATAAGCCATTTAGAAGTCTATATGTGACCTGTTGAACTTATTTCTGGTCAAAGGGTCCTCAAAAGGTTTTAAACAATATAAACTTATAGACTCCTTCTGATGGTTAAATCAGCAATTCGGTTCCCTTTTGAACTAATTGAATATACCTTTGCCCAAAGAGTCTTTGAACATTAACTTTCTATACATATTGACTCCTTTTGTCATTTCTGGCCAAAGATTCCTTAAAGATTAACTTACTATACATTAGATTTATTTGTTCTGATGTTATATCAGCCAGACGGCAGTAAAAATTTGAACTACTAAACATATTTTTGGCCAAAGAGTACTCGAAACTTGAACTTTCTATACATAATTGTTGACTCCTTCTGATGTTATGTCAGGCATACAGAAGTTCATATTTGATACAAGGAAAATATTTCTGGCCAAAGAATCCTCGATCTTGAACTTTTGATACATATTCACAGACTTCTTCTGGTGCTTCATAAGCAATATAGAAGTCCATATCTGACCTATTGAACTTAATTCTGGTCAAAGGGTCCTCAAATGGTTTTAAATTATATACACTTAGAAAGTCAGTCATACAGAATTTCATATTTGATCCAAGGAACTTATTTCTGGCCAAAGACTCCTCGATCTTGAACTTTTGATACATATTCATAGACTTCTTCTGGTGCTTCATAAGCCATATAGAAGTCCATATCTGACCTATTGAACTTAATTCTGGTCAAAGGGTCCTCAAATGGTTTTAAACTATATACAGTTAGAGACTCATTCTGATGTTAATACCTACTGAACATAGTTCTGACCAAAGAGTACTTAAAGAATAACACTATACATATAGATTGAATTCTTCTTATGTTATGTCAGCCTGACAAAAGTCCATATTTGACCTACTGAAAAAAATATTGTCCAAGGAGTACTCGAAACTTGAACTTTCTATCCATACTCGTTGACTCCTGATATTAAATCAGCCATTCAGAGGTTCCTTTTTGAACTAATGAACACACTTTTGGCCAAAGAGTCTTTGAACATTGACTTTCTATACATATTGACTCAATTTAATGTTATATCAGCCAGACGGCAGTCAAAATTTGAACTACTAAACATATTTCTGGCCAAAGAGTACTCGAAACTTGAATTTCTATACGTTGACTCCTTCTGATGGTACATCAGCCATACAGAAGTTCATATTTAACCCAAGGAACATATTTCTTGAAAAATAGTCCTCAATCTTGAACTTTCTATACATACTCATAGACTCCTTCTGATGCTTCATAAGCCATGTAGAAGTCTATATCTGACCTATTGAACTTATTTCTGGTCAAAGGTTCCACAAAAGGTTTTAAACTGTATAAACTTATAGACTCCTTCTGATGTTAAATCAGCAATTCGGTTCCTTTTTGAACTAATTGAATATACCTTTGGCCAAAGTGTCTTTGAACATTAACTTTCTATACATATTGACTTCTTTTGATGTTATATCAGACTGACAAAAGTCCACATCTGACCTATACTGAACATATTTCTGGCCAGAGATTCCTTAAAGATTAACTTACTATACATTCAGATTGATTTCTTCCAATGTTATATCAGCCAGACGGCAGTCAAATTTTTAACTACTAAACATATTTTTTGGCCAAAGAGTACTCGAAACTTGAACTTTCTATACGTTGACTCCTTCTGATGTTAAATCAGCCATACAGAGGTTAAATCGGACGAATGGTCTAGGAGAAGTTCGAAAAAGAAGGTTTTGAAAGTAAATAAAGATGGCTGACAGGAAGTTCGTCCAAATACGTCAAACTTGGTATCTCTGTTCTCGGCATGACCCACGGAATCTATTAAGACCAGTGTCATTACAATAGGGATATTTTTTCAAAAGTTATTAGCATTTTTGGAAATTTAATTTAACATCTTTTGACCAACAGGTGGCGCTGTCTCGAAATCTTTTGAGTGCCTTCAGGGGATGGTGCTGGTGGCAAATTCTGAGTTTCATAATGTTACAGCAATGCATTTGTTAAGTATAGCATTTTACATCACAAAACTGTATTGAAGTCAATGGGAATTTCATGTTTTTTTCTATTATAGCGCCACCAAGAGGCAAAATCCCACAATTTTTTCCATGTGTCCTCAGAGTGAGCCCATACATGTGTGTGCCAATTTTGGTGAAAATATCTCAATTCGCTTCTGAGTTATAGACATTTATATGAAAAAACACGTAAAAAATGACTGACACGTGACTTTGATTGAATTTAACTACCCCTTACTATCAATATTTTGGCATATGGGCATTAATTTATACCCAGCGACCTATGTTTTCAAACTTCTGACGGTGGTTTCGTCTCGATCGGACTAACGGTTTCGAAGATATCGGCAAATGTTTTTTAAGCGCTAAATCACAACGCTACACAAACCGTAAGACAAAACCTAGCATGTTTGGTATCTGTGGACTCGGCAAGGATTCAGGAACCCAACGAGATGACTCTCGTGAAAATAAGTCAACCACACCCTGAGTTATAAGCATTTGAAAATTAAATGTTACCACTAGGTGGCGCTGTTTCGAAACTTCTCAGGCTCTTTCAGGGCATCGTACTGATGACCCTTACCGAGTTTCGTAACAATTCGTTCATGCGTTCAAAAAATGCAGCATTTTAGCACATAATTCAAAATGGCCGATCTGGGAAAATTGGATATCAGTCGACTCGGCATGACGCCGTGAATCTAACGAGACCGCTTTTATGATTTCTGGACAAACCGTTCAGAAGTTATGAGCAAAAATAGCCATTTTTCATATCTCCGGACCAGTAGGTGGCGCTGCGCCAAAGCGTAGCATGTAGCCTCAGGTCATGCTTGTGATGACATGTACCAAGTTTGGTCTGAATACGATTAAGCGTTGCGGAGATACAGCCTTACGTCTGTTTTCGCAAGCGCTACGTAAAATTAGTTTGTGCGTTTATCGAAAACTGTTAAGCGAATCATCTTGAATTCCATAACTTTTTGTCGGCACTGCCTGGAGATGATCTGGTGCAATTTTGGTGAAAATCGGACAAAGCGTCTAGGACGAGTTGGCAAAAGTAGTTTTTTTGGACAATTCAAAATGGTGGACATATTTTTATGACGGAAAATGACGTCATAGGATGCAATCGAATCGTCATGAGCTCAGGAATCAGAGGAAAAAAGAATTTTGTTGATAGGCCTAAAAGTTATTACTAGCATAATATAAGTGAAACTTTGGACAGGTGGTGGCGCTAGGGGGAATGAGTTAGAGACACCAAAATTGGTGTGTTTAATGTTGGGACTGTCCTCTATCTGAATGTCAAACCGGAACAACTTTCCCGCAAACGGTTTTATGGGCTGCCATAGACACCCAGTCGGAAGAAGAAACGGAAGAATAAGAAGAACCAGAACAGATACAATAGGTGCCTCCGCACCTTCGGTGCGTAAGTAAATAAATAAAATGCGTAATCGTCAAATATGCAGATGTGGAAATAATGCGTAACTGGGTAGTGGGTTCCTACATTGCCTAAGTGTTCCGAAGGTAAGCTAGTTCTGCTTACCACAGTTCTCTGCACTCACTTTTTTATCTTCTTATCCTCCTCACTATCCTCATCAGCCACTTGAAGGGCCTTTGAAGTTTTTTTTTTTTTTACGCTATTTCTCTGCACATTCCTTGCGTTTCTTCTCCATCGCTCAGAGTATTTTGACAGATACACACTGACACTGCTCGCTCACTCAGAGCTCAAAGGGGGAGGTGTTTAAAGATGTGCTTGGACCAGCCCAGTGTCAATCAAGAAAATAACCATGTGATCTACGCGTTTCATGTGCCGGTCTGTGAGAAGAAGAAAAAAAACCTACGCTGTGTCCAATGCATAACACCGGCACAAAGATCACAGCGCCGCCAATTATCCAAAACTAAACGCAATGGCGAGTTTTACAGGCCGTTCAGACAAAAAAAAAAAAAAAAAAAAAACATTTAAAGTATGAGATGAATGAGTCTAAAAGTTTACATAGTTTAAAACCTTTTGAGGACCCTTTGCTCAGAAATAAGTTCAAAAGGTCAGATATGGACTTCTAAATGGCTTATGAAGCATCAGAAGGAGTCTATGAGTATGTATAGAAAAAGTTCAAGTTTGAGGACTATTTTTCAGAAATATGTTCCTTGGGTCAAATATGAACTTCTGTATGGCTGACATAATATCGCAAGGAGACAACAAGAATGTATAAAAAAAAAAGTCAGAAATATGTTTAGTAGTTCAAAGAGGAACATCAGTATGGCTTATTGACATCAGAAGGAGTCAACAAGTATGTATAGAAAGTTCGTTTCGAGAACTCTTTGGCCAGAAAAAAATTCCGTAAGTAAAATATGGACTTTTGTCAGGCTGGTATAACATCGGAAGGAAAAAAAATCCTAATAGTGTTAATCTTTAAGGACTCTTTGATATGTTCAGAAGGTCAATTTAGAAAATTCTGTATGGCTGATTTAACATCAGAAAGAGACAATAAGTTTATATAGTTTAAAACCATTTGAACACCCTATTACCAGCACGAGTTCAATAGGTCAGAAATGGACTTCTGACTGGCTTATGAAGCATCAGAAGGAGTCTGAGTATACATTCTATACATAGAAAGTTCAAGATGGAGGACTATTTTGCCAGAAATATGTTCCTTGGGTCAAATATGAACTTCTGTATGGCTGATGTAACATCAGAAGGAGTGAACGTATAGAAATTCAAGTTTCGAGTACTCTTTGGCCAAAAATATGTTTAGTAGTTCAAATTTTGACTGCCGTCTGGCTGATATAACATCAGAACAAATAAATCTAATGTATAGTAAGTTAATTTTTAAGGAATCTTTGGCCTGAAATTTGTTCTGTAGCCCAGATGTGGACTTTTGTATGGATAATGTAACATCAAAAGGTGTCAATATGTATAGAAAGCTATATACGGTAGAAAGCTAATATTCAAAGACATTTGGCCAAAAGTATGTTCAGTAATTCAAAAAGGAACCTCTGTGTGGCTGATTTGACATCTGAAGGAGTCTTTGTTCAAAGATCACAGCGCCGCCAATTATCCAAAACTAAACGCAATGGCGAGTTTTACAGGCCGTTCAGACAAAAAAATAAAATAAAAAAACATTTAAAGTATGAGATGAATGAGTCTAAAAGTTTACATAGTTTAAAACCTTTTGAGGACCCTTTGCTCAGAAATAAGTTCAAAAGGTCAGATATGGACTTCTAAATGGCTTATGAAGCATCAGAAGGAGTCTATGAGTATGTATAGAAAAAGTTCAAGTTTGAGGACTATTTTTCAGAAATATGTTCCTTGGGTCAAATATGAACTTCTGTATGGCTGACATAATATCGCAAGGAGACAACAAGAATGTATAAAAAAAAAAGTCAGAAATATGTTTAGTAGTTCAAAGAGGAACATCAGTATGGCTTATTGACATCAGAAGGAGTCAACAAGTATGTATAGAAAGTTCGTTTCGAGAACTCTTTGGCCAGAAAAAAATTCCGTAAGTAAAATATGGACTTTTGTCAGGCTGATATAACATCGGAAGGAAAAAAAATCCTAATAGTGTTAATCTTTAAGGACTCTTTGGGCAATATGTTCAGAAGGTCAATTTAGAAAATTCTGTATGGCTGATTTAACATCAGAAAGAGACAATAAGTTTATATAGTTTAAAACCATTTGAGCACCCTATTACCAGCACGAGTTCAATAGGTCAGAAATGGACTTCTAACTGGCTTATGAAGCATCAGAAGGAGTCTATGAGTATACATTCTATACATAGAAAGTTCAAGATTGAGGACTATTTTGCCAGAAATATGTTCCTTGGGTCAAATATGAACTTCTGTATGGCTGATGTAACATCAGAAGGAGTGAACGTATAGAAATTCAAGTTTCGAGTACTCTTTGGCCAAAAATATGTTTAGTAGTTCAAATTTTGACTGCCGTCTGGCTGATGTAACATCAGAACAAATCAATCTGAAGGTATAATTTAATCTTTAAGGAATCTTTTGCCAGAAATTTGTTCAATAGGACAGACGTGGACAATTTTTTTATGGATAATCTAACATCAAAAGGAGTCAATATGTATGGAAAGTTAATGTTCAAAGACTCTTTGGCCAAAAGTATGTTCAGTAGTTCAAAAGGAACCTCTGGGTGGCTGATTTAACATCAGAAGGAGTCTATATTTTACATAGTTTAAAACTTTTGAGGACCATTTGCTCAGAAATAAGTTCAAAAGGTCAGATATGGACTTCTAAATGGCTTATAAAGCATCAGAAGGAGTCTATGAGGCTGTATAAAAGAAGTTCAAGATTGAGGACTCTGTATGCATGTTTGTGCACGTTTATGCACTCTTTATGAATCTTTGTCCAGAAATATTTTCAGTAGGTCAAATGTGGACTTTTGTATGGCTAATGTATCATCAAAAGGAGTCAATATGTATAGAACGTTTATGTTCAAAGACTCTTTGGCCAAAAGTATGTTCAGTAGTTCAAAGAGGAACATCTGTATGGGTTATATTACAACAGAAGGAGTAAGTTCATGTTTCTAGAACTCTTTGGCCAGAAAAAAATTCAGTAAGTAAAATATGGACTTTTGTCAGGCTGATATAACATCGGAAGAAAAAAAATCCTAATGTATAGTATTAATCTTTAAGGACTCTTTGGGCAATATGTTCAGAAGGTCAATTTAGAAAATTCTGTATGGCTGATTTAACATCAGAAAGAGACAATAAGCTTATATAGTTTAAAACCATTTGAGCACGTTTACCAGCATGAGTTCAATAGGTCAGAAATGAACTTCCAACTGGCTTATGAAGCATCAGAAGGAATCAATGAGTATATATTATAGAAAGTTCAAGATTGAGGACTCTTTTGCCAGAAACATGTTCCTTGGGTCAAAAATGAACTTCTGTATGGCTGATGTAACATCAGAAGGAGTCAACAAGTATGTATAGAAAGTTCAAGTTTCTAGTAGTATTTGGCCATAAATATATTTAGTAGGTCAAATATAGACTTCTGATTTAACAGTCCATATTGAACTGATTTAACATTATAATTGTAAATTATAGCTTATTCTCTTGACTTTTTCCAAGCAATTTGTTCAGTAGGTCAAATATGGACTACGGTCTGCCTGATTACGACAAGTCTGTATAGTGAGTTAATGTTCATGGACTCTGGTTAGAAATATATTCACAAGGTCAAAAATTGACTTTTGTATGGCTGATTTAACATCAAAGTGCTCTTTGACCAAAAAATGTATTCAGAGGGTCACATATTGACAGCTGTTTAGCTGATGTTATTATCAGAAGTCGTCTATGGGTTTAAGTAAGTTAGGTTTTGAGGACAATTTGGCCAAAAAAAAAGTTCCTCTATGTTGTGGGAACATAGAGGAATTATTTAGATTTTTTTGCAATGCACTGCAACAGCATAAATTGTATCTCCTCAAAGCACAACGCAATGAGTTCTGGTATGCATTAAAATGCACCAACACATAGTTTATATGATACTCTTCATTGCAACACTGTTTGATCGTTTGTGCAATGCAGTGCAACAGAACTCATTTAATCTCTTTAATGCACAAAGTTAGTTCTGAGAGTTAGTTCTGCATGCATTGAAATGCAACATGTGCTTCGCTTATATGTTTATTCTTCAACGCTTTTTCTTAGATCGCCTTTGCAATGCAACTCCTATGTTAATATCTTCGTTGCACAAGAGGTTGTGGTTTTCATTACATAGAGGAATAATTTAGATTTTATTGCAATGCACTGCAATAGCACAAATTGTATCTCCTCAAAGCACAACGCAATGAGTTAGTTCTGGTATGCATTGGTATGCTTATATGATGCTTATATGATATTCTTCATTGCAACACCGTTAGATTGTTTGTGCAATGCATTGCAACAAAACTCATGTTAGTTCTGAGAGTTAGTTCTGGCATGCATTGAAATGCAACATCTTCTTCGCTTATATGTAATTCTTCAACGCTAATTCTTAGATCGCTTGTGCAATGCAACTCTTATGCTCTCTCTTCGTTGCACAAGAGGTATGAGGTAGTTATTCTGTGCATTGTGATGCAAGAGCTAATGCAAAAATTTCCCTTCAATGCAAAAATGAATGTTTGTTGTAGTATGCATTGCAATGCGAAAGAATATATGTTGTGGTTTTCATTGCATAGAGGAAAAATTTAAATGTTTTGCAATGCACTGCAACAGCACAAATTTTATCTCCTCAAAGCACAACGCAATGAGTTAGTTCTGGTATGCAATGCAACAAGTGCATAGCTTATATTTTGTTCTTCAATGTACAATATTAGATCGTTTGTGCAATGCAAGCAACAGCACACATGTTATCGCTTCGTTGCACTTCTTTGTAATGGAAACGCTATTTCAATGATTTCCATTTAATACACAAATGGTATTTGTGTAAAGTGAAGCTTTAATATTGAATGTTATGTATTTTCATTGCATAGGGTAATGATTAGCTTATATGTTATTCTTCAATGTGCAATGTTAGATAGTTTTTGCAATGCAATGCAACAACACTCATGTTATCTCTTTGTTGCATAACCAAAAGAATCAGTCCTGAAATACAATGCAACAAATGCATAGCTTATATGATATTCTTCAATGCACAATGCAAATTCATCCAGCGGAATGAGTTACTTACATTGTAAAGCAACAGCTAATGCAATGATTTTACTTCAATACTCAATTGATTAGTTAGTTGTAGAATGCAAAGCAATGCGATATGCATATGCAATGCATATGTTGTGTTTTCATTGCACAGATGATTACGTCAGATCTTTAATGCAATCAAATGCAAAGGCATTTTGTTATCATTTAAAAGCTTATTGGAAGGAGTTAGTTCTGGTATGCGTTGTAATGCAACAGCTCAGTTGTTCTTATCTCTTTAATACAGAATGGAAACAATCAGTTGTTGTATGCAATGCAATGAAAGTCCTCGCTTATGTACTTTCTATAAATTCTCAGAATATTATTCTGATGAAATATCAGCCAGACAGAAGTCAAAATTTGAAATACTAAACATATTTCTGGCCAAAGAGAACTTAAAGATTAACACTATACATAGAGATTGAATTCTTCTTATGTCATATAAGCCTGACAAAAGTCCACATTTAAACATATTTCTGGCCAAAGATTCCTTAAAAATTAACTTACTATACATTCAGATTTATTTGTTATGATGTTATATTTGGGCATAGAGAAGTTCATATTTGACCCAAGGAACATATTTCAGGCAAAAGTTTCTATACATAGACTCCTTCTGATGCTTCATAAGCCATTTAGAAGTCCATATCTGACCTTTTGAACTGATTTCTGAGCAAAGGGTCCTCAAAAGGTTTTAAACTATGTAAACAAAGACTCCTTCAGATGTCAAATCAGCCACACAGAGGTTCCTTTTTGAATTACTGAACATACTTTTGGCCAAATGTCTTTGAATATTAGCTTTCTACCGTATATAGCTTTCTATACATATTGACACCTTTTGATGTTACATTATCCATACAAAAGTCCACATCTGGGCTACAGAACAAATTTCAGGCCAAAGATTCCTTAAAAATTAACTTACTATACATTAGATTTATTTGTTCTGATGTTATATCAGCCAGACGGCAGTCAAAATTTGAACTACTAAACATATTTCTGGCCAAAGAGTACTCGAAACTTGAATTTTGAATTGAAGAGTACTCGAAACTTGAATTGACTCCTTCTGATGTTACATCAGCCATACAGAAGTTCATATTTGACCCAAGGAACATATTTCTGGAAAAAAGTCCTCCATCTTGAACTTTCTATACATACTCATAGAGTCCTTCTGATGCTTCATAAGCCATTTAGAAGTCTATATGTGACCTGTTGAACTTATTTCTGGTCAAAGGGTCCTCAAAAGGTTTTAAACTATGTAAACTTTTAGACTCATTCATCTCATACTTTAAATGTTTTTTTATTTTATTTTTTTGTCTGAACGGCCTGTAAAACTCGCCATTGCGTTTAGTTTTGGATAAACTCAAAAGGTTTTAAACAATATAAACTTATAGACTCCTTCTGATGTTAAATCAGCAATTCGGTTCCCTTTTGAACTAATTGAATATACCTTTGCCCAAAGAGTCTTTGAACATTAACTTTCTATACATATTGACTCCTTTTGTCATTTCTGGCCAAAGATTCCTTAAAGATTAACTTACTATACATTAGATTTATTTGTTCTGATGTTATATCAGCCAGACGGCAGTAAAAATTTGAACTACTAAACATATTTTTGGCCAAAGAGTACTCGAAACTTGAACTTTCTATACATAATTGTTGACTCCTTCTGATGTTATGTCAGGCATACAGAAGTTCATATTTGATACAAGGAAAATATTTCTGGCCAAAGAATCCTCGATCTTGAACTTTTGATACATATTCACAGACTTCTTCTGGTGCTTCATAAGCAATATAGAAGTCCATATCTGACCTATTGAACTTAATTCTGGTCAAAGGGTCCTCAAATGGTTTTAAATTATATACACTTAGAAAGTCAGTCATACAGAATTTCATATTTGATCCAAGGAACTTATTTCTGGCCAAAGACTCCTCGATCTTGAACTTTTGATACATATTCATAGACTTCTTCTGGTGCTTCATAAGCCATATAGAAGTCCATATCTGACCTATTGAACTTAATTCTGGTCAAAGGGTCCTCAAATGGTTTTAAACTATATACAGTTAGAGACTCATTCTGATGTTAATACCTACTGAACATAGTTCTGACCAAAGAGTACTTAAAGAATAACACTATACATATAGATTGAATTCTTCTTATGTTATATCAGCCTGACAAAAGTCCATATTTGACCTACTGAAAAAAATATTGTCCAAGGAGTACTCGAAACTTGAACTTTCTATCCATACTCGTTGACTCCTGATATTAAATCAGCCATTCAGAGGTTCCTTTTTGAACTAATGAACACACTTTTGGCCAGAGTCTTTGAACATTGACTTTCTATACATATTGACTCAATTTAATGTTATATCAGCCAGACGGCAGTCAAAATTTGAACTACTAAACATATTTCTGGCCAAAGAGTACTCGAAACTTGAATTTCTATACGTTGACTCCTTCTGATGGTACATCAGCCATACAGAAGTTCATATTTAACCCAAGGAACATATTTCTTGAAAAATAGTCCTCAATCTTGAACTTTCTATACATACTCATAGACTCCTTCTGATGCTTCATAAGCCATGTAGAAGTCTATATCTGACCTATTGAACTTATTTCTGGTCAAAGGTTCCACAAAAGGTTTTAAACTGTATAAACTTATAGACTCCTTCTGATGTTAAATCAGCAATTCGGTTCCTTTTTGAACTAATTGAATATACCTGGCCAAAGTGTCTTTGAACATTAACTTTCTATACATATTGACTTCTTTTGATGTTATATCAGACTGACAAAAGTCCACATTTCACCTACTAAATATAATTCTGGCCAAAGATTCCTTATAAATGAACTTACTATACATTCAGATTGTATTGTTCTGATTTTATATCAGCCAGACAGCAGTAAAAATTTGAACTAGAAACATATTTCTCGACCAAGAGTACTCGAAACTTGAACTTTTAATACGTTGACTCCTTCTGATGTTACGTCAGCCATACAGAAGTTCATATTTGACCCAAGGAACATATTTCTGTTAAAATAGTCCTCAATCTTGAACTTATAGACTCCTTATGATGCTTCATAAGACATTTAGAAGTCCATATCTGACCTATTGAACTTATTTCTGGTCAAAGGGTCCTTTTAGGTTTTAACTATATAAACTTATATACTCATTCTGATGTTAAATCAGCAATACGGTTCCTTTTTTAACTAATGTAAGTACTTTTGGCCAAAGAGTCTTTGAATATCAGCTTTCTATACATGTTGACACCTTTTGATGTTACATTAGCCATACGAAAGTCCACATCTGACCTATACTGAACATATTTCTGGCCAGAGATGCCTTAAAGATTAACTTACTATACATTCAGATTGATTTCTTCCAATGTTATATCAGCCAGACGGCAGTCAAATTTTTAACTACTAAACATATTTTTTGGCCAAAGAGTACTCGAAACTTGAACTTTCTATACGTTGACTCCTTCTGATGTTAAATCAGCCATACAGAGGTTAAATCGGACGAATGGTCTAGGAGAAGTTCGAAAAAGAAGGTTTTGAAAGTAAATAAAGATGGCGGACAGGAAGTTCGTCCAAATACGTCAAACTTGGTATCTCTGTTCTCGGCATGACCCACGGAATCTATTAAGACCAGTGTCATTACAATAGGGATATTTTTTCAAAAGTTATTAGCATTTTTGGAAATTTAATTTAACTTTTGACCAACAGGTGGCGCTGTCTCGAAATCTTTTGAGTGCCTTCAGGGGATGGTGCTGGTGGCAAATTCTGAGTTTCATAATGTTACAGCAATGCATTTGTTAAGTATAGCATTTTACATCACAAAACTGTATTGAAGTCAATGGGAATTTCATGTTTTTTTCTATTATAGCGCCACCAAGAGGCAAAATCCCACAAATTTTTTCATGTGTCCTCAGAGTGTGTGTGTACACACTGGTACATGTGTGTGCCAATTTTGGTGAAAATATCTCAATTCGCTTCTGAGTTATAGACATTTATATGAAAAAACACGTAAAAAATGACTGACACGTGACTTTGATTGAATTTAATAACCCCTTACTATCAATATTTTGGCATATGGGCATTAATTTATACCCAGCGACCTATGTTTTCAAACTTCTGACGGTGGTTTCGTCTCGATCGGACTAACGGTTTCGAAGATATCGGCAAATGTTTTTTGAGCGCTAAATCACAACGCTACACAAACCGTAAGACAAAACCTAGCATGTTTGGTATCTGTGGACTCGGCAAGGATTCAGGAACCCAACGAGATGACTCTCGTGAAAATAAGTCAACCACACCCTGAGTTATAAGCATTTGAAAATTAAATGTTACCACTAGGTGGCGCTGTTTCGAAACTTCTCAGGCTCTTTCAGGGCATCGTACTGATGACCCATACCGAGTTTCGTAACAATTCGTTCATGCGTTCAAAAAATGCAGCATTTTAGCACATAATTCAAAATGGCCGACAGCCAAAATGGCCGATCTGGGAAAATTGGATATCAGTCGACTCGGCATGACGCCGTGAATCTAACGAGACCGCTTTCATGATTTCTGGACAAACCGTTCAGAAGTTATGAGCAAAAATAGCCATTTTTCATATCTCCGGACCAGTAGGTGGCGCTGCGCCAAAGCGTAGCATGTAGCCTCAGGTCATGCTTGTGATGACATGTACCAAGTTTGGTCTGAATACGATTAAGCGTTGCGGAGATACAGCCTTACGTCTGTTTTCGCAAGCGCTACGTAAAATTAGTTTGTGCGTTTATCGAAAACTGTTAAGCGAATCATCTTGAATTCCATAACTTTTTGTCGGCACTGCCTGGAGATGATCTGGTGCAATTTTGGTGAAAATCGGACAAAGCGTCTAGGACGAGTTGGCAAAAGTAGTTTTTTTGGACAATTCAAAATGGTGGACATATTTTTATGACGGAAAATGACGTCATAGGATGCAATCGAATCGTCATGAGCTCAGGAATCAGAGGAAAAAAGAATTTTGTTGATAGGCCTAAAAGTTATTACTAGCATAATATAAGTGAAACTTTGGACAGGTGGTGGCGCTAGAGGGAATGAGTTAGAGACACCAAAATTGGTGTGTTTAATGTTGGGACTGTCCTCTATCTGAATGTCAAACCGGAACAACTTTCCCGCAAACGGTTTTATGGGCTGCCATAGACACCCAGTCGGAAGAAGAAACGGAAGAATAAGAAGAACCAGAACAGATACAATAGGTGCCTCCGCACCTTCGGTGCGTAAATAAATAAATAAAATGCGTAATCGTCAAATATGCAGATGTGGAAATAATGCGTAACTGGGTAGTGGGTTCCTACATTGCCTAAGTGTTCTGAAGGTAACCTAGTTCTGCTTACCACAGTTCTCTGCACTCACTTTTTTATCTTCTTATCCTCCTCACTATCCTCATCAGCCACTTGAAGGGCCTTTGAAGTTTTTTTTTTTTTACGCTATTTCTCTGCACATTCCTTGCGTTTCTTCTCCATCGCTCAGAGTATTTTGACAGATACACACTGACACTGCTCGCTCACTCAGAGCTCAAAGGGGGAGGTGTTTAAAGATGTGCTTGGACCAGCCCAGTGTCAATCAAGAAAATAACCATGTGATCTACGCGTTTCATGTGCCGGTCTGTGAGAAGAAGAAAAAAAACCTACGCTGTGTCCAATGCATAACACCGGCACAAAGATCACAGCGCCGCCAATTATCCAAAACTAAACGCAATGGCGAGTTTTACAGGCCGTTCAGACAAAAAAAAAAAAAAAAAAAAACATTTAAAGTATGAGATGAATGAGTCTAAAAGTTTACATAGTTTAAAACCTTTTGAGGACCCTTTGCTCAGAAATAAGTTCAAAAGGTCAGATATGGACTTCTAAATGGCTTATGAAGCATCAGAAGGAGTCTATGAGTATGTATAGAAAAAGTTCAAGTTTGAGGACTATTTTTCAGAAATATGTTCCTTGGGTCAAATATGAACTTCTGTATGGCTGACATAATATCGCAAGGAGACAACAAGAATGTATAAAAAAAAAAGTTTTGAGTACTCTTTGGCCAGAAATATGTTTAGTAGTTCAAAGAGGAACATCAGTATGGCTTATTGACATCAGAAGGAGTCAACAAGTATGTATAGAAAGTTCGTTTCGAGAACTCTTTGGCCAGAAAAAAATTCCGTAAGTAAAATATGGACTTTTGTCAGGCTGGTATAACATCGGAAGGAAAAAAAATCCTAATAGTGTTAATCTTTAAGGACTCTTTGGGCAATATGTTCAGAAGGTCAATTTAGAAAATTCTGTATGGCTGATTTAACATCAGAAAGAGACAATAAGTTTATATAGTTTAAAACCATTTGAGCACCCTATTACCAGCACGAGTTCAATAGGTCAGAAATGGACTTCTGACAGGCTTATGAAGCATCAGAAGGAGTCTGAGTATACATTCTATACATAGAAAGTTCAAGATTGAGGACTATTTTGCCAGAAATATGTTCCTTGGGTCAAATATGAACTTCTGTATGGCTGATGTAACATCAGAAGGAGTGAACGTATAGAAATTCAAGTTTCGAGTACTCTTTGGCCAAAAATATGTTTAGTAGTTCAAATTTTGACTGCCGTCTGGCTGATGTAACATCAGAACAAATCAATCTGAATGTATAATTTAATCTTTAAGGAATCTTTTGCCAGAAATTTGTTCAATAGGACAGACATGGACAATTTTTTTATGGATAATCTAACATCAAAAGGAGTCAATATGTATGGAAAGTTAATGTTCAAAGACTCTTTGGCCAAAAGTATGTTCAGTAGTTCAAAAGGAACCTCTGGGTGGCTGATTTAACATCAGAAGGAGTCTATATTTTACATAGTTTAAAACTTTTGAGGACCATTTGCTCAGAAATAAGTTCAAAAGGTCAGATATGGACTTCTAAATGGCTTATAAAGCATCAGAAGGAGTCTATGAGGCTGTATAAAAGAAGTTCAAGATTGAGGACTCTGTATGCATGTTTGTGCACGTTTATGCACTCTTTATGAATCTTTGTCCAGAAATATTTTCAGTAGGTCAAATGTGGACTTTTGTATGGCTAATGTATCATCAAAAGGAGTCAATATGTATAGAACGTTTATGTTCAAAGACTCTTTGGCCAAAAGTATGTTCAGTAGTTCAAAGAGGAACATCTGTATGGGTTATATTACAACAGAAGGAGTAAGTTCATGTTTCTAGAACTCTTTGGCCAGAAAAAAATTCAGTAAGTAAAATATGGACTTTTGTCAGGCTGATATAACATCGGAAGAAAAAAAATCCTAATGTATAGTATTAATCTTTAAGGACTCTTTGGGCAATATGTTCAGAAGGTCAATTTAGAAAATTCTGTATGGCTGATTTAACATCAGAAAGAGACAATAAGCTTATATAGTTTAAAACCATTTGAGCACGTTTACCAGCATGAGTTCAATAGGTCAGAAATGAACTTCCAACTGGCTTATGAAGCATCAGAAGGAATCAATGAGTATATATTATAGAAAGTTCAAGATTGAGGACTCTTTTGCCAGAAACATGTTCCTTGGGTCAAAAATGAACTTCTGTATGGCTGATGTAACATCAGAAGGAGTCAACAAGTATGTATAGAAAGTTCAAGTTTCTAGTAGTATTTGGCCATAAATATATTTAGTAGGTCAAATATAGACTTCTGATTTAACAGTCCATATTGAACTGATTTAACATTATAATTGTAAATTATAGCTTATTCTCTTGACTTTTTCCAAGCAATTTGTTCAGTAGGTCAAATATGGACTACGGTCTGCCTGATTACGACAAGTCTGTATAGTGAGTTAATGTTCATGGACTCTGGTTAGAAATATATTCACAAGGTCAAAAATTGACTTTTGTATGGCTGATTTAACATCAAAGTGCTCTTTGACCAAAAAATGTATTCAGAGGGTCACATATTGACAGCTGTTTAGCTGATGTTATTATCAGAAGTCGTCTATGGGTTTAAGTAAGTTAGGTTTTGAGGACAATTTGGCCAAAAAAAAAGTTCCTCTATGTTGTGGGAACATAGAGGAATTATTTAGATTTTTTTGCAATGCACTGCAACAGCATAAATTGTATCTCCTCAAAGCACAAAGCAATGAGTTCTGGTATGCATTAAAATGCACCAACACATAGTTTATATGATACTCTTCATTGCAACACTGTTTGATCGTTTGTGCAATGCAGTGCAACAGAACTCATTTAATCTCTTTAATGCACAAAGTTAGTTCTGAGAGTTAGTTCTGCATGCATTGAAATGCAACATGTGCTTCGCTTATATGTTTATTCTTCAACGCTTTTTCTTAGATCGCCTTTGCAATCCAACTCCTAATCTCTTCGTTACACAAGAGGTATTGGAGATAGTTATTTTTTGCATTGTAATTTTTTTTGCAATGCACTGCAATAGCACAAATTGTATCTCCTCAAAGGACAACGCAATGAGTTAGTTCTGGTATGCATTAAAATGCACCAAGCACATAGCTTATATGATATTCTTCATTGCAACACCGTTAGATTGTTGGTAAAATGCATTGCAACAGAACTCATGTCATCTCTATAATTCACACTAGTGCGTTTGTTGTAGTATGCATTACAATGAGAAAGAACATATGTTGTGGTTTTCATTGCATAGAGGAATAATGTAGATTTTTTTGCAATGCACTGCAAAAAATATTTTGCACATATTTGATCTCCTCAAAGCACAACGCAATGAGTTAATTCTGCTATGCATTAGAATGCACGAAGCACATAGCTTATATAATATTCTTCATTGCAACACCGTTAGATTGTTTGTGCAATGCATTGCAACAGAACTCATGTCATTAATGCACAAAGTTAGTCCTGAGAGTTAGTTCTGGCATGCATTGAAATGCAACATGTGCTTCGCTTATATGTTATTCTTCAACGCTAATTCTTAGATCACCTTTGCAATGCTACTCCTATGTTAATCTCTTCGTTGCACAAGAGGTATTGAGATAGTTATTTTGTGCATTGTAATTTTTTTTGCAATGCACTGCAACAGCACATATTTTATCTCCTCAAAGCACAACGCAATGAGTTAGTTCTGGTATGCATTACAATGCACCAAGCACATAGCTTATATGATATTCTTCATTGCAACACCGTTAGATTGTTTGTGCAATGCATTGCAACAGAACTCATGTTAGTTCTGAGAGTTAGTTCTGGCATGCATTAAATGCAACATGTTCTTCGCTTATATGTAATTCTTCAATGCTAATTCTTATATCGCTTGTGCAATGCAACTCTTATGCTATCTCTTCGTTGCACAAGAGGTACGAGGTATTTATTCTGCGCATTGTAATGCAAGAGCTAATGCAAAAAATTTCCTTCAATGCAAAAATTAACAAGTTTGTTGTAGTATGCATTACAATGCGAAAGAACATATGTTGTGGTTATCATTGCATAGAGGAATAATTTAGATTTTTTTTGCAATGCACTGCAAAAAAGCAAAAATTGTATCTCCTCAAAGCACAACGCAATGAGTTAGTTCTGGTATGCATTAAAATGCACCAAGCACATAGCTTATATGATATTCTTCATTGCAACACCGTTAGATTGTTTGTGCAATGCATTGCAACAAAACTCATGTTAGTTCTGAGAGTTAGTTCTGGCATGCATTAAAATGCAACATCTTCTTCGCTTATATGTAATTCTTCAACGCTAATTCTTAGATCGCTTGTGCAATGCAACTCTTATGCTCTCTCTTCGTTGCACAAGAGGTATGAGGTAGTTATTCTGTGCATTGTGATGCAAGAGCTAATGCAAAAATTTCCCTTCAATGCAAAAATGAATGTTTGTTGTAGTATGCATTGCAATGCGAAAGAATATATGTTGTGGTTTTCATTGCATAGAGGAAAAATTTAAATGTTTTGCAATGCACTGCAACAGCACAAATTTTATCTCCTCAAAGCACAACGCAATGAGTTAGTTCTGGTATGCAATGCAACAAGTGCATAGCTTATATTTTGTTCTTCAATGTACAATATTAGATCGTTTGTGCAATGCAAGCAACAGCACACATGTTATCGCTTCGTTGCACTTCTTTGTAATGGAAACGCTATTTCAATGATTTCCATTTAATACACAAATGGTATTTGTGTAAAGTGAAGCTTTAATATTGAATGTTATGTATTTTCATTGCATAGGGTAATGATTAGCTTATATGTTATTCTTCAATGTGCAATGTTAGATAGTTTTTGCAATGCAATGCAACAACACTCATGTTATCTCTTTGTTGCATAACCAAAAGAATCAGTCCTGAAATACAATGCAACAAATGCATAGCTTATATGATATTCTTCAATGCACAATGCAAATTCATCCAGCGGAATGAGTTACTTACATTGTAAAGCAACAGCCAATGCAATGATTTTACTTCAATACTCAATTGATTAGTTAGTTGTAGAATGCAAAGCAATGCGATATGCATATGCAATGCATATGTTGTGTTTTCATTGCACAGATGATTAAGTCAGATCTTTAATGCAATCAAATGCAAAGGCATTTTGTTATCATTTAAAAGCTTATTGGAAGGAGTTAGTTCTGGTATGCGTTGTAATGCAACAGCTCAGTTGTTCTTATCTCTTTAATACAGAATGGAAACAATCAGTTGTTGTATGCAATGCAATGAAAGTCCTCGCTTATGTACTTTCTATAAATTCTCAGAATATTATTCTGATGAAATATCAGCCAGACAGAAGTCAAAATTTGAAATACTAAACATATTTCTGGCCAAAGAGAACTTAAAGATTAACACTATACATAGAGATTGAATTCTTCTTATGTCATATAAGCCTGACAAAAGTCCACATTTAAACATATTTCTGGCCAAAGATTCCTTAAAAATTAACTTACTATACATTCAGATTTATTTGTTAT
Source organism: Rhinichthys klamathensis goyatoka (assembly GCF_029890125.1). Classification (NCBI taxonomy): domain Eukaryota; kingdom Metazoa; phylum Chordata; class Actinopteri; order Cypriniformes; family Leuciscidae; genus Rhinichthys; species Rhinichthys klamathensis. Next base: position 656,167 of record NW_026606631.1, read on the forward strand.
GATGTTATATCTGGGCATACAGAAGTTCATATTTGACCCAAGGAACATATTTCAGGCAAAAGTTTCTATACATAGACTCCTTCTGATGCTTCATAAGCCATTTAGAAGTCCATATCTGACCTTTTGAACTGATTTCTGAGCAAAGGGTCCTCAAAAGGTTTTAAACTATGTAAACAAAGACTCCTTCAGATGTCAAATCAGCCACACAGAGGTTCCTTTTTGAATTACTGAACATACTTTTGGCCAAATGTCTTTGAATATTAGCTTTCTACCGTATATAGCTTTCTATACATATTGACACCTTTTGATGTTACATTATCCATACAAAAGTCCACATCTGGGCTACAGAACAAATTTCAGGCCAAAGATTCCTTAAAAAATTAACTTACTATACATTAGATTTATTTGTTCTGATGTTATATCAGCCAGACGGCAGTCAAAATTTGAACTACTAAACATATTTCTGGCCAAAGAGTACTCGAAACTTGAATTTCTATACATTGACTCCTTCTGATGTTACATCAGCCATACAGAAGTTCATATTTGACCCAAGGAACATATTTCTGGAAAAAAGTCCTCCATCTTGAACTTTCTATACATACTCATAGAGTCCTTCTGATGCTTCATAAGCCATTTAGAAGTCTATATGTGACCTGTTGAACTTATTTCTGGTCAAAGGGTCCTCAAAAGGTTTTAAACTATGTAAACTTTTAGACTCATTCATCTCATACTTTAAATGTTTTTTTATTTTATTTTTTTGTCTGAACGGCCTTTAAAACTCGCCATTGCGTTTAGTTTTGGATAAACTCAAAAGGTTTTAAACAATATAAACTTATAGACTCCTTCTGATGTTAAATCAGCAATTCGGTTCCCTTTTGAACTAATTGAATATACCTTTGCCCAAAGAGTCTTTGAACATTAACTTTCTATACATATTGACTCCTTTTGTCATTTCTGGCCAAAGATTCCTTAAAGATTAACTTACTATACATTAGATTTATTTGTTCTGATGTTATATCAGCCAGACGGCAGTAAAAATTTGAACTACTAAACATATTTTTGGCCAAAGAGTACTCGAAACTTGAACTTTCTATACATAATTGTTGACTCCTTCTGATGTTATGTCAGGCATACAGAAGTTCATATTTGATACAAGGAAAATATTTCTGGCCAAAGAATCCTCGATCTTGAACTTTTGATACATATTCACAGACTTCTTCTGGTGCTTCATAAGCAATATAGAAGTCCATATCTGACCTATTGAACTTAATTCTGGTCAAAGGGTCCTCAAATGGTTTTAAATTATATACACTTAGAAAGTCAGTCATACAGAATTTCATATTTGATCCAAGGAACTTATTTCTGGCCAAAGACTCCTCGATCTTGAACTTTTGATACATATTCATAGACTTCTTCTGGTGCTTCATAAGCCATATAGAAGTCCATATCTGACCTATTGAACTTAATTCTGGTCAAAGGGTCCTCAAATGGTTTTAAACTATATACAGTTAGAGACTCATTCTGATGTTAATACCTACTGAACATAGTTCTGACCAAAGAGTACTTAAAGAATAACACTATACATATAGATTGAATTCTTCTTATGTTATATCAGCCTGACAAAAGTCCATATTTGACCTACTGAAAAAAATATTGTCCAAGGAGTACTCGAAACTTGAACTTTCTATCCATACTCGTTGACTCCTGATATTAAATCAGCCATTCAGAGGTTCCTTTTTGAACTAATGAACACACTTTTGGCCAGAGTCTTTGAACATTGACTTTCTATACATATTGACTCAATTTAATGTTATATCAGCCAGACGGCAGTCAAAATTTGAACTACTAAACATATTTCTGGCCAAAGAGTACTCGAAACTTGAATTTCTATACGTTGACTCCTTCTGATGGTACATCAGCCATACAGAAGTTCATATTTAACCCAAGGAACATATTTCTTGAAAAATAGTCCTCAATCTTGAACTTTCTATACATACTCATAGACTCCTTCTGATGCTTCATAAGCCATGTAGAAGTCTATATCTGACTTATTGAACTTATTTCTGGTCAAAGGTTCCACAAAAGGTTTTAAACTGTATAAACTTATAGACTCCTTCTGATGTTAAATCAGCAATTCGGTTCCTTTTTGAACTAATTGAATATACCTGGCCAAAGTGTCTTTGAACATTAACTTTCTATACATATTGACTTCTTTTGATGTTATATCAGACTGACAAAAGTCCACATTTCACCTACTAAATATAATTCTGGCCAAAGATTCCTTATAAATGAACTTACTATACATTCAGATTGTATTGTTCTGATTTTATATCAGCCAGACAGCAGTAAAAATTTGAACTAGAAACATATTTCTCGACCAAGAGTACTCGAAACTTGAACTTTTAATACGTTGACTCCTTCTGATGTTACGTCAGCCATACAGAAGTTCATATTTGACCCAAGGAACATATTTCTGTTAAAATAGTCCTCAATCTTGAACTTATAGACTCCTTATGATGCTTCATAAGACATTTAGAAGTCCATATCTGACCTATTGAACTTATTTCTGGTCAAAGGGTCCTTTTAGGTTTTAACTATATAAACTTATATACTCATTCTGATGTTAAATCAGCAATACGGTTCCTTTTTTAACTAATGTAAGTACTTTTGGCCAAAGAGTCTTTGAATATCAGCTTTCTATACATGTTGACACCTTTTGATGTTACATTAGCCATACGAAAGTCCACATCTGACCTATACTGAACATATTTCTGGCCAGAGATGCCTTAAAGATTAACTTACTATACATTCAGATTGATTTCTTCCAATGTTATATCAGCCAGACGGCAGTCAAATTTTTAACTACTAAACATATTTTTTGGCCAAAGAGTACTCGAAACTTGAACTTTCTATACGTTGACTCCTTCTGATGTTAAATCAGCCATACAGAGGTTAAATCGGACGAATGGTCTAGGAGAAGTTCGAAAAAGAAGGTTTTGAAAGTAAATAAAGATGGCGGACAGGAAGTTCGTCCAAATACGTCAAACTTGGTATCTCTGTTCTCGGCATGACCCACGGAATCTATTAAGACCAGTGTCATTACAATAGGGATATTTTTTCAAAAGTTATTAGCATTTTTGGAAATTTAATTTAACTTTTGACCAACAGGTGGCGCTGTCTCGAAATCTTTTGAGTGCCTTCAGGGGATGGTGCTGGTGGCAAATTCTGAGTTTCATAATGTTACAGCAATGCATTTGTTAAGTATAGCATTTTACATCACAAAACTGTATTGAAGTCAATGGGAATTTCATGTTTTTTTCTATTATAGCGCCACCAAGAGGCAAAATCCCACAAATTTTTTCATGTGTCCTCAGAGTGTGTGTGTACACACTGGTACATGTGTGTGCCAATTTTGGTGAAAATATCTCAATTCGCTTCTGAGTTATAGACATTTATATGAAAAAACACGTAAAAAATGACTGACACGTGACTTTGATTGAATTTAATAACCCCTTACTATCAATATTTTGGCATATGGGCATTAATTTATACCCAGCGACCTATGTTTTCAAACTTCTGACGGTGGTTTCGTCTCGATCGGACTAACGGTTTCGAAGATATCGGCAAATGTTTTTTGAGCGCTAAATCACAACGCTACACAAACCGTAAGACAAAACCTAGCATGTTTGGTATCTGTGGACTCGGCAAGGATTCAGGAACCCAACGAGATGACTCTCGTGAAAATAAGTCAACCACACCCTGAGTTATAAGCATTTGAAAATTAAATGTTACCACTAGGTGGCGCTGTTTCGAAACTTCTCAGGCTCTTTCAGGGCATCGTACTGATGACCCATACCGAGTTTCGTAACAATTCGTTCATGCGTTCAAAAAATGCAGCATTTTAGCACATAATTCAAAATGGCCGACAGCCAAAATGGCCGATCTGGGAAAATTGGATATCAGTCGACTCGGCATGACGCCGTGAATCTAACGAGACCGCTTTCATGATTTCTGGACAAACCGTTCAGAAGTTATGAGCAAAAATAGCCATTTTTCATATCTCCGGACCAGTAGGTGGCGCTGCGCCAAAGCGTAGCATGTAGCCTCAGGTCATGCTTGTGATGACATGTACCAAGTTTGGTCTGAATACGATTAAGCGTTGCGGAGATACAGCCTTACGTCTGTTTTCGCAAGCGCTACGTAAAATTAGTTTGTGCGTTTATCGAAAACTGTTAAGCGAATCATCTTGAATTCCATAACTTTTTGTCGGCACTGCCTGGAGATGATCTGGTGCAATTTTGGTGAAAATCGGACAAAGCGTCTAGGACGAGTTGGCAAAAGTAGTTTTTTTGGACAATTCAAAATGGTGGACATATTTTTATGACGGAAAATGACGTCATAGGATGCAATCGAATCGTCATGAGCTCAGGAATCAGAGGAAAAAAGAATTTTGTTGATAGGCCTAAAAGTTATTACTAGCATAATATAAGTGAAACTTTGGACAGGTGGTGGCGCTAGAGGGAATGAGTTAGAGACACCAAAATTGGTGTGTTTAATGTTGGGACTGTCCTCTATCTGAATGTCAAACCGGAACAACTTTCCCGCAAACGGTTTTATGGGCTGCCATAGACACCCAGTCGGAAGAAGAAACGGAAGAATAAGAAGAACCAGAACAGATACAATAGGTGCCTCCGCACCTTCGGTGCGTAAATAAATAAATAAAATGCGTAATCGTCAAATATGCAGATGTGGAAATAATGCGTAACTGGGTAGTGGGTTCCTACATTGCCTAAGTGTTCTGAAGGTAACCTAGTTCTGCTTACCACAGTTCTCTGCACTCACTTTTTTATCTTCTTATCCTCCTCACTATCCTCATCAGCCACTTGAAGGGCCTTTGAAGTTTTTTTTTTTTTACGCTATTTCTCTGCACATTCCTTGCGTTTCTTCTCCATCGCTCAGAGTATTTTGACAGATACACACTGACACTGCTCGCTCACTCAGAGCTCAAAGGGGGAGGTGTTTAAAGATGTGCTTGGACCAGCCCAGTGTCAATCAAGAAAATAACCATGTGATCTACGCGTTTCATGTGCCGGTCTGTGAGAAGAAGAAAAAAAACCTACGCTGTGTCCAATGCATAACACCGGCACAAAGATCACAGCGCCGCCAATTATCCAAAACTAAACGCAATGGCGAGTTTTACAGGCCGTTCAGACAAAAAAAAAAAAAAAAAAAAAACATTTAAAGTATGAGATGAATGAGTCTAAAAGTTTACATAGTTTAAAACCTTTTGAGGACCCTTTGCTCAGAAATAAGTTCAAAAGGTCAGATATGGACTTCTAAATGGCTTATGAAGCATCAGAAGGAGTCTATGAGTATGTATAGAAAAAGTTCAAGTTTGAGGACTATTTTTCAGAAATATGTTCCTTGGGTCAAATATGAACTTCTGTATGGCTGACATAATATCGCAAGGAGACAACAAGAATGTATAAAAAAAAAAGTCAGAAATATGTTTAGTAGTTCAAAGAGGAACATCAGTATGGCTTATTGACATCAGAAGGAGTCAACAAGTATGTATAGAAAGTTCGTTTCGAGAACTCTTTGGCCAGAAAAAAATTCCGTAAGTAAAATATGGACTTTTGTCAGGCTGGTATAACATCGGAAGGAAAAAAAATCCTAATAGTGTTCATCTTTAAGGACTCTTTGATATGTTCAGAAGGTCAATTTAGAAAATTCTGTATGGCTGATTTAACATCAGAAAGAGACAATAAGTTTATATAGTTTAAAACCATTTGAGCACCCTATTACCAGCACGAGTTCAATAGGTCAGAAATGGACTTCCCGACTGGCTTATGAAGCATCAGAAGGAGTCTGAGTATACATTCTATACATAGAAAGTTCAAGATTGAGGACTATTTTGCCAGAAATATGTTCCTTGGGTCAAATATGAACTTCTGTATGGCTGATGTAACATCAGAAGGAGTGAACGTATAGAAATTCAAGTTTCGAGTACTCTTTGGCCAAAAATATGTTTAGTAGTTCAAATTTTGACTGCCGTCTGGCTGATGTAACATCAGAACAAATCAATCTGAAGGTATAATTTAATCTTTAAGGAATCTTTTGCCAGAAATTTGTTCAATAGGACAGACGTGGACAATTTTTTTATGGATAATCTAACATCAAAAGGAGTCAATATGTATGGAAAGTTAATGTTCAAAGACTCTTTGGCCAAAAGTATGTTCAGTAGTTCAAAAGGAACCTCTGGGTGGCTGATTTAACATCAGAAGGAGTCTATATTTTACATAGTTTAAAACTTTTGAGGACCATTTGCTCAGAAATAAGTTCAAAAGGTCAGATATGGACTTCTAAATGGCTTATAAAGCATCAGAAGGAGTCTATGAGGCTGTATAAAAGAAGTTCAAGATTGAGGACTCTGTATGCATGTTTGTGCACGTTTATGCACTCTTTATGAATCTTTGTCCAGAAATATTTTCAGTAGGTCAAATGTGGACTTTTGTATGGCTAATGTATCATCAAAAGGAGTCAATATGTATAGAACGTTTATGTTCAAAGACTCTTTGGCCAAAAGTATGTTCAGTAGTTCAAAGAGGAACATCTGTATGGGTTATATTACAACAGAAGGAGTAAGTTCATGTTTTTAGAACTCTTTGGCCAGAAAAAAATTCAGTAAGTAAAATATGGACTTTTGTCAGGCTGATATAACATCGGAAGAAAAAAAATCCTAATGTATAGTATTAATCTTTAAGGACTCTTTGGGCAATATGTTCAGAAGGTCAATTTAGAAAATTCTGTATGGCTGATTTAACATCAGAAAGAGACAATAAGCTTATATAGTTTAAAACCATTTGAGCACGTTTACCAGCATGAGTTCAATAGGTCAGAAATGAACTTCCAACTGGCTTATGAAGCATCAGAAGGAATCAATGAGTATATATTATAGAAAGTTCAAGATTGAGGACTCTTTTGCCAGAAACATGTTCCTTGGGTCAAAAATGAACTTCTGTATGGCTGATGTAACATCAAAAGGAGTCAACAAGTATGTATAGAAAGTTCAAGTTTCTAGTAGTATTTGGCCATAAATATATTTAGTAGGTCAAATATAGACTTCTGATTTAACAGTCCATATTGAACTGATTTAACATTATAATTGTAAATTATAGCTTATTCTCTTGACTTTTTCCAAGCAATTTGTTCAGTAGGTCAAATATGGACTACGGTCTGCCTGATTACGACAAGTCTGTATAGTGAGTTAATGTTCATGGACTCTGGTTAGAAATATATTCACAAGGTCAAAAATTGACTTTTGTATGGCTGATTTAACATCAAAGTGCTCTTTGACCAAAAAATGTATTCAGAGGGTCACATATTGACAGCTGTTTAGCTGATGTTATTATCAGAAGTCGTCTATGGGTTTAAGTAAGTTAGGTTTTGAGGACAATTTGGCCAAAAAAAAAGTTCCTCTATGTTGTGGGAACATAGAGGAATTATTTAGATTTTTTTGCAATGCACTGCAACAGCATAAATTGTATCTCCTCAAAGCACAACGCAATGAGTTCTGGTATGCATTAAAATGCACCAACACATAGTTTATATGATACTCTTCATTGCAACACTGTTTGATCGTTTGTGCAATGCAGTGCAACAGAACTCATTTAATCTCTTTAATGCACAAAGTTAGTTCTGAGAGTTAGTTCTGCATGCATTGAAATGCAACATGTGCTTCGCTTATATGTTTATTCTTCAACGCTTTTTCTTAGATCGCCTTTGCAATGCAACTCCTATGTTAATATCTTCGTTGCACAAGAGGTTGTGGTTTTCATTACATAGAGGAATAATTTAGATTTTATTGCAATGCACTGCAATAGCACAAATTGTATCTCCTCAAAGCACAACGCAATGAGTTAGTTCTGGTATGCATTGGTATGCTTATATGATGCTTATATGATATTCTTCATTGCAACACCGTTAGATTGTTTGTAAAATGCATTGCAACAGAACTCATGTCATCTCTATAATGCACAAAGTTAGTCCTGAGAGTTAGTTCTGGCATGCATTGAAATGCAACATGTGCTTCGCTTATATGTTATTCTTCAACGCTAATTCTTAGATCGCCTTTGCAATCCAACTCCTAATCTCTTCGTTACACAAGAGGTATTGGAGATAGTTATTTTTTGCATTGTAATTTTTCATTGCAACACCGTTAGATTGTTGGTAAAATGCATTGCAACAGAACTCATGTCATCTCTATAATTCACACTAGTGCGTTTGTTGTAGTATGCATTACAATGAGAAAGAACATATGTTGTGGTTTTCATTGCATAGAGGAATAATTTAGATTTTTTTGCAATGCACTGCAAAAAATATTTTGCACATATTTGATCTCCTCAAAGCACAACGCAATGAGTTAATTCTGCTATGCATTAGAATGCACGAAGCACATAGCTTATATAATATTCTTCATTGCAACACCGTTAGATTGTTTGTGCAATGCATTGCAACAGAACTCATGTCATTAATGCACAAAGTTAGTCCTGAGAGTTAGTTCTGGCATGCATTGAAATGAACATGTGCTTCGCTTATATGTTATTCTTCAACGCTAATTCTTAGATCACCTTTGCAATGCTACTCCTATGTTAATCTCTTCGTTGCACAAGAGGTATTGAGATAGTTATTTTGTGCATTGTAATTTTTTTTGCAATGCACTGCAACAGCATATATATTTTATCTCCTCAAAGCACAACGCAATGAGTTAGTTCTGGTATGCATTACAATGCACCAAGCACATAGCTTATATGATATTCTTCATTGCAACACCGTTAGATTGTTTGTGCAATGCATTGCAACAGAACTCATGTTAGTTCTGAGAGTTAGTTCTGGCATGCATTAAATGCAACATGTTCTTCGCTTATATGTAATTCTTCAATGCTAATTCTTATATCGCTTGTGCAATGCAACTCTTATGCTATCTCTTCGTTGCACAAGAGGTACGAGGTATTTATTCTGCGCATTGTAATGCAAGAGCTAATGCAAAAATTTTCCTTCAATGCAAAAATTAACAAGTTTGTTGTAGTATGCATTACAATGCGAAAGAACATATGTTGTGGTTATCATTGCATAGAGGAATAATTTAGATTTTTTTTGCAATGCACTGCAAAAAAGCAAAAATTGTATCTCCTCAAAGCACAACGCAATGAGTTAGTTCTGGTATACATTAAAATGCACCAAGCACATAGCTTATATGATATTCTTCATTGCAACACCGTTAGATTGTTTGTGCAATGCATTGCAACAAAACTCATGTTAGTTCTGAGAGTTAGTTCTGGCATGCATTAAAATGCAACATCTTCTTCGCTTATATGTAATTCTTCAACGCTAATTCTTAGATCGCTTGTGCAATGCAACTCTTATGCTCTCTCTTCGTTGCACAAGAGGTATGAGGTAGTTATTCTGTGCATTGTGATGCAAGAGCTAATGCAAAAATTTCCCTTCAATGCAAAAATGAATGTTTGTTGTAGTATGCATTGCAATGCGAAAGAATATATGTTGTGGTTTTCATTGCATAGAGGAAAAATTTAAATGTTTTGCAATGCACTGCAACAGCACAAATTTTATCTCCTCAAAGCACAACGCAATGAGTTAGTTCTGGTATGCAATGCAACAAGTGCATAGCTTATATTTTGTTCTTCAATGTACAATATTAGATCGTTTGTGCAATGCAAGCAACAGCACACATGTTATCGCTTCGTTGCACTTCTTTGTAATGGAAACGCTATTTCAATGATTTCCATTTAATACACAAATGGTATTTGTGTAAAGTGAAGCTTTAATATTGAATGTTATGTATTTTCATTGCATAGGGTAATGATTAGCTTATATGTTATTCTTCAATGTGCAATGTTAGATAGTTTTTGCAATGCAATGCAACAACACTCATGTTATCTCTTTGTTGCATAACCAAAAGAATCAGTCCTGAAATACAATGCAACAAATGCATAGCTTATATGATATTCTTCAATGCACAATGCAAATTCATCCAGCGGAATGAGTTACTTACATTGTAAAGCAACAGCTAAAGAGAACTTAAAGATTAACACTAGTTAATCTAGTGTTAACACTAGTTAAACACTAATAGAGATTGAATTCTTCTTATGTCATATAAGCCTGACAAAAGTCCACATTTAAACATATTTCTGGCCAAAGATTCCTTAAAAATTAACTTACTATACATTCAGATTTATTTTTTATAATGTTATATATGGGCATAGAGAAGTTCATATTTGACCCAAGGAACATATTTCAGGCAAAAGTTTCTATACGTACTCATAGACTCCTTCTGTTGCTTCATAAGCCATTTAGAAGTCCATATCTGACCTTTTGAACTGATTTCTGAGCAAAGGGTCCTCAAAAGGTTTTAAACTATGTAAACAAAGACTCCTTTAGATGTCAAATCAGCCACACAGAGGTTCCTTTTTGAATTACTGAACATACTTTTGGCCAAATGTCTTTGAATATTAGCTTTCTACCGTATATAGCTTTCTATACATATTGACACCTTTTGATGTTACATTATCCATACAAAAGTCCACATCTGGGCTACAGAACAAATTTCAGGCCAAAGATTCCTTAAAAATTAACTTACTATACATTAGATTTATTTGTTCTGATGTTATATCAGCCAGACGGCAGTCAAAATTTGAACTACTAAACATATTTCTGGCCAAAGAGTACTCGAAACTTGAATTTCTATACATTGACTCCTTCTGATGTTACATCAGCCATACAGAAGTTCATATTTGACCCAAGGAACATATTTCTGGAAAAAAGTCCTCCATCTTGAACTTTCTATACATACTCATAGAGTCCTTCTGATGCTTCATAAGCCATTTAGAAGTCTATATGTGAGCTGTTGAACTTATTTCTGGTCAAAGGGTCCTCAAAAGGTTTTAAACAATATAAACTTATAGACTCCTTCTGATGTTAAATCAGCAATTCGGTTCCCTTTTGAACTAATTGAATATACCTTTGCCCAAAGAGTCTTTGAACATTAACTTTCTATACATATTGACTCCTTTTGTCATTTCTGGCCAAAGATTCCTTAAAGATTAACTTACTATACATTAGATTTATTTGTTCTGATGTTATATCAGCCAGACGGCAGTAAAAATTTGAACTACTAAACATATTTTTGGCCAAAGAGTACTCGAAACTTGAACTTTCTATACATAATTGTTGACTCCTTCTGATGTTATGTCAGGCATACAGAAGTTCATATTTGATACAAGGAAAATATTTCTGGCCAAAGAATCCTCGATCTTGAACTTTTGATACATATTCATAGACTTCTTCTGGTGCTTCATAAGCAATATAGAAGTCCATATCTGACCTATTGAACTTAATTCTGGTCAAAGGGTCCTCAAATGGTTTTAAATTATATACACTTAGAAAGTCAGTCATACAGAATTTCATATTTGATCCAAGGAACTTATTTCTGGCCAAAGACTCCTCGATCTTGAACTTTTGATACATATTCATAGACTTCTTCTGGTGCTTCATAAGCAATATAGAAGTCCATATCTGACCTATTGAACTTAATTCTGGTCAAAGGGTCCTCAAATGGTTTTAAATTATATACACTTAGAAAGTCAGTCATACAGAATTTCATATTTGATCCAAGGAACTTTTTTCTGGCCAAAGACTCCTCGATCTTGAACTTTTGATACATATTCATAGACTTCTTCTGGTGCTTCATAAGCCATATAGAAGTCCATATCTGACCTATTGAACTTAATTCTGGTCAAAGGGTCCTCAAATGGTTTTAAACTATATACAGTTAGAGACTCATTCTGATGTTAATACCTACTGAACATAGTTCTGACCAAAGAGTACTTAAAGATTAACACTATACATATAGATTGAATTCTTCTTATGTTATATCAGCCTGACAAAAGTCCATATTTGACCTACTGAAAAAAATATTGTCCAAGGAGTACTCGAAACTTGAACTTTCTATCCATACTCGTTGACTCCTGATATTAAATCAGCCATTCAGAGGTTCCTTTTTGAACTAATGAACACACTTTTGGCCAAAGAGTCTTTGAACATTGACTTTCTATACATATTGACTCAATTTAATGTTATATCAGCCAGACGGCAGTCAAAATTTGAACTACTAAACATATTTCTGGCCAAAGAGTACTCGAAACTTGAATTTCTATACGTTGACTCCTTCTGATGGTACATCAGCCATACAGAAGTTCATATTTAACCCAAGGAACATATTTCTTGAAAAATAGTCCTCAATCTTGAACTTTCTATACATACTCATAGACTCCTTCTGATGCTTCATAAGCCATGTAGAAGTCTATATCTGACCTATTGAACTTATTTCTGGTCAAAGGTTCCACAAAAGGTTTTAAACTGTATAAACTTATAGACTCCTTCTGATGTTAAATCAGCAATTCGGTTCCTTTTTGAACTAATTGAATATACCTTTGGCCAAAGTGTCTTTGAACATTAACTTTCTATACATATTGACTTCTTTTGATGTTATATCAGACTGACAAAAGTCCACATTTCACCTACTAAATATAATTCTGGCCAAAGATTCCTTATAAATGAACTTACTATACATTCAGATTGTATTGTTCTGATTTTATATCAGCCAGACAGCAGTAAAAATTTGAACTAGAAACATATTTCTCGACCAAGAGTACTCGAAACTTGAACTTTTAATACGTTGACTCCTTCTGATGTTACGTCAGCCATACAGAAGTTCATATTTGACCCAAGGAACATATTTCTGTTAAAATAGTCCTCAATCTTGAACTTATAGACTCCTTATGATGCTTCATAAGACATTTAGAAGTCCATATCTGACCTATTGAACTTATTTCTGGTCAAAGGGTCCTTTTAGGTTTTAACTATATAAACTTATATACTCATTCTGATGTTAAATCAGCAATACGGTTCCTTTTTTAACTAATGTAAGTACTTTTGGCCAAAGAGTCTTTGAATATCAGCTTTCTATACATATTGACACCTTTTGATGTTACATTAGCCATACGAAAGTCCACATCTGACCTATACTGAACATATTTCTGGCCAGAGATTCCTTAAAGATTAACTTACTATACATTCAGATTGATTTCTTCCAATGTTATATCAGCCAGACGGCAGTCAAATTTTTAACTACTAAACATATTTTTTGGCCAAAGAGTACTCGAAACTTGAACTTTCTATACGTTGACTCCTTCTGATGTTAAATCAGCCATACAGAGGTTAAATCGGACGAATGGTCTAGGAGAAGTTCGAAAAAGAAGGTTTTGAAAGTAAATAAAGATGGCCGACAGGAAGTTCGTCCAAATACGTCAAACTTGGTATCTCTGTTCTCGGCATGACCCACGGAATCTATTAAGACCAGTGTCATTACAATAGGGATATTTTTTCAAAAGTTATTAGCATTTTTGGAAATTTAATTTAACTTTTGACCAACAGGTGGCGCTGTCTCGAAATCTTTTGAGTGCCTTCAGGGGATGGTGCTGGTGGCAAATTCTGAGTTTCATAATGTTACAGCAATGCATTTGTTAAGTATAGCATTTTACATCACAAAACTGTATTGAAGTCAATGGGAATTTCATGTTTTTTTCTATTATAGCGCCACCAAGAGGCAAAATCCTACAAATTTTTTCATGTGTCCTCAGAGTGTGTGCCCATACATGCCCATACATAGCCCATACATGTGTGTGCCAATTTTGGTGAAAATATCTCAATTCGCTTCTGAGTTATAGACATTTATATGAAAAAACACGTAAAAAATGACTGACACGTGACTTTGATTGAATTTAACAACCCCTTACTATCAATATTTTGGCATATGGGCATTAATTTATACCCAGCGACCTATGTTTTCAAACTTCTGACGGTGGTTTCGTCTCGATCGGACTAACGGTTTCGAAGATATCGGCAAATGTTTTTTAAGCGCTAAATCACAACGCTACACAAACCGTAAGACAAAACCTAGCATGTTTGGTATCTGTGGACTCGGCAAGGATTCAGGAACCCAACGAGATGACTCTCGTGAAAATAAGTCAACCACACCCTGAGTTATAAGCATTTGAAAATTAAATGTTACCACTAGGTGGCGCTGTTTCGAAACTTCTCAGGCTCTTTCAGGGCATCGTACTGATGACCCATACCGAGTTTCGTAACAATTCGTTCATGCGTTCAAAAAATTCAGCATTTTAGCACATAATTCAAAATGGCCGACAGCCAAAATGGCCGATCTGGGAAAATTGGATATCAGTCGACTCGGCATGACGCCGTGAATCTAACGAGACCGCTTTTATGATTTCTGGACAAACCGTTCAGAAGTTATGAGCAAAAATAGCCATTTTTCATATCTCCGGACCAGTAGGTGGCGCTGCGCCAAAGCGTAGCATGTAGCCTCAAGTCATGCTTGTGATGACATGTACCAAGTTTGGTCTGAATACGATTAAGCGTTGCGGAGATACAGCCTTACGTCTGTTTTCGCAAGCGCTACGTAAAATTAGTTTGTGCGTTTATCGAAAACTGTTAAGCGAATCATCTTGAATTCCATAACTTTTTGTCGGCACTGCCTGGAGATGATCTGGTGCAATTTTGGTGAAAATCGGACAAAGCGTCTAACGAGTTGGCAAAAGTAGTTTTTTTGGACAATTCAAAATGGTGGACATATTTTTATGACGGAAAATGACGTCATAGGATGCAATCGAATCGTCATGAGCTCAGGAATCAGAGGAAAAAAGAATTTTGTTGATAGGCCTAAAAGTTATTACTAGCATAATATAAGTGAAACTTTGGACAGGTGGTGGCGCTAGAGGGAATGAGTTAGAGACACCAAAATTGGTGTGTTTAATGTTGGGACTGTCCTCTATCTGAATGTCAAACCGGAACAACTTTCCCGCAAACGGTTTTATGGGCTGCCATAGACACCCAGTCGGAAGAAGAAACGGAAGAATAAGAAGAACCAGAACAGATACAATAGGTGCCTCCGCACCTTCGGTGCGTAAATAAATAAATAAAATGCGTAATCGTCAAATATGCAGATGTGGAAATAATGCGTAACTGGGTAGTGGGTTCCTACATTGCCTAAGTGTTCTGAAGGTAACCTAGTTCTGCTTACCACAGTTCTCTGCACTCACTTTTTTATCTTCTTATCCTCCTCACTATCCTCATCAGCCACTTGAAGGGCCTTTGAAGTTTTTTTTTTTTTACGCTATTTCTCTGCACATTCCTTGCGTTTCTTCTCCATCGCTCAGAGTATTTTGACAGATACACACTGACACTGCTCGCTCACTCAGAGCTCAAAGGGGGAGGTGTTTAAAGATGTGCTTGGACCAGCCCAGTGTCAATCAAGAAAATAACCATGTGATCTACGCGTTTCATGTGCCGGTCTGTGAGAAGAAGAAAAAAAACCTACGCTGTGTCCAATGCATAACACCGGCACAAAGATCACAGCGCCGCCAATTATCCAAAACTTAACGCAATGGCGAGTTTTACAGGCCGTTCAGACAAAAAAAAAACAAAAAAAAACATTTAAAGTATGAGATGAATGAGTCTAAAAGTTTACATAGTTTAAAACCTTTTGAGGACCCTTTGCTCAGAAATAAGTTCAAAAGGTCAGATATGGACTTCTAAATGGCTTATGAAGCATCAGAAGGAGTCTATGAGTATGTATAGAAAAAGTTCAAGATTGAGGACTCTGTATGCATGTTTGTGCACGTTTATGCACTCTTTATGAATCTTTGTCCAGAAATATTTTCAGTAGGTCAAATGTGGACTTTTGTACGGCTAATGTATCATCAAAAGGAGTCAATATGTATAGAACGTTTATGTTCAAAGACTCTTTGGCCAAAAGTATGTTCAGTAGTTCAAAGAGGAACATCTGTATGGGTTATATTACAACAGAAGGAGTAAGTTCATGTTTCTAGAACTCTTTGGCCAGAAAAAAATTCAGTAAGTAAAATATGGACTTTTGTCAGGCTGATATAACATCGGAAGAAAAAAAATCCTATTGTATAGTATTAATCTTTAAGGACTCTTTGGGCAATATGTTCAGAAGGTCAATTTAGAAAATTCTGTATGGCTGATTTAACATCAGAAAGAGACAATAAGCTTATATAGTTTAAAACCATTTGAGCACGTTTACCAGCATGAGTTCAATAGGTCAGAAATGAACTTCCAACTGGCTTATGAAGCATCAGAAGGAATCAATGAGTATATATTATAGAAAGTTCAAGATTGAGGACTCTTTTGCCAGAAACATGTTCCTTGGGTCAAAAATGAACTTCTGTATGGCTGATGTAACATCAGAAGGAGTCAACAAGTATGTATAGAAAGTTCAAGTTTCTAGTAGTATTTGGCCATAAATATATTTAGTAGGTCAAATATAGACTTCTGATTTAACAGTCCATATTGAACTGATTTAACATTATAATTGTAAATTATAGCTTATTCTCTTGACTTTTTCCAAGCAATTTGTTCAGTAGGTCAAATATGGACTACGGTCTGCCTGATTACGACAAGTCTGTATAGTGAGTTAATGTTCATGGACTCTGGTTAGAAATATATTCACAAGGTCAAAAATTGACTTTTGTATGGCTGATTTAACATCAAAGTGCTCTTTGACCAAAAAATGTATTCAGAGGGTCACATATTGACAGCTGTTTAGCTGATGGTATTATCAGAAGTCGTCTATGGGTTTAAGTAAGTTAGGTTTTGAGGACAATTTGGCCAAAAAAAAAGTTCCTCTATGTTGTGGGAACATAAAGGAATTATTTAGATTTTTTTGCAGTGCACTGCAACAGCATAAATTGTATCTCCTCAAAGCACAACGCAATGAGTTCTGGTATGCATTAAAATGCACCAACACATAGTTTATATGATACTCTTCATTGCAACACTGTTTGATCGTTTGTGCAATGCAGTGCAACAGAACTCATTTAATCTCTTTAATGCACAAAGTTAGTTCTGAGAGTTAGTTCTGCATGCATTGAAATGCAACATGTGCTTCGCTTATATGTTTATTCTTCAACGCTTTTTCTTAGATCGCCTTTGCAATGCAACTCCTATGTTAATATCTTCGTTGCACAAGAGGTTGTGGTTTTCATTGCATAGAGGAATAATTTAGATTTTATTGCAATGCACTGCAATAGCACAAATTGTATCTCCTCAAAGCACAACGCAATGAGTTAGTTCTGGTATGCATTGGTATGCTATATGATGCTTATATGATATTCTTCATTGCAACACCGTTAGATTGTTTGTAAAATGCATTGCAACAGAACTCATGTCATCTCTATAATGCACAAAGTTAGTCCTGAGAGTTAGTTCTGGCATGCATTGAAATGCAACATGTGCTTCGCTTATATGTTATTCTTCAACGCTAATTCTTAGATCGCCTTTGCAATGCAACTCCTAATCTCTTCGTTACACAAGAGGTATTGGAGATAGTTATTTTTTGCATTGTAATTTTTTTTGCAATGCACTGCAATAGCACAAATTGTATCTCCTCAAAGGACAACGCAATGAGTTAGTTCTGGTATGCATTAGAATGCACCAAGCACATAGCTTATATGATATTCTTCATTGCAACACCGTTAGATTGTTTGTGCAATGCATTGCAACAAAAGTCATGTTAGTTCTGAGAGTTAGTTCTGGCATGCATTGAAATGCAACATCTTCTTCGCTTATATGTAATTCTTCAACGCTAATTCTTAGATCGCTTGTGCAATGCAACTCTTATGCTCTCTCTTCGTTGCACAAGAGGTATGAGGTAGTTATTCTGTGCATTGTGATGCAAGAGCTAATGCAAAAATTTCCCTTCAATGCAAAAATGAATGTTTGTTGTAGTATGCATTGCAATGCGAAAGAACATATGTTGTGGTTTTCATTGCATAGAGGAATAATTTAAATGTTTTGCAATGCACTGCAACAGCACAAATTTTATCTCCTCAAAGCACAACGCAATGAGTTAGTTCTGGTATGCAATGCAACAAGTGCATAGCTTATATTTTGTTCTTCAATGTACAATATTAGATCGTTTGTGCAATGCAAGCAACAGCACACATGTTATCGCTTCGTTGCACTTCTTTGTAATGGAAACGCTATTTCAATGATTTCCATTTAATACACAAATGGTATTTGTGTAAAGTGAAGCTTTAATATTGAATGTTATGTATTTTCATTGCATAGGGTAATGATTAGCTTATATGTTATTCTTCAATGTGCAATGTTAGATAGTTTTTGCAATGCAATGCAACAACACTCATGTTATCTCTTTGTTGCATAACCAAAAGAATCAGTCCTGAAATACAATGCAACAAATGCATAGCTTATATGATATTCTTCAATGCACAATGCAAATTCATCCAGCGGAATGAGTTACTTACATTGTAAAGCAACAGCTAATGCAATGATTTTACTTCAATACTCAATTGATTAGTTAGTTGTAGAATGCAAAGCAATGCGATATGCATATGCAATGCATATGTTGTGTTTTCATTGCACAGATGATTAAGTCAGATCTTTAATACAATCAAATGCAAAGGCATTTTGTTATCATTTAAAAGCTTATTGGAAGGAGTTAGTTCTGGTATGCGTTGTAATGCAACAGCTCAGTTGTTCTTATCTCTTTAATACAGAATGGAAACAATCAGTTGTTGTATGCAATGCAATGAAAGTCCTCGCTTATGTACTTTCTATAAATTCTCAGAATATTATTCTGATGAAATATCAGCCAGACAGAAGTCAAAATTTGAAATACTAAACATATTTCTGGCCAAAGAGAACTTAAAGATTAACACTAGTTAATATAGTGTTAACACTAGTTAAACACTAATAGAGATTGAATTCTTCTTATGTCATATAAGCCTGACAAAAGTCCACAGTTAAACATATTTCTGGCCAAAGATTCCTTAAAAATTAACTTACTATACATTCAGATTTATTTGTTATGATGTTATATCTGGGCATAGAGAAGTTCATATTTGACCCAAGGAACATATTTCAGGCAAAAGTTTCTATACGTACTCATAGACTCCTTCTGTTGCTTCATAAGCCATTTAGAAGTCCATATCTGACCTTTTGAACTGATTTCTGAGCAAAGGGTCCTCAAAAGGTTTTAAACTATGTAAACAAAGACTCCTTCAGATGTCAAATCAGCCACACAGAGGTTTCTTTTTGAATTACTGAACATACTTTTGGCCAAATGTCTTTGAATATTAGCTTTCTACCGTATATAGCTTTCTATACATATTGACACCTTTTGATGTTACATTATCCATACAAAAGTCCACATCTGGGCTACATTATGCCAAAGATTCCTTAAAAATTAACTTACTATACATTAGATTTATTTGTTCTGATGTTATATCAGCCAGACGGCAGTCAAAATTTGAACTACTAAACATATTTCTGGCCAAAGAGTACTCGAAACTTGAATTTCTATACATTGACTCCTTCTGATGTTACATCAGCCATACAGAAGTTCATATTTGACCCAAGGAACATATTTCTGGAAAAAAGTCCTCCATCTTGAACTTTCTATACATACTCATAGAGTCCTTCTGATGCTTCATAAGCCATTTAGAAGTCTATATGTGACCTGTTGAACTTATTTCTGGTCAAAGGGTCCTCAAAAGGTTTTAAACAATATAAACTTATAGACTCCTTCTGATGTTAAATCAGCAATTCGGTTCCCTTTTGAACTAATTGAATATACCTTTGCCCAAAGAGTCTTTGAACATGAACTTTCTATACATATTGACTCCTTTTGTCATTTCTGGCCAAAGATTCCTTAAAGATTAATTTCTGGCCAAAGATTAAGATTATTCTGATGTTATGTCAGGCATACAGAAGTTCATATTTGATACAAGGAAAATATTTCTGGCCAAAGAATCCTCGATCTTGAACTTTTGATACATATTCATAGACTTCTTCTGGTGCTTCATAAGCAATATAGAAGTCCATATCTGACCTATTGAACTTAATTCTGGTCAAAGGGTCCTCAAATGGTTTTAAATTATATACACTTAGAAAGTCAGTCATACAGAATTTCATATTTGATCCAAGGAACTTATTTCTGGCCAAAGACTCCTCGATCTTGAACTTTTGATACATATTCATAGACTTCTTCTGGTGCTTCATAAGCCATATAGAAGTCCATATCTGACCTATTGAACTTAATTCTGGTCAAAGGGTCCTCAAATGGTTTTAAACTATATACAGTTAGAGACTCATTCTGATGTTAATACCTACTGAACATAGTTCTGACCAAAGAGTACTTAAAGATTAACACTATACATATAGATTGAATTCTTCTTATGTTATATCAGCCTGACAAAAGTCCATATTTGACCTACTGAAAAAAATATTGTCCAAGGAGTACTCGAAACTTGAACTTTCTATCCATACTCGTTGACTCCTGATATTAAATCAGCCATTCAGAGGTTCCTTTTTGAACTAATGAACACACTTTTGGCCAAAGAGTCTTTGAACATTGACTTTCTATACATATTGACTCAATTTAATGTTATATCAGCCAGACGGCAGTCAAAATTTGAACTACTAAACATATTTCTGGCCAAAGAGTACTCGAAACTTGAATTTCTATACGTTGACTCCTTCTGATGGTACATCAGCCATACAGAAGTTCATATTTAACCCAAGGAACATATTTCTTGAAAAATAGTCCTCAATCTTGAACTTTCTATACATACTCATAGACTCCTTCTGATGCTTCATAAGCCATGTAGAAGTCTATATCTGACCTATTGAACTTATTTCTGGTCAAAGGTTCCACAAAAGGTTTTAAACTGTATAAACTTATAGACTCCTTCTGATGTTAAATCAGCAATTCGGTTCCTTTTTGAACTAATTGAATATACCTTTGGCCAAAGTGTCTTTGAACATTAACTTTCTATACATATTGACTTCTTTTGATGTAATATCAGACTGACAAAAGTCCACATTTCACCTACTAAATATAATTCTGGCCAAAGATTCCTTATAAATGAACTTACTATACATTCAGATTGTATTGTTCTGATTTTATATCAGCCAGACAGCAGTAAAAATTTGAACTAGAAACATATTTCTCGACCAAGAGTACTCGAAACTTGAACTTTGAATACGTTGACTCCTTCTGATGTTACGTCAGCCATACAGAAGTTCATATTTGACCCAAGGAACATATTTCTGTTAAAATAGTCCTCAATCTTGAACTTTCTATACATACTTATACACTCCTTATGATGCTTCATAAGACATTTAGAAGTCCATATCTGACCTATTGAACTTATTTCTGGTCAAAGGGTCCTTTTAGGTTTTAACTATATAAACTTATATACTCATTCTGATGTTAAATCAGGAATACGGTTCCTTTTTTAACTAATGCAAGTACTTTTGGCCAAAGAGTCTTTGAATATCAGCTTTCTATACATATTGACACCTTTTGATGTTACATTAGCCATACGAAAGTCCACATCTGACCTATACTGAACATATTTCTGGCCAGAGATTCCTTAAAGATTAACTTACTATACATTCAGATTGATTTCTTCCAATGTTATATCAGCCAGACGGCAGTCACATTTTTAACTACTAAACATATTTTTTGGCCAAAGAGTACTCGAAACTTGAACTTTCTATACGTTGACTCCTTCTGATGTTAAATCAGTCATACAGAGGTTAAATCTGACGAATGGTCTAGGAGAAGTTCGAAAAAGAAGGTTTTGAAAGTAAATAAAGATGGCGGACATGAAGTTCGTCCAAATACGTCAAACTTGGTATCTCTGTTCTCGGCATGACCCACGGAATCTATTAAGACCCGTGTCATTACAATAGGGATATTTTTTCAAAAGTTATTAGCATTTTTGGAAATTTAATTTAACTTTTGACCAACAGGTGGCGCTGTCTCGAAATCTTTTGAGTGCCTTCAGGGGATGGTGCTGGTGGCAAATTCTGAGTTTCATAATGTTACAGCAATGCATTTGTTAAGTATAGCATTTTACATCACAAAACTGTATTGAAGTCAATGGGAATTTCATGTTTTTTTCTATTATAGCGCCACCAAGAGGCAAAATCCCACAAATTTTTTCATGTGTCCTCAGAGTGAGCCCATACATGTGTGTGCCAATTTTGGTGAAAATATCTCAATTCGCTTCTGAGTTATAGACATTTATATGAAAAAACACGTAAAAAATGACTGACACGTGACTTTGATTGAATTTAACAACCCCTTACTATCAATATTTTGGCATATGGGCATTAATTTATACCCAGCGACCTATGTTTTCAAACTTCTGACGGTGGTTTCGTCTCGATCGGACTAACGGTTTCGAAGATATCGGCAAATGTTTTTTAAGCGCTAAATCACAACGCTACACAAACCGTAAGACAAAACCTAGCATGTTTGGTATCTGTGGACTCAGCAAGGATTCAGGAACCCAACGAGATGACTCTCGTGAAAATAAGTCAACCACACCCTGAGTTATAAGCATTTGAAAATTAAATGTTACCACTAGGTGGCGCTGTTTCGAAACTTCTCAGGCTCTTTCAGGGCATCGTACTGATGACCCATACCGAGTTTCGTAACAATTCGTTCATGCGTTCAAAAAATGCAGCATTTTAGCACATAATTCAAAATGGCCTACAGCCAAAATGGCCGATCTGGGAAAATTGGATATCAGTCGACTCGGCATGACGCCGTGAATCTAACGAGACCGCTTTTATGATTTCTGGACAAACCGTTCAGAAGTTATGAGCAAAAATAGCCATTTTTCATATCTCCGGACCAGTAGGTGGCGCTGCGCCAAAGCGTAGCATGTAGCCTCAGGTCATGCTTGTGATGACATGTACCAAGTTTGGTCTGAATACGATTAAGCGTTGCAGAGATACAGCCTTACGTCTGTTTTCGCAAGCGCTACGTAAAATTAGTTTGTGCGTTTATCGAAAACTGTTAAGCGAATCATCTTGAATTCCATAACTTTTTGTCGGCACTGCCTGGAGATGATCTGGTGCAATTTTGGTGAAAATCGGACAAAGCGTCTAGGACGAGTTGGCAAAAGTATTTTTATGACGGAAAATGACGTCATGGGATGCAATCGAATCGTCATGAGCTCAGGAATCAGAGGAAAAAAGAATTTTGTTGATAGGCCTAGAAGTTATTACTAGCATAATATAAGTGAAACTTTGGACAGGTGGTGGCGCTAGAGGGAATGAGTTAGAGACACCAAAATTGGTGTGTTTAATGTTGGGACTGTCCTCTATCTGAATGTCAAACCGGAACAACTTTCCCGCAAACGGTTTTATGGGCTGCCATAGACACCCAGTCGGAAGAAGAAACGGAAGAATAAGAAGAACCAGAACAGATACAATAGGTGCCTCCGCACCTTCGGTGCGTAAATAAATAAATAAAATGCGTAATCGTCAAATATGCAGATGTGGAAATAATGCGTAACTGGGTAGTGGGTTCCTACATTGCCTAAGTGTTCTGAAGGTAACCTAGTTCTGCTTACCACAGTTCTCTGCACTCACTTTTTTATCTTCTTATCCTCCTCACTATCCTCATCAGCCACTTGAAGGGCCTTTGAAGTTTTTTTTTTTTTACGCTATTTCTCTGCACATTGCTTGCGTTTCTTCTCCATCACTCAGAGTATTTTGACAGATACACACTGACACTGCTCGCTCACTCAGAGCTCAAAGGGGGAGGTGTTTAAAGATGTGCTTGGACCAGCCCAGTGTCAATCAAGAAAATAACCATGTGATCTACGCGTTTCATGTGCCGGTCTGTGAGAAGAAGAAAAAAAACCTACGCTGTGTCCAATGCATAACACCGGCACAAAGATCACAGCGCCGCCAATTATCCAAAACTAAACGCAATGGCGAGTTTTACAGGCCGTTCAGACAAAAAAATAAAATAAAAAAACATTTAAAGTATGAGATGAATGAGTCTAAAAGTTTACATAGTTTAAAACCTTTTGAGGACCCTTTGCTCAGAAATAAGTTCAAAAGGTCAGATATGGACTTCTAAATGGCTTATGAAGCATCAGAAGGAGTCTATGAGTATGTATAGAAAAAGTTCAAGTTTGAGGACTATTTTTCAGAAATATGTTCCTTGGGTCAAATATGAACTTCTGTATGGCTGACATAATATCGCAAGGAGACAACAAGAATGTATAAAAAAAAAAGTTTTGAGTACTCTTTGGCCAGAAATATGTTTAGTAGTTCAAAGAGGAACATCAGTATGGCTTATTGACATCAGAAGGAGTCAACAAGTATGTATAGAAAGTTCGTTTCGAGAACTCTTTGGCCAGAAAAAAATTCCGTAAGTAAAATATGGACTTTTGTCAGGCTGGTATAACATCGGAAGGAAAAAAAATCCTAATAGTGTTAATCTTTAAGGACTCTTTGGGCAATATGTTTAGAAGGTCAATTTAGAAAATTCTGTATGGCTGATTTAACATCAGAAAGAGACAATAAGTTTATATAGTTTAAAACCATTTGAGCACCCTATGACCAGCACGAGTTCAATAGGTCAGAAATGGACTTCTGACTGGCTTATGAAGCATCAGAAGGAGTCTGAGTATACATTCTATACATAGAAAGTTCAAGATTGAGGACTATTTTGCCAGAAATATGTTCCTTGGGTCAAATATGAACTTCTGTATGGCTGATTGTTTCTGGCAAAAGTTTCTGGCAAAGAGTCACATCAGAAGGAGTGAACGTATAGAAATTCAAGTTTCGAGTACTCTTTGGCCAAAAATATGTTTAGTAGTTCAAATTTTGACTGCCGTCTGGCTGATGTAACATCAGAACAAATCAATCTGAATGTATAATTTAATCTTTAAGGAATCTTTTGCCAGAAATTTGTTCAATAGGACAGACGTGGACAATTTTTTTATGGATAATCTAACATCAAAAGGAGTCAATATGTATGGAAAGTTAATGTTCAAAGACTCTTTGGCCAAAAGTATGTTCAGTAGTTCAAAAGGAACCTCTGGGTGGCTGATTTCACATCAGAAGGAGTCTATATTTTAC
Source organism: Rhinichthys klamathensis goyatoka (assembly GCF_029890125.1). Classification (NCBI taxonomy): domain Eukaryota; kingdom Metazoa; phylum Chordata; class Actinopteri; order Cypriniformes; family Leuciscidae; genus Rhinichthys; species Rhinichthys klamathensis. The sequence continues at coordinate 681,262 of NW_026606631.1, forward strand.
ATAGTTTAAAACTTTTGAGGACCATTTGCTCAGAAATAAGTTCAAAAGGTCAGATATGGACTTCTAAATGGCTTATAAAGCATCAGAAGGAGTCTATGAGGCTGTATGAAAGAAGTTCAAGATTGAGGACTCTGTATGCATGTTTGTGCACGTCTATGCACTCTTTATGAATCTTTGTCCAGAAATATTTTCAGTAGGTCAAATGTGGACTTTTGTATGGCTAATGTATCATCAAAAGGAGTCAATATGTATAGAACGTTTATGTTCAAAGACTCTTTGGCCAAAAGTATGTTCAGTAGTTCAAAGAGGAACATCTGTATGGGTTATATTACAACAGAAGGAGTAGAAAGTTCATGTTTCTAGAACTCTTTGGCCAGAAAAAATTCAGTAAGTAAAATATGGACTTTTGTCAGGCTGATATAACATCGGAAGAAAAAAAATCCTAATGTATAGTATTAATCTTTAAGGACTCTTTGGGCAATATGTTCAGAAGGTCAATTTAGAAAATTCTGTATGGCTGATTTAACATCAGAAAGAGACAATAAGCTTATATAGTTTAAAACCATTTGAGCACGTTTACCAGCATGAGTTCAATAGGTCAGAAATGAACTTCCAACTGGCTTATGAAGCATCAGAAGGAATCAATGAGTATATATTATAGAAAGTTCAAGATTGAGGACTCTTTTGCCAGAAACATGTTCCTTGGGTCAAAAATGAACTTCTGTATGGCTGATGTAACATCAGAAGGAGTCAACAAGTATGTATAGAAAATTCAAGTTTCTAGTAGTATTTGGCCATAAATATATTTAGTAGGTCAAATATAGACTTCTGATTTAACAGTCCATATTGAACTGATTTAACATTATAATTGTAAATTATAGCTTATTCTCTTGACTTTTTCCAAGCAATTTGTTCAGTAGGTCAAATATGGACTACAGTCTGCCTGATTACGACAAGTCTGTAATAGTGAGTTAATGTTCATGGACTCTGGTTAGAAATATATTCACAAGGTCAAAAATTTACTTTTGTATGGCTGATTTAACATCAAAGTGCTCTTTGACCAAAAAATGTATTCAGAGGGTCACATATTGACAGCTGTTTAGCTGATGTTATTATCAGAAGTCGTCTATGGGTTTAAGTAAGTTAGGTTTTGAGGACAATTTGGCCAAAAAAAAAGTTCCTCTATGTTGTGGGAACATGGAGGAATTATTTAGATTTTTTTGCAATGCACTGCAACAGCATGAATTGTATCTCCTCAAAGCACAACGCAATGAGTTCTGGTATGCATTAAAATGCACCAACACATAGTTTATCTGATACTCTTCATTGCAACACTGTTTGATCGTTTGTGCAATGCAGTGCAACAGAACTCATTTAATCTCTTTAATGCACAAAGTTAGTTCTGAGAGTTAGTTCTGCATGCATTGAAATGCAACATGTGCTTCGCTTATATGTTTATTCTTCAACGCTTTTTCTTAGATCGCCTTTGCAATGCAACTCCTATGTTAATATCTTCGTTGCACAAGAGGTTGTGGTTTTCATTGCATAGAGGAATAATTTAGATTTTATTGCAATGCACTGCAATAGCACAAATTGTATCTCCTCAAAGCACAACGCAATGAGTTAGTTCTGGTATGCATTGGTATGCTTATATGATGCTTATATGATATTCTTTATTGCAACACCGTTAGATTGTTTGTAAAATGCATTGCAACAGAACTCATGTCATCTCTATAATGCACAAAGTTAGTCCTGAGAGTTAGTTCTGGCATGCATTGAAATGCAACATTTCATTCGCTTATATGTTATTCTTCAACGCTAATTCTTAGATCGCCTTTGCAATGCAACTCCTAATCTCTTCGTTACACAAGAGGTATTGGAGATAGTTATTTTTTGCATTGTAATTTTTTTAGCACAAATTGTATCTCCTCAAAGGACAACGCAATGAGTTAGTTCTGGTATGCATTAGAATGCACCAAGCACATAGCTTATATGATATTCTTCATTGCAACACCGTTAGATTGTTGGTAAAATGCATTGCAACAGAACTCATGTCATCTCTATAATTCACACTATGTGCGTTTGTTGTAGTATGCATTACAATGAGAAAGAACATATGTTGTGGTTTTCATTGCATAGAGGAATAATTTAGATTTTTTTGCAATGCACTGCAAAAAATATTTTGCACATATTTGATCTCCTCAAAGCACAACGCAATGAGTTAATTCTGCTATGCATTAGAATGCACGAAGCACATAGCTTATATAATATTCTTCATTGCAACACCGTTAGATTGTTTGTGCAATGCATTGCAACAGAACTCATGTCATTAATGCACAAAGTTAGTCCTGAGAGTTAGTTCTGGCATGCATTGAAATGCAACATGTGCTTCGCTTATATGTTATTCTTCAACGCTAATTCTTAGATCACCTTTGCAATGCTACTCCTATGTTAATCTCTTCGTTGCACAAGAGGTATTGAGATAGTTATTTTGTGCATTGTAATTTTTTTTGCAATGCACTGCAACAGCACACATTTTATCTCCTCAAAGCACAACGCAATGAGTTAGTTCTGGTATGCATTACAATGCACCAAGCACATAGTTTATATGATATTCTTCATTGCAACACCGTTAAGATTGTTTGTGCAATGCATTGCAACAGAACTCATGTTAGTTCTGAGAGTTAGTTCTGGCATGCATTAAATGCAACATGTTCTTCGCTTATATGTAATTCTTCAATGCTAATTCTTATATCGCTTGTGCAATGCAACTCTTATGCTATCTCTTCGTTGCACAAGAGGTACGAGGTATTTATTCTGCGCATTGTAATGCAAGAGCTAATGCAAAAATTTTCCTTCAATGCAAAAATTAACAAGTTTGTTGTAGTATGCATTACAATGCGAAAGAACATATGTTGCGGTTATCATTGCATAGAGGAATAATTTAGATTTTTTTTTGCAATGCACTGCAAAAGCACAAATTTTATCTCCTCAAAGCACAACGCAATGAGTTAGTTCTGGTATGCATTAAAATGCACCAAGCACATAGCTTATATGATATTCTTCATTGCAACACCGTTAGATTGTTTGTGCAATGCATTGCAACAAAACTCATGTTAGTTCTGAGAGTTAGTTCTGGCATGCATTGAAATGCAATATCTTCTTCGTTTATATGTAATTCTTCAACGCTAATTCTTAGATCGCTTGTGCAATGCAACTCTTATGCTCTCTCTTCGTTGCACAAGAGGTATGAGGTAGTTATTCTGTGCATTGTGATGCAAGAGCTAATGCAAAAATTTCCCTTCAATGCAAAAATGAATGTTTGTTGTAGTATGCATTGCAATGCGAAAGAACATATGTTGTGGTTTTCATTGCATAGAGGAATAATTTAAATGTTTTGCAATGCACTGTAACAGCACAAATTTTATCTCCTCAAAGCACAACGCAATGAGTTAGTTCTGGTATGCAATGCAACAAGTGCATAGCTTACATTTTGTTCTTCAATGTACAATATTAGATCGTTTGTGCAATGCAAGCAACAGCACACATGTTATCGCTTCGTTGCACTTCTTTGTAATGGAAACGCTATTTCAATGATTTCCATTTAATACACAAATGGTATTTGTGTAAAGTGAAGCTTTAATATTGAATGTTATGTATTTTCATTGCATAGGGTAATGATTAGCTTATATGTTATTCTTCAATGTGCAATGTTAGATAGTTTTTGCAATGCAATGCAACAACACTCATGTTATCTCTTTGTTGCATAACAACAGCTCAGTTGTTCTTATCTCTTTAATACAGAATGGAAACAATCAGTTGTTGTATGCAATGCAATGAAAGTCCTCGCTTATGTACTTTCTATAAATTCTCAGAATATTATTCTGATGAAATATCAGCCAGACAGAAGTCAAAATTTGAAATACTAAACATATTTCTGGCCAAAGAGAACTTAAAGATTAACACTATACATAGAGATTGAATTCTTCTTATGTCATATAAGCCTGACAGAAGTCCACATTTAAACATATTTCTGGCCAAAGATTCCTTAAAAATGAACTTACTATACATTCAGATTTATTTGTTATGATGTTATATCTGGGCATAGAGAAGTTCATATTTGACCCAAGGAACATATTTCAGGCAAAAGTTTCTATACGTACTCATAGACTCCTTCTGATGCTTCATAAGCCATTTAGAAGTCCATATCTGACCTTTTGAACTGATTTCTGAGCAAAGGGTCCTCAAAAGGTTTTAAACTATGTAAACAAAGACTCCTTCAGATGTCAAATCAGCCACACAGAGGTTCCTTTTTGAATTACTGAACATACTTTTGGCCAAATGTCTTTGAATATTAGCTTTCTACCGTATATAGCTTTCTATACATATTGACACCTTTTGATGTTACATTATCCATACAAAAGTCCACATCTGGGCAACAGAACAAATTTCAGGCCAAAGATTCCTTAAAAATTAACTTACTATACATTAGATTTATTTGTTCTGATGTTATATCAGAAGTTCAAAATTTGAACTACTAAACATATTTCTGGCCAAAGAGTACTCGAAACTTGAATTTCTATACATTGACTCCTTCTGATGTTACATCAGAAGTTCATATTTGACCCAAGGAACATATTTCTGGAAAAAAGTCCTCCATCTTGAACTTTCTATACATACTCATAGAGTCCTTCTGATGCTTCATAAGCCATTTAGAAGTCTATATGTGACCTGTTGAACTTATTTCTGGTCAAAGGGTCCTCAAAAGGTTTTAAACAATATAAACTTATAGACTCCTTCTGATGTTAAATCAGCAATTCGGTTCCCTTTTGAACTAATTGAATATACCTTTGCCTAAAGAGTCTTTGAACATTAACTTTCTATACATATTGACTCCTTTTGTCATTTCTGGCCAAAGATTCCTTAAAGATTAACTTACTATACATTAGATTTATTTGTTCTGATGATATATCAGCCAGACGGCAGTAAAAATTTGAACTACTAAACATATTTTTGGCCAAAGAGTACTCGAAACTTGAACTTTCTATACATAATTGTTGACTCCTTCTGATGTTATGTCAGGCATACAGAAGTTCATATTTGATACAAGGAAAATATTTCTGGCCAAAGAATCCTCGATCTTGAACTTTTGATACATATTCATAGACTTCTTCTGGTGCTTCATAAGCAATATAGAAGTCCATATCTGACCTATTGAACTTAATTCTGGTCAAAGGGTCCTCAAATGGTTTTAAATTATATACACTTAGAAAGTCAGTCATACAGAATTTCATATTTGATCCAAGGAACTTATTTCTGGCCAAAGACTCCTCGATCTTGAACTTTTGATACATATTCATAGACTTCTTCTGGTGCTTCTGGTGCTTCTGGTCCATATCTGACCTATTGAACTTAATTCTGGTCAAAGGGTCCTCAAATGGTTTTAAACTATATACAGTTAGAGACTCATTCTGATGTTAATACCTACTGAACATAGTTCTGACCAAAGAGTACTTAAAGATTAACACTATACATATAGATTGAATTCTTCTTATGTTATATCAGCCTGACAAAAGTCCATATTTGACCTACTGAAAAAAATATTGTCCACTCGAAACTTGAACTTTCTATCCATACTCGTTGACTCCTGATATTAAATCAGCCATTCAGAGGTTCCTTTTTGAACTAATGAACACACTTTTGGCCAAAGAGTCTTTGAACATTGACTTTCTATACATATTGACTCAATTTAATGTTATATCAGCCAGACGGCAGTCAAAATTTGAACTACTAAACATATTTCTGGCCAAAGAGTACTCGAAACTTGAATTTCTATACGTTGACTCCTTCTGATGGTACATCAGCCATACAGAAGTTCATATTTAACCCAAGGAACATATTTCTTGAAAAATAGTCCTCAATCTTGAACTTTCTATACATACTCATAGACTCCTTCTGATGCTTCATAAGCCATGTAGAAGTCTATATCTGACCTATTGAACTTATTTCTGGTCAAAGGTTCCACAAAAGGTTTTAAACTGTATAAACTTATAGACTCCTTCTGATGTTAAATCAGCAATTCGGTTCCTTTTTGAACTAATTGAATATACCTTTGGCCAAAGTGTCTTTGAACATTAACTTTCTATACATATTGACTTCTTTTAATGTTATATCAGACTGACAAAAGTCCACATTTCACCTACTAAATATAATTCTGGCCAAAGATTCCTTATAAATGAACTTACGATACATTCAGATTGTATTGTTCTGATTTTATATCAGCCAGACAGCAGTAAAAATTTGAACTAGAAACATATTTCTCGACCAAGAGTACTCGAAACTTGAACTTTTAATACGTTGACTCCTTCTGATGTTACGTCAGCCATACAGAAGTTCATATTTGACCCAAGGAACATATTTCTGTTAAAATAGTCCTCAATCTTGAACTTATAGACTCCTTATGATGCTTCATAAGACATTTAGAAGTCCATATCTGACCTATTGAACTTATTTCTGGTCAAAGGGTCCTTTTAGGTTTTAACTATATAAACTTATATACTCATTCTGATGTTAAATCAGCAATACGGTTCCTTTTTTAACTAATGTAAGTACTTTTGGCCAAAGAGTCTTTGAATATCAGCTTTCTATACATATTGACACCTTTTGATGTTACATTAGCCATACGAAAGTCCACATCTGACCTATACTGAACATATTTCTGGCCAGAGATTCCTTAAAGATTAACTTACTATACATTCAGATTGATTTCTTCCAATGTTATATCAGCCAGACGGCAGTCAAATTTTTAACTACTAAACATATTTTTTGGCCAAAGAGTACTCGAAACTTGAACTTTCTATACGTTGACTCCTTCTGATGTTAAATCAGCCATACAGAGGTTAAATCGGACGAATGGTCTAGGAGAAGTTCGAAAAAGAAGCTTTTGAAAGTAAATAAAGATGGCGGACAGGAAGTTCGTCCAAATACGTCAAACTTGGTATCTCTGTTCTCGGCATGACCCACGGAATCTATTAAGACCAGTGTCATTACAATAGGGATATTTTTTCAAAAGTTATTAGCATTTTTGGAAATTTAATTTAACTTTTGACCAACAGGTGGCGCTGTCTCGAAATCTTTTGAGTGCCTTCAGGGGATGGTGCTGGTGGCAAATTCTGAGTTTCATAATGTTACAGCAATGCATTTGTTAAGTATAGCATTTTACATCACAAAACTGTATTGAAGTCAATGGGAATTTCATGTTTTTTTCTATTATAGCGCCACCAAGAGGCAAAATCCCACAAATTTTTTCATGTGTCCTCAGAGTGAGCCCATACATGTGTGTGCCAATTTTGGTGAAAATATCTCAATTCGCTTCTGAGTTATAGACATTTATATGAAAAAACACGTAAAAAATGACTGACACGTGACTTTGATTGAATTTAACAACCCCTTACTATCAATATTTTGGCATATGGGCATTAATTTATACCCAGCGACCTATGTTTTCAAACTTCTGACGGTGGTTTCGTCTCGATCGGACTAACGGTTTCGAAGATATCGGCAAATGTTTTTTAAGCGCTAAATCACAACGCTACACAAACCGTAAGACAAAACCTAGCATGTTTGGTATCTGTGGACTCGGCAAGGATTCAGGAACCCAACGAGATGACTCTCGTGAAAATAAGTCAACCACACCCTGAGTTATAAGCATTTGAAAATTAAATGTTACCACTAGGTGGCGCTGTTTCGAAACTTCTCAGGCTCTTTCAGGGCATCGTACTGATGACCCATACCGAGTTTCGTAACAATTCGTTCATGCGTTCAAAAAATGCAGCATTTTAGCACATAATTCAAAATGGCCGACAGTCAAAATCGCCGATCTGGGAAAATTGGATATCAGTCGACTCGGCATGACGCCGTGAATCTAACGAGACCGCTTTTATGATTTCTGGACAAACCGTTCAGAAGTTATGAGCAAAAATAGCCATTTTTCATATCTCCGGACCAGTAGGTGGCGCTGCGCCAAAGCGTAGCATGTAGCCTCAGGTCATGCTTGTGATGACATGTACCAAGTTTGGTCTGAATACGATTAAGCGTTGCGGAGATACAGCCTTACGTCTGTTTTCGCAAGCGCTACGTAAAATTAGTTTGTGTGTTTATCGAAAACTGTTAAGCGAATCATCTTGAATTCCATAACTTTTTGTCGGCACTGCCTGGAGATGATCTGGTGCAATTTTGGTGAAAATCGGACAAAGCGTCTAGGACGAGTTGGCAAAAGTAGTTTTTTTGGACAATTCAAAATGGTGGACATATTTTTATGAGGGAAAATGACGTCATAGGATGCAATCGAATCGTCATGAGCTCAGGAATCAGAGGAAAAAAGAATTTTGTTGATAGGCCTAAAAGTTATTACTAGCATAATATAAGTGAAACTTTGGACAGGTGGTGGCGCTAGAGGGAATGAGTTAGAGACACCAAAATTGGTGTGTTTAATGTTGGGACTGTCCTCTATCTGAATGTAAAACCGGAACAACTTTCCCGCAAACGGTTTTATGGGCTGCCATAGACACCCAGTCGGAAGAAGAAACGGAAGAATAAGAAGAACCAGAACAGATACAATAGGTGCCTCCGCACCTTCGGTGCGTAAATAAATAAATAAAATGCGTAATCGTCAAATATGCAGATGTGGAAATAATGCGTAACTGGGTAGTGGGTTCCTACATTGCCTAAGTGTTCTGAAGGTAACCTAGTTCTGCTTACCACAGTTCTCTGCACTCACTTTTTTATCTTCTTATCCTCACTATCCTCATCAGCCACTTGAAGGGCCTTTGAAGTTTTTTTTTTTTTACGCTATTTCTCTGCACATTCCTTGCGTTTCTTCTCCATCGCTCAGAGTATTTTGACAGATACACACTGATACTGCTCGCTCACTCAGAGCTCAAAGGGGGAGGTGTTTAAAGATGTGCTTGGACCAGCCCAGTGTCAATCAAGAAAATAACCATGTGATCTACGCGTTTCATGTGCCGGTCTGTGAGAAGAAGAAAAAAAACCTACGCTGTGTCCAATGCATAACACCGGCACAAAGATCACAGCGCCGCCAATTATCCAAAACTAAACGCAATGGCGAGTTTTACAGGCCGTTCAGACAAAAAAACAACAAAAAAAAACATTTAAAGTATGAGATGAATGAGTCTAAAAGTTTACATAGTTTAAAACCTTTTGAGGACCCTTTGCTCAGAAATAAGTTCAAAAGGTCAGATATGGACTTCTAAATGGCTTATGAAGCATCAGAAGGAGTCTATGAGTATGTATAGAAAAAGTTCAAGTTTGAGGACTATTTTTCAGAAATATGTTCCTTGGGTCAAATATGAACTTCTGTATGGCTGACATAATATCGCAAGGAGACAACAAGAATGTATATAAAAAAAAGTTTTGAGTACTCTTTGGCCAGAAATATGTTTAGTAGTTCAAAGAGGAACATCAGTATGGCTTATTGACATCAGAAGGAGTCAACAAGTATGTATAGAAAGTTCGTTTCGAGAACTCTTTGGCCAGAAAAAAATTCCGTAAGTAAAATATGGACTTTTGTCAGGCTGGTATAACATCGGAAGGAAAAAAAATCCTAATAGTGTTAATCTTTAAGGACTCTTTGGGCAATATGTTCAGAAGGTCAATTTAGAAAATTCTGTATGGCTGATTTAACATCAGAAAGAGACAATAAGTTTATATAGTTTAAAACCATTTGAGCACCCTATGACCAGCACGAGTTCAATAGGTCAGAAATGGACTTCTGACTGGCTTATGAAGCATCAGAAGGAGTCTGAGTATACATTCTATACATAGAAAGTTCAAGATTGAGGACTATTTTGCCAGAAATATGTTCCTTGGGTCAAATATGAACTTCTGTATGGCTGATGTAACATCAGAAGGAGTGAACGTATAGAAATTCAAGTTTCGAGTACTCTTTGGCCAAAAATATGTTTAGTAGTTCAAATTTTGACTGCCGTCTGGCTGATGTAACATCAGAACAAATCAATCTGAATGTATAATTTAATCTTTAAGGAATCTTTTGCCAGAAATTTGTTCAATAGGACAGACGTGGACAATTTTTTTATGGATAATCTAACATCAAAAGGAGTCAATATGTATGGAAAGTTAATGTTCAAAGACTCTTTGGCCAAAAGTATGTTCAGTAGTTCAAAAGGAACCTCTGGGTGGCTGATTTAACATCAGAAGGAGTCTATATTTTACATAGTTTAAAACTTTTGAGGACCATTTGCTCAGAAATAAGTTCAAAAGGTCAGATATGGACTTCTAAATGGCTTATAAAGCATCAGAAGGAGTCTATGAGGCTGTATAAAAGAAGTTCAAGATTGAGGACTCTGTATGCAAGTTTGTGCACGTTTATGCACTCTTTATGAATCTTTGTCCAGAAATATTTTCAGTAGGTCAAATGTGGACTTTTGTATGGCTAATGTATCATCAAAAGGAGTCAATATGTATAGAACGTTTATGTTCAAAGACTCTTTGGCCAAAAGTATGTTCAGTAGTTCAAAGAGGAACATCTGTATGGGTTATATTACAACAGAAGGAGTATAAAGTTCATGTTTCTAGAACTCTTTGGCCAGAAAAAAATTCAGTAAGTAAAATATGGACTTTTGTCAGGCTGATATAACATCGGAAGAAAAAAATCCTAATGTATAGTATTAATCTTTAAGGACTCTTTGGGCAATATGTTCAGAAGGTCAATTTAGAAAATTCTGTATGGCTGATTTAACATCAGAAAGAGACAATAAGCTTATATAGTTTAAAACCATTTGAGCACGTTTACCAGCATGAGTTCAATAGGTCAGAAATGAACTTCCAACTGGCTTATGAAGCATCAGAAGGAATCAATGAGTATATATTATAGAAAGTTCAAGATTGAGGACTCTTTTGCCAGAAACATGTTCCTTGGGTCAAAAATGAACTTCTGTATGGCTGATGTAACATCAGAAGGAGTCAACAAGTATGTATAGAAAGTTCAAGTTTCTAGTAGTTTTTGGCCATAAATATATTTAGTAGGTCAAATATAGACTTCTGATTTAACAGTCCATATTGAACTGATTTAACATTATAATTGTAAATTATAGCTTATTCTCTTGACTTTTTCCAAGCAATTTGTTCAGTAGGTCAAATATGGACTACAGTCTGCCTGATTACGACAAGTCTGTAATAGTGAGTTAATGTTCATGGACTCTGGTTAGAAATATATTCACAAGGTCAAAAATTGACTTTTGTATGGCTGATTTAACATCAAAGTGCTCTTAGACCAAAAAATGTATTCAGAGGGTCACATATTGACAGCTGTTTAGCTGATGTTATTATCAGAAGTCGTCTATGGGTTTAAGTAAGTTAGGTTTTGAGGACAATTTGGCCAAAAAAAAAGTTCCTCTATGTTGTGGGAACATGGAGGAATTATTTAGATTTTTTTGCAATGCACTGCAACAGCATAAATTGTATCTCCTCAAAGCACAACGCAATGAGTTCTGGTATGCATTAAAATGCACCAACACATAGTTTATCTGATACTCTTCATTGCAACATTGTTTGATCGTTTGTGCAATGCAGTGCAACAGAACTCATTTAATCTCTTTAATGCACAAAGTTAGTTCTGAGAGTTAGTTCTGCATGCATTGAAATGCAACATGTGCTTCGCTTAAATGTTTATTCTTCAACGCTTTTTCTTAGATCGCCTTTGCAATGCAACTCCTATGTTAATATCTTCGTTGCACAAGAGGTTGTGGTTTTCATTGCATAGAGGAATAATTTAGATTTTATTGCAATGCACTGCAATAGCACAAATTGTATCTCCTCAAAGCACAACGCAATGAGTTAGTTCTGGTATGCATTGGTATGCTTATATGATGCTTATATGATATTCTTTATTGCAACACCGTTAGATTGTTTGTAAAATGCATTGCAACAGAACTCATGTCATCTCTATAATGCACAAAGTTAGTCCTGAGAGTTAGTTCTGGCATGCATTGAAATGCAACATTTCATTCGCTTATATGTTATTCTTCAACGCTAATTCTTAGATCGCCTTTGCAATGCAACTCCTAATCTCTTCGTTACACAAGAGGTATTGGAGATAGTTATTTTTTGCATTGTAATTTTTTTTAGCACAAATTGTATCTCCTCAAAGGATAACGCAATGAGTTAGTTCTGGTATGCATTAGAATGCACAAGCACATAGCTTATATGATATTCTTCATTGCAACACCGTTAGATTGTTGGTAAAATGCATTGCAAAAGAACTCATGTCATCTCTATAATTCACACTATGTGCGTTTGTTGTAGTATGCATTACAATGAGAAAGAACATATGTTGTGGTTTTCATTGCATAGAGGAATAATTTAGATTTTTTTGCAATGCACTGCAAAAAATATTTTGCACATATTTGATCTCCTCAAAGCACAACGCAATGAGTTAATTCTGCTATGCATTAGAATGCACGAAGCACATAGCTTATATAATATTCTTCATTGCAACACCGTTAGATTGTTTGTGCAATGCATTGCAACAGAACTCATGTCATTAATGCACAAAGTTAGTCCTGAGAGTTAGTTCTGGCATGCATTGAAATGCAACATGTGCTTCGCTTATATGTTATTCTTCAACGCTAATTCTTAGATCACCTTTGCAATGCTACTCCTATGTTAATCTCTTCGTTGCACAAGAGGTATTGAGATAGTTATTTGGTGCATTGTAATTTTTTTTGCAATGCACTGCAACAGCACACATTTTATCTCCTCAAAGCACAACGCAATGAGTTAGTTCTGGTATGCATTACAATGCACCAAGCACATAGCTTATATGATATTCTTCATTGCAACACCGTTAGATTGTTTGTGCAATGCATTGCAACAGAACTCATGTTAGTTCTGAGAGTTAGTTCTGGCATGCATTAAATGCAACATGTTCTTCGCTTAAATGTAATTCTTCAATGCTAATTCTTATATCGCTTGTGCAATGCAACTCTTATGCTATCTCTTCGTTGCACAAGAGGTACGAGGTATTTATTCTGCGCATTGTAATGCAAGAGCTAATGCAAAAATTTTCCTTCAATGCAAAAATTAACAAGTTTGTTGTAGTATGCATTACAATGCGAAAGAACATATGTTGTGGTTAACATTGCATAGAGGAATAATTTAGATTTTTTTTGCAATGCACTGCAAAAAATATTTTGCACATATTTGATCTCCTCAAAGCACAACGCAATGAGTTAATTCTGCTATGCATTAGAATGCACGAAGCACATAGCTTATATAATATTCTTCATTGCAACACCGTTAGATTGTTTGTGCAATGCATTGCAACAGAACTCATGTTAGTTCTGAGAGTTAGTTCTGGCATGCATTAAATGCAACATGTTCTTCGCTTATATGTAATTCTTCAATGCTAATTCTTATATCGCTTGTGCAATGCAACTCTTATGCTATCTCTTCGTTGCACAAGAGGTACGAGGTATTTATTCTGCGCATTGTAATGCAAGAGCTAATGCAAAAATTTTCCTTCAATGCAAAAATTAACAAGTTTGTTGTAGTGTGCATTACAATGCGAAAGAACATATGTTGTGGTTATCATTGCATAGAGGAATAATTTAGATTTTTTTTGCAATGCACTGCAAAAAATATTTTGCACATATTTGATCTCCTCAAAGCACAACGCACAACGCACAACGCATCTAATGCATAGCAGTTAATTCTGCTATGCATTAGAATGCACGAAGCACATAGCTTATATAATATTCTTCATTGCAACACCGTTAGATTGTTTGTGCAATGCATTGCAACAGAACTCATGTCATTTATGCACAAAGTTAGTCCTGAGAGTTAGTTCTGGCATGCATTGAAATGCAACATGTGCTTCGCTTATATGTTATTCTTCAACGCTAATTCTTAGATCACCTTTGCAATGCTACTCCTATGTTAATCTCTTCGTTGCACAAGAGGTATCGAGATAGTTATTTTGTGCATTGTAATTTTTTTTGCAATGCACTGCAACAGCACACATTTTATCTCCTCAAAGCACAACGCAATGAGTTAGTTCTGGTATGCATTACAATGCACCAAGCACATAGCTTATATGATATTCTTCATTGCAACACCGTTAAGATTGTTTGTGCAATGCATTGCAACAGAACTCATGTTAGTTCTGAGAGTTAGTTCTGGCATGCATTAAATGCAACATGTTCTTCGCTTATATGTAATTCTTCAATGCTAATTCTTAAATCGCTTGTGCAATGCAACTCTTATGCTATCTCTTCGTTGCACAAGAGGTACGAGGTATTTATTCTGCGCATTGTAATGCAAGAGCTAATGCAAAAATTTTCCTTCAATGCAAAAATTAACAAGTTTGTTGTAGTATGCATTACAATGCGAAAGAACATATGTTGCGGTTATCATTGCATAGAGGAATAATTTAGATTTTTTTTGCAATGCACTGCAAAAGCACAAATTTTATCTCCTCAAAGCACAACGCAATGAGTTAGTTCTGGTATGCATTAAAATGCACCAAGCACATAGCTTATATGATATTCTTCATTGCAACACCGTTAGATTGTTTGTGCAATGCATTGCAACAAAACTCATGTTAGTTAATGATTAGCTTATATGTTATTCTTCAATGTGCAATGTTAGATAGTTTTTGCAATGCAATGCAACAACACTCATGTTATCTCTTTGTTGCATAACCAAAAGAATCAGTCCTGAAATACAATGCAACAAATGCATAGCTTATATGATATTCTTCAATGCACAATGCAAATTCATCCAGCGGAATGAGTTACTTACATTGTAAAGCAACAGCTAATGCAATGATTTTTACTTCAATACTCAATTGATTAGTTAGTTGTAGAATGCAAAGCAATGCGATATGCATATGCAATGCATATGTTGTGTTTTCATTGCACAGATGATTAAGTCAGATCTTTAATGCAATCAAATGCAAAGGCATTTTGTTATCATTTAAAAGCTTATTGGAAGGAGTTAGTTCTGGTATGCGTTGTAATGCAACAGCTCAGTTGTTCTTATCTCTTTAATACAGAATGGAAACAATCAGTTGTTGTATGCAATGCAATGAAAGTTCTCGCTGATGTACTTTCTATAAATTCTCAGAATATTATTCTGATGAAATATCAGCCAGACAGAAGTCAAAATTTGAAATACTAAACATATTTCTGGCCAAAGAGAACTTAAAGATTAACACTATACATAGAGATTGAATTCTTCTTATGTCATATAAGCCTGACAGAAGTCCACATTTAAACATATTTCTGGCCAAAGATTCCTTAAAAATTAACTTACTATACATTCAGATTTATTTGTTATGATGTTATATCTGGGCATAGAGAAGTTCATATTTGACCCAAGGAACATATTTCAGGCAAAAGTTTCTATACGTACTCATAGACTCCTTCTGATGCTTCATAAGCCATTTAGAAGTCCATATCTGACCTTTTGAACTGATTTCTGAGCAAAGGGTCCTCAAAAGGTTTTAAACTATGTAAACAAAGACTCCTTCAGATGTCAAATCAGCCACACAGAGGTTCCTTTTTGAATTACTGAAGATACTTTTGGCCAAATGTCTTTGAATATTAGCTTTCTACCGTATATAGCTTTCTATACATATTGACACCTTTTGATGTTACATTATCCATACAAAAGTCCACATCTGGGCTACAGAACAAATTTCAGGCCAAAGATTCCTTAAAAATTAACTTACTATACATTAGATTTATTTGTTCTGATGTTATATCAGCCAGACGGCAGTCAAAATTTGAACTACTAAACATATTTCTGGCCAAAGAGTACTCGAAACTTGAATTTCTATACATTGACTCCTTCTGATGTTACATCAGCCATACAGAAGTTCATATTTGACCCAAGGAACATATTTCTGGAAAAAAGTCCTCCATCTTGAACTTTCTATACATACTCATAGAGTCCTTCTGATGCTTCATAAGCCATTTAGAAGTCTATATGTGACCTGTTGAACTTATTTCTGGTCAAAGGGTCCTCAAAAGGTTTTAAACAATATAAACTTATAGACTCCTTCTGATGTTAAATCAGCAATTCGGTTCCCTTTTGAACTAATTGAATATACCTTTGCCCAAAGAGTCTTTGAACATTAACTTTCTATACATATTGACTCCTTTTGTCATTTCTGGCCAAAGATTCCTTAAAGATTAACTTACTATACATTAGATTTATTTGTTCTGATGTTATATCAGCCAGACGGCAGTAAAAATTTGAACTACTAAACATATTTTTGGCCAAAGAGTACTCGAAACTTGAACTTTCTATACATAATTGTTGACTCCTTCTGATGTTATGTCAGGCATACAGAAGTTCATATTTGATACAAGGAAAATATTTCTGGCCAAAGAATCCTCGATCTTGAACTTTTGATACATATTCATAGACTTCTTCTGGTGCTTCATAAGCAATATAGAAGTCCATATCTGACCTATTGAACTTAATTCTGGTCAAAGGGTCCTCAAATGGTTTTAAATTATATACACTTTGAAAGTCAGTCATACAGAATTTCATATTTGATCCAAGGAACTTATTTCTGGCCAAAGACTCCTCGATCTTGAACTTTTGATACATATTCATAGACTTCTTCTGGTGCTTCTGGTGCTTCTGGTCCATATCTGACCTATTGAACTTAATTCTGGTCAAAGGGTCCTCAAATGGTTTTAAACTATATACAGTTAGAGACTCATTCTGATGTTAATACCTACTGAACATAGTTCTGACCAAAGAGTACTTAAAGATTAACACTATACATATAGATTGAATTCTTCTTATGTTATATCAGCCTGACAAAAGTCCATATTTGACCTACTGAAAAAAATATTGTCCACTCGAAACTTGAACTTTCTATCCATACTCGTTGACTCCTGATATTAAATCAGCCATTCAGAGGTTCCTTTTTGAACTAATGAACACACTTTTGGCCAAAGAGTCTTTGAACATTGACTTTCTATACATATTGACTCAATTTAATGTTATATCAGCCAGACGGCAGTCAAAATTTGAACTACTAAACATATTTCTGGCCAAAGAGTACTCGAAACTTGAATTTCTATACGTTGACTCCTTCTGATGGTACATCAGCCATACAGAAGTTCATATTTAACCCAAGGAACATATTTCTTGAAAAATAGTCCTCAATCTTGAACTTTCTATACATACTCATAGACTCCTTCTGATGCTTCATAAGCCATGTAGAAGTCTATATCTGACCTATTGAACTTATTTCTGGTCAAAGGTTCCACAAAAGGTTTTAAACTGTATAAACTTATAAACTCCTTCTGATGTTAAATCAGCGATTCGGTTCCTTTTTGAACTAATTGAATATACCTTTGGCCAAAGTGTCTTTGAACATTAACTTTCTATACATATTGACTTCTTTTGATGTTATATCAGACTGACAAAAGTCCACATTTCACCTACTAAATATAATTCTGGCCAAAGATTCCTTATAAATGAACTTACTATACATTCAGATTGTATTGTTCTGATTTTATATCAGCCAGACAGCAGTAAAAATTTGAACTAGAAACATATTTCTCGACCAAGAGTACTCGAAACTTGAACTTTTAATACGTTGACTCCTTGTGATGTTACGTCAGCCATACAGAAGTTCATATTTGACCCAAGGAACATATTTCTGTTAAAATAGTCCTCAATCTTGAACTTTCTATACATACTTATAGACTCCTTATGATGCTTCATAAGACATTTAGAAGTCCATATCTGACCTATTGAACTTATTTCTGGTCAAAGGGTCCTTTTAGGTTTTAACTATACAAACTTATATACTCATTCTGATGTTAAATCAGCAATACGGTTCCTTTTTTAACTAATGTAAGTACTTTTGGCCAAAGAGTCTTTGAATATCAGCTTTCTATACATATTGACACCTTTTGATGTTACGAAAGTCCACATCTGACCTATACTGAACATATTTCTGGCCAGAGATTCCTTAAAGATTAACTTACTATACATTCAGATTGATTTCTTCCAATGTTATATCAGCCAGACGGCAGTCAAATTTTTAACTACTAAACATATTTTTTGGCCAAAGAGTACTCGAAACTTGAACTTTCTATACGTTGACTCCTTCTGATGTTAAATCAGCCATACAGAGGTTAAATCGGACGAATGGTCTAGGAGAAGTTCGAAAAAGAAGCTTTTGAAAGTAAATAAAGATGGCGGACAGGAAGTTCGTCCAAATACGTCAAACTTGGTATCTCTGTTCTCGGCATGACCCACGGAATCTATTAAGACCAGTGTCATTACAATAGGGATATTTTTTCAAAAGTTATTAGCATTTTTGGAAATTTAATTTAACTTTTGACCAACAGGTGGCGCTGTCTCGAAATCTTTTGAGTGCCTTCAGGGGATGGTGCTGGTGGCAAATTCTGAGTTTCATAATGTTACAGCAATGCATTTGTTAAGTATAGCATTTTACATCACAAAACTGTATTGAAGTCAATGGGAATTTCATGTTTTTTTCTATTATAGCGCCACCAAGAGGCAAAATCCCACAAATTTTTTCATGTGTCCTCAGAGTGAGCCCATACATGTGTGTGCCAATTTTGGTGAAAATATCTCAATTCGCTTCTGAGTTATAGACATTTATATGAAAAAACACGTAAAAAATGACTGACACGTGACTTTGATTGAATTTAACAACCCCTTACTATCAATATTTTGGCATATGGGCATTAATTTATACCCAGCGACCTATGTTTTCAAACTTCTGACGGTGGTTTCGTCTCGATCGGACTAACGGTTTCGAAGATATCGGCAAATGTTTTTTAAGCGCTAAATCACAACGCTACACAAACCGTAAGACAAAACCTAGCATGTTTGGTATCTGTGGACTCGGCAAGGATTCAGGAACCCAACGAGATGACTCTCGTGAAAATAAGTCAACCACACCCTGAGTTATAAGCATTTGAAAATTAAATGTTACCACTAGGTGGCGCTGTTTCGAAACTTCTCAGGCTCTTTCAGGGCATCGTACTGATGACCCATACCGAGTTTCGTAACAATTCGTTCATGCGTTCAAAAAATGCAGCATTTTAGCACATAATTCAAAATGGCCGACAGCCAAAATGGCCGATCTGGGAAAATTGGATATCAGTCGACTCGGCATGACGCCGTGAATCTAACGAGACCGCTTTTATGATTTCTGGACAAACCGTTCAGAAGTTATAAGCAAAAATAGCCATTTTTCATATCTCCGGACCAGTAGGTGGCGGTGCGCCAAAGCGTAGCATGTAGCCTCAGGTCATGCTTGTGATGACATGTACCAAGTTTGGTCTGAATACGATTAAGCGTTGCGGAGATACAGCCTTACGTCTGTTTTCGCAAGCGCTACGTAAAATTAGTTTGTGCGTTTATCGAAAACTGTTAAGCGAATCATCTTGAATTCCATAACTTTTTGTCGGCACTGCCTGGAGATGATCTGGTGCAATTTTGGTGAAAATCGGACAAAGCGTCTAGGACGAGTTGGCAAAAGTAGTTTTTTTGGACAATTCAAAATGGTGGACATATTTTTATGACGGAAAATGACGTCATAGGATGCAATCGAATCGTCATGAGCTCAGGAATCAGCGGAAAAAAGAATTTTGTTGATAGGCCTAGAAGTTTTTACTGGCATAATATAAGTGAAACTTTGGACAGGTGGTGGCGCTAGAGGGAATGAGTTAGAGACACCAAAATTGGTGTGTTTAATGTTGGGAGTGTCCTCTATCTGAATGTCAAACCGGAACAACTTTCCCGCAAACGGTTTTATGGGCTGCCATAGACACCCAGTCGGAAGAAGAAACGGAAGAATAAGAAGAACCAGAACAGATACAATAGGTGCCTCCGCACCTTCGGTGCGTAAATAAATAAATAAAATGCGTAATCGTCAAATATGCAGATGTGGAAATAATGCGTAACTGGGTAGTGGGTTCCTACATTGCCTAAGTGTTCTGAAGGTAACCTAGTTCTACCACAGTTCTCTGCACTCACTTTTTTATCTTCTTATCCTCCTCACTATCCTCATCAGCCACTTGAAGGGCCTTTGAAGTTTTTTTTTTTTTACGCTATTTCTCTGCACATTCCTTGCGTTTCTTCTCCATCGCTCAGAGTATTTTGACAGATACACACTGACACTGCTCGCTCACTCAGAGCTCAAAGGGGGAGGTGTTTAAAGATGTGCTTGGACCAGCCCAGTGTCAATCAAGAAAATAACCATGTGATCTACGCGTTTCATGTGCCGGTCTGTGAGAAGAAGAAAAAAAACCTACGCTGTGTCCAATGCATAACACCGGCACAAAGATCACAGCGCCGGCAATTATCCAAAACTAAACGCAATGGCGAGTTTTACAGGCCGTTCAGACAAAAAAATAAAATAAAAAAACATTTAAAGTATGAGATGAATGAGTCTAAAAGTTTACATAGTTTAAAACCTTTTGAGGACCCTTTGCTCAGAAATAAGTTCAAAAGGTCAGATATGGACTTCTAAATGGCTTATGAAGCACCAGAAGGAGTCTATGAGTATGTATAGAAAAAGTTCAAGTTTGAGGACTATTTTTCAGAAATATGTTCCTTGGGTCAAATATGAACTTCTGTATGGCTGACATAATATCGCAAGGAGACAACAAGAATGTATATAAAAAAAAGTTTTGAGTACTCTTTGGCCAGAAATATGTTTAGTAGTTCAAAGAGGAACATCAGTATGGCTTATTGACATCAGAAGGAGTCAACAAGTATGTATAGAAAGTTCGTTTCGAGAACTCTTTGGCCAGAAAAAAATTCCGTAAGTAAAATATGGACTTTTGTCAGGCTGGTATAACATCGGAAGGAAAAAAAATCCTAATAGTGTTAATCTTTAAGGACTCTTTGGGCAATATGTTCAGAAGGTCAATTTAGAAAATTCTGTATGGCTGATTTAACATCAGAAAGAGACAATAAGTTTATATAGTTTAAAACCATTTGAGCACCCTATGACCAGCACGAGTTCAATAGGTCAGAAATGGACTTCTGACTGGCTTATGAAGCATCAGAAGGAGTCTGAGTATACATTCTATACATAGAAAGTTCAAGATTGAGGACTATTTTGCCAGAAATATGTTCCTTGGGTCAAATATGAACTTCTGTATGGCTGATGTAACATCAGAAGGAGTGAACGTATAGAAATTCAAGTTTCGAGTACTCTTTGGCCAAAAATATGTTTAGTAGTTCAAATTTTGACTGCCGTCTGGCTGATGTAACATCAGAACAAATCAATCTGAATGTATAATTTAATCTTTAAGGAATCTTTTGCCAGAAATTTGTTCAATAGGACAGACGTGGACAATTTTTTTATGGATAATCTAACATCAAAAGGAGTCAATATGTATGGAAAGTTAATGTTCAAAGACTCTTTGGCCAAAAGTATGTTCAGTAGTTCAAAAGGAACCTCTGGGTGGCTGATTTAACATCAGAAGGAGTCTATATTTTACATAGTTTAAAACTTTTGAGGACCATTTGCTCAGAAATAAGTTCAAAAGGTCAGATATGGACTTCTAAATGGCTTATAAAGCATCAGAAGGAGTCTATGAGGCTGTATAAAAGAAGTTCAAGATTGAGGACTCTGTATGCATGTTTGTGCACGTTTATGCACTCTTTATGAATCTTTGTCCAGAAATATTTTCAGTAGGTAAAATGTGGACTTTTGTATGGCTAATGTATCATCAAAAGGAGTCAATATGTATAGAACGTTTATGTTCAAAGACTCTTTGGCCAAAAGTATGTTCAGTAGTTCAAAGAGGAACATCTGTATGGGTTATATTACAACAGAAGGAGTATAAAGTTCATGTTTCTAGAACTCTTTGGCCAGAAAAAAATTCAGTAAGTAAAATATGGACTTTTGTCAGGCTGATATAACATCGGAAGAAAAAAATCCTAATGTATAGTATTAATCTTTAAGGACTCTTTGGGCAATATGTTCAGAAGGTCAATTTAGAAAATTCTGTATGGCTGATTTAACATCAGAAAGAGACAATAAGCTTATATAGTTTAAAACCATTTGAGCACGTTTACCAGCATGAGTTCAATAGGTCAGAAATGAACTTCCAACTGGCTTATGAAGCATCAGAAGGAATCAATGAGTATATATTATAGAAAGTTCAAGATTGAGGACTCTTTTGCCAGAAACATGTTCCTTGGGTCAAAAATGAACTTCTGTATGGCTGATGTAACATCAGAAGGAGTCAACAAGTATGTATAGAAAGTTCAAGTTTCTAGTAGTTTTTGGCCATAAATATATTTAGTAGGTCAAATATAGACTTCTGATTTAACAGTCCATATTGAACTGATTTAACATTATAATTGTAAATTATAGCTTATTCTCTTGACTTTTTCCAAGCAATTTGTTCAGTAGGTCAAATATGGACTACAGTCTGCCTGATTACGACAAGTCTGTAATAGTGAGTTAATGTTCATGGACTCTGGTTAGAAATATATTCACAAGGTCAAAAATTGACTTTTGTATGGCTGATTTAACATCAAAGTGCTCTTAGACCAAAAAATGTATTCAGAGGGTCACATATTGACAGCTGTTTAGCTGATGTTATTATCAGAAGTCGTCTATGGGTTTAAGTAAGTTAGGTTTTGAGGACAATTTGGCCAAAAAAAAAGTTCCTCTATGTTGTGGGAACATGGAGGAATTATTTAGATTTTTTTGCAATGCACTGCAACAGCATAAATTGTATCTCCTCAAAGCACAACGCAATGAGTTCTGGTATGCATTAAAATGCACCAACACATAGTTTATCTGATACTCTTCATTGCAACATTGTTTGATCGTTTGTGCAATGCAGTGCAACAGAACTCATTTAATCTCTTTAATGCACAAAGTTAGTTCTGAGAGTTAGTTCTGCATGCATTGAAATGCAACATGTGCTTCGCTTAAATGTTTATTCTTCAACGCTTTTTCTTAGATCGCCTTTGCAATGCAACTCCTATGTTAATATCTTCGTTGCACAAGAGGTTGTGGTTTTCATTGCATAGAGGAATAATTTAGATTTTATTGCAATGCACTGCAATAGCACAAATTGTATCTCCTCAAAGCACAACGCAATGAGTTAGTTCTGGTATGCATTGGTATGCTTATATGATGCTTATATGATATTCTTTATTGCAACACCGTTAGATTGTTTGTAAAATGCATTGCAACAGAACTCATGTCATCTCTATAATGCACAAAGTTAGTCCTGAGAGTTAGTTCTGGCATGCATTGAAATGCAACATTTCATTCGCTTATATGTTATTCTTCAACGCTAATTCTTAGATCGCCTTTGCAATGCAACTCCTAATCTCTTCGTTACACAAGAGGTATTGGAGATAGTTATTTTTTGCATTGTAATTTTTTTTAGCACAAATTGTATCTCCTCAAAGGATAACGCAATGAGTTAGTTCTGGTATGCATTAGAATGCACAAGCACATAGCTTATATGATATTCTTCATTGCAACACCGTTAGATTGTTGGTAAAATGCATTGCAAAAGAACTCATGTCATCTCTATAATTCACACTATGTGCGTTTGTTGTAGTATGCATTACAATGAGAAAGAACATATGTTGTGGTTTTCATTGCATAGAGGAATAATTTAGATTTTTTTGCAATGCACTGCAAAAAATATTTTGCACATATTTGATCTCCTCAAAGCACAACGCAATGAGTTAATTCTGCTATGCATTAGAATGCACGAAGCACATAGCTTATATAATATTCTTCATTGCAACACCGTTAGATTGTTTGTGCAATGCATTGCAACAGAACTCATGTCATTAATGCACAAAGTTAGTCCTGAGAGTTAGTTCTGGCATGCATTGAAATGCAACATGTGCTTCGCTTATATGTTATTCTTCAACGCTAATTCTTAGATCACCTTTGCAATGCTACTCCTATGTTAATCTCTTCGTTGCACAAGAGGTATTGAGATAGTTATTTGGTGCATTGTAATTTTTTTTGCAATGCACTGCAACAGCACACATTTTATCTCCTCAAAGCACAACGCAATGAGTTAGTTCTGGTATGCATTACAATGCACCAAGCACATAGCTTATATGATATTCTTCATTGCAACACCGTTAGATTGTTTGTGCAATGCATTGCAACAGAACTCATGTTAGTTCTGAGAGTTAGTTCTGGCATGCATTAAATGCAACATGTTCTTCGCTTAAATGTAATTCTTCAATGCTAATTCTTATATCGCTTGTGCAATGCAACTCTTATGCTATCTCTTCGTTGCACAAGAGGTACGAGGTATTTATTCTGCGCATTGTAATGCAAGAGCTAATGCAAAAATTTTCCTTCAATGCAAAAATTAACAAGTTTGTTGTAGTATGCATTACAATGCGAAAGAACATATGTTGTGGTTAACATTGCATAGAGGAATAATTTAGATTTTTTTTGCAATGCACTGCAAAAAATATTTTGCACATATTTGATCTCCTCAAAGCACAACGCAATGAGTTAATTCTGCTATGCATTAGAATGCACGAAGCACATAGCTTATATAATATTCTTCATTGCAACACCGTTAGATTGTTTGTGCAATGCATTGCAACAGAACTCATGTTAGTTCTGAGAGTTAGTTCTGGCATGCATTAAATGCAACATGTTCTTCGCTTATATGTAATTCTTCAATGCTAATTCTTATATCGCTTGTGCAATGCAACTCTTATGCTATCTCTTCGTTGCACAAGAAGTACGAGGTATTTATTCTGCGCATTGTAATGCAAGAGCTAATGCAAAAATTTTCCTTCAATGCAAAAATTAACAAGTTTGTTGTAGTGTGCATTACAATGCGAAAGAACATATGTTGTGGTTATCATTGCATAGAGGAATAATTTAGATTTTTTTTGCAATGCACTGCAAAAAATATTTTGCACATATTTGATCTCCTCAAAGCACAACGCACAACGCACAACGCATCTAATGCATAGCAGTTAATTCTGCTATGCATTAGAATGCACGAAGCACATAGCTTATATAATATTCTTCATTGCAACACCGTTAGATTGTTTGTGCAATGCATTGCAACAGAACTCATGTCATTTATGCACAAAGTTAGTCCTGAGAGTTAGTTCTGGCATGCATTGAAATGCAACATGTGCTTCGCTTATATGTTATTCTTCAACGCTAATTCTTAGATCACCTTTGCAATGCTACTCCTATGTTAATCTCTTCGTTGCACAAGAGGTATCGAGATAGTTATTTTGTGCATTGTAATTTTTTTTGCAATGCACTGCAACAGCACACATTTTATCTCCTCAAAGCACAACGCAATGAGTTAGTTCTGGTATGCATTACAATGCACCAAGCACATAGCTTATATGATATTCTTCATTGCAACACCGTTAAGATTGTTTGTGCAATGCATTGCAACAGAACTCATGTTAGTTCTGAGAGTTAGTTCTGGCATGCATTAAATGCAACATGTTCTTCGCTTATATGTAATTCTTCAATGCTAATTCTTAAATCGCTTGTGCAATGCAACTCTTATGCTATCTCTTCGTTGCACAAGAGGTACGAGGTATTTATTCTGCGCATTGTAATGCAAGAGCTAATGCAAAAATTTTCCTTCAATGCAAAAATTAACAAGTTTGTTGTAGTATGCATTACAATGCGAAAGAACATATGTTGCGGTTATCATTGCATAGAGGAATAATTTAGATTTTTTTTGCAATGCACTGCAAAAGCACAAATTTTATCTCCTCAAAGCACAACGCAATGAGTTAGTTCTGGTATGCATTAAAATGCACCAAGCACATAGCTTATATGATATTCTTCATTGCAACACCGTTAGATTGTTTGTGCAATGCATTGCAACAAAACTCATGTTAGTTAATGATTAGCTTATATGTTATTCTTCAATGTGCAATGTTAGATAGTTTTTGCAATGCAATGCAACAACACTCATGTTATCTCTTTGTTGCATAACCAAAAGAATCAGTCCTGAAATACAATGCAACAAATGCATAGCTTATATGATATTCTTCAATGCACAATGCAAATTCATCCAGCGGAATGAGTTACTTACATTGTAAAGCAACAGCTAATGCAATGATTTTTACTTCAATACTCAATTGATTAGTTAGTTGTAGAATGCAAAGCAATGCGATATGCATATGCAATGCATATGTTGTGTTTTCATTGCACAGATGATTAAGTCAGATCTTTAATGCAATCAAATGCAAAGGCATTTTGTTATCATTTAAAAGCTTATTGGAAGGAGTTAGTTCTGGTATGCGTTGTAATGCAACAGCTCAGTTGTTCTTATCTCTTTAATACAGAATGGAAACAATCAGTTGTTGTATGCAATGCAATGAAAGTTCTCGCTGATGTACTTTCTATAAATTCTCAGAATATTATTCTGATGAAATATCAGCCAGACAGAAGTCAAAATTTGAAATACTAAACATATTTCTGGCCAAAGAGAACTTAAAGATTAACACTATACATAGAGATTGAATTCTTCTTATGTCATATAAGCCTGACAGAAGTCCACATTTAAACATATTTCTGGCCAAAGATTCCTTAAAAATTAACTTACTATACATTCAGATTTATTTGTTATGATGTTATATCTGGGCATAGAGAAGTTCATATTTGACCCAAGGAACATATTTCAGGCAAAAGTTTCTATACGTACTCATAGACTCCTTCTGATGCTTCATAAGCCATTTAGAAGTCCATATCTGACCTTTTGAACTGATTTCTGAGCAAAGGGTCCTCAAAAGGTTTTAAACTATGTAAACAAAGACTCCTTCAGATGTCAAATCAGCCACACAGAGGTTCCTTTTTGAATTACTGAAGATACTTTTGGCCAAATGTCTTTGAATATTAGCTTTCTACCGTATATAGCTTTCTATACATATTGACACCTTTTGATGTTACATTATCCATACAAAAGTCCACATCTGGGCTACAGAACAAATTTCAGGCCAAAGATTCCTTAAAAATTAACTTACTATACATTAGATTTATTTGTTCTGATGTTATATCAGCCAGACGGCAGTCAAAATTTGAACTACTAAACATATTTCTGGCCAAAGAGTACTCGAAACTTGAATTTCTATACATTGACTCCTTCTGATGTTACATCAGCCATACAGAAGTTCATATTTGACCCAAGGAACATATTTCTGGAAAAAAGTCCTCCATCTTGAACTTTCTATACATACTCATAGAGTCCTTCTGATGCTTCATAAGCCATTTAGAAGTCTATATGTGACCTGTTGAACTTATTTCTGGTCAAAGGGTCCTCAAAAGGTTTTAAACAATATAAACTTATAGACTCCTTCTGATGTTAAATCAGCAATTCGGTTCCCTTTTGAACTAATTGAATATACCTTTGCCCAAAGAGTCTTTGAACATTAACTTTCTATACATATTGACTCCTTTTGTCATTTCTGGCCAAAGATTCCTTAAAGATTAACTTACTATACATTAGATTTATTTGTTCTGATGTTATATCAGCCAGACGGCAGTAAAAATTTGAACTACTAAACATATTTTTGGCCAAAGAGTACTCGAAACTTGAACTTTCTATACATAATTGTTGACTCCTTCTGATGTTATGTCAGGCATACAGAAGTTCATATTTGATACAAGGAAAATATTTCTGGCCAAAGAATCCTCGATCTTGAACTTTTGATACATATTCATAGACTTCTTCTGGTGCTTCATAAGCAATATAGAAGTCCATATCTGACCTATTGAACTTAATTCTGGTCAAAGGGTCCTCAAATGGTTTTAAATTATATACACTTTGAAAGTCAGTCATACAGAATTTCATATTTGATCCAAGGAACTTATTTCTGGCCAAAGACTCCTCGATCTTGAACTTTTGATACATATTCATAGACTTCTTCTGGTGCTTCTGGTGCTTCTGGTCCATATCTGACCTATTGAACTTAATTCTGGTCAAAGGGTCCTCAAATGGTTTTAAACTATATACAGTTAGAGACTCATTCTGATGTTAATACCTACTGAACATAGTTCTGACCAAAGAGTACTTAAAGATTAACACTATACATATAGATTGAATTCTTCTTATGTTATATCAGCCTGACAAAAGTCCATATTTGACCTACTGAAAAAAATATTGTCCACTCGAAACTTGAACTTTCTATCCATACTCGTTGACTCCTGATATTAAATCAGCCATTCAGAGGTTCCTTTTTGAACTAATGAACACACTTTTGGCCAAAGAGTCTTTGAACATTGACTTTCTATACATATTGACTCAATTTAATGTTATATCAGCCAGACGGCAGTCAAAATTTGAACTACTAAACATATTTCTGGCCAAAGAGTACTCGAAACTTGAATTTCTATACGTTGACTCCTTCTGATGGTACATCAGCCATACAGAAGTTCATATTTAACCCAAGGAACATATTTCTTGAAAAATAGTCCTCAATCTTGAACTTTCTATACATACTCATAGACTCCTTCTGATGCTTCATAAGCCATGTAGAAGTCTATATCTGACCTATTGAACTTATTTCTGGTCAAAGGTTCCACAAAAGGTTTTAAACTGTATAAACTTATAAACTCCTTCTGATGTTAAATCAGCGATTCGGTTCCTTTTTGAACTAATTGAATATACCTTTGGCCAAAGTGTCTTTGAACATTAACTTTCTATACATATTGACTTCTTTTGATGTTATATCAGACTGACAAAAGTCCACATTTCACCTACTAAATATAATTCTGGCCAAAGATTCCTTATAAATGAACTTACTATACATTCAGATTGTATTGTTCTGATTTTATATCAGCCAGACAGCAGTAAAAATTTGAACTAGAAACATATTTCTCGACCAAGAGTACTCGAAACTTGAACTTTTAATACGTTGACTCCTTGTGATGTTACGTCAGCCATACAGAAGTTCATATTTGACCCAAGGAACATATTTCTGTTAAAATAGTCCTCAATCTTGAACTTTCTATACATACTTATAGACTCCTTATGATGCTTCATAAGACATTTAGAAGTCCATATCTGACCTATTGAACTTATTTCTGGTCAAAGGGTCCTTTTAGGTTTTAACTATACAAACTTATATACTCATTCTGATGTTAAATCAGCAATACGGTTCCTTTTTTAACTAATGTAAGTACTTTTGGCCAAAGAGTCTTTGAATATCAGCTTTCTATACATATTGACACCTTTTGATGTTACGAAAGTCCACATCTGACCTATACTGAACATATTTCTGGCCAGAGATTCCTTAAAGATTAACTTACTATACATTCAGATTGATTTCTTCCAATGTTATATCAGCCAGACGGCAGTCAAATTTTTAACTACTAAACATATTTTTTGGCCAAAGAGTACTCGAAACTTGAACTTTCTATACGTTGACTCCTTCTGATGTTAAATCAGCCATACAGAGGTTAAATCGGACGAATGGTCTAGGAGAAGTTCGAAAAAGAAGCTTTTGAAAGTAAATAAAGATGGCGGACAGGAAGTTCGTCCAAATACGTCAAACTTGGTATCTCTGTTCTCGGCATGACCCACGGAATCTATTAAGACCAGTGTCATTACAATAGGGATATTTTTTCAAAAGTTATTAGCATTTTTGGAAATTTAATTTAACTTTTGACCAACAGGTGGCGCTGTCTCGAAATCTTTTGAGTGCCTTCAGGGGATGGTGCTGGTGGCAAATTCTGAGTTTCATAATGTTACAGCAATGCATTTGTTAAGTATAGCATTTTACATCACAAAACTGTATTGAAGTCAATGGGAATTTCATGTTTTTTTCTATTATAGCGCCACCAAGAGGCAAAATCCCACAAATTTTTTCATGTGTCCTCAGAGTGAGCCCATACATGTGTGTGCCAATTTTGGTGAAAATATCTCAATTCGCTTCTGAGTTATAGACATTTATATGAAAAAACACGTAAAAAATGACTGACACGTGACTTTGATTGAATTTAACAACCCCTTACTATCAATATTTTGGCATATGGGCATTAATTTATACCCAGCGACCTATGTTTTCAAACTTCTGACGGTGGTTTCGTCTCGATCGGACTAACGGTTTCGAAGATATCGGCAAATGTTTTTTAAGCGCTAAATCACAACGCTACACAAACCGTAAGACAAAACCTAGCATGTTTGGTATCTGTGGACTCGGCAAGGATTCAGGAACCCAACGAGATGACTCTCGTGAAAATAAGTCAACCACACCCTGAGTTATAAGCATTTGAAAATTAAATGTTACCACTAGGTGGCGCTGTTTCGAAACTTCTCAGGCTCTTTCAGGGCATCGTACTGATGACCCATACCGAGTTTCGTAACAATTCGTTCATGCGTTCAAAAAATGCAGCATTTTAGCACATAATTCAAAATGGCCGACAGTCAAAATCGCCGATCTGGGAAAATTGGATATCAGTCGACTCGGCATGACGCCGTGAATCTAACGAGACCGCTTTTATGATTTCTGGACAAACCGTTCAGAAGTTATGAGCAAAAATAGCCATTTTTCATATCTCCGGACCAGTAGGTGGCGCTGCGCCAAAGCGTAGCATGTAGCCTCAGGTCATGCTTGTGATGACATGTACCAAGTTTGGTCTGAATACGATTAAGCGTTGCGGAGATACAGCCTTACGTCTGTTTTCGCAAGCGCTACGTAAAATTAGTTTGTGTGTTTATCGAAAACTGTTAAGCGAATCATCTTGAATTCCATAACTTTTTGTCGGCACTGCCTGGAGATGATCTGGTGCAATTTTGGTGAAAATCGGACAAAGCGTCTAGGACGAGTTGGCAAAAGTAGTTTTTTTGGACAATTCAAAATGGTGGACATATTTTTATGAGGGAAAATGACGTCATAGGATGCAATCGAATCGTCATGAGCTCAGGAATCAGAGGAAAAAAGAATTTTGTTGATAGGCCTAAAAGTTATTACTAGCATAATATAAGTGAAACTTTGGACAGGTGGTGGCGCTAGAGGGAATGAGTTAGAGACACCAAAATTGGTGTGTTTAATGTTGGGACTGTCCTCTATCTGAATGTAAAACCGGAACAACTTTCCCGCAAACGGTTTTATGGGCTGCCATAGACACCCAGTCGGAAGAAGAAACGGAAGAATAAGAAGAACCAGAACAGATACAATAGGTGCCTCCGCACCTTCGGTGCGTAAATAAATAAATAAAATGCGTAATCGTCAAATATGCAGATGTGGAAATAATGCGTAACTGGGTAGTGGGTTCCTACATTGCCTAAGTGTTCTGAAGGTAACCTAGTTCTGCTTACCACAGTTCTCTGCACTCACTTTTTTATCTTCTTATCCTCACTATCCTCATCAGCCACTTGAAGGGCCTTTGAAGTTTTTTTTTTTTTACGCTATTTCTCTGCACATTCCTTGCGTTTCTTCTCCATCGCTCAGAGTATTTTGACAGATACACACTGATACTGCTCGCTCACTCAGAGCTCAAAGGGGGAGGTGTTTAAAGATGTGCTTGGACCAGCCCAGTGTCAATCAAGAAAATAACCATGTGATCTACGCGTTTCATGTGCCGGTCTGTGAGAAGAAGAAAAAAAACCTACGCTGTGTCCAATGCATAACACCGGCACAAAGATCACAGCGCCGCCAATTATCCAAAACTAAACGCAATGGCGAGTTTTACAGGCCGTTCAGACAAAAAAACAACAAAAACAAACATTTAAAGTATGAGATGAATGAGTCTAAAAGTTTACATAGTTTAAAACCTTTTGAGGACCCTTTGCTCAGAAATAAGTTCAAAAGGTCAGATATGGACTTCTAAATGGCTTATGAAGCATCAGAAGGAGTCTATGAGTATGTATAGAAAAAGTTCAAGTTTGAGGACTATTTTTCAGAAATATGTTCCTTGGGTCAAATATGAACTTCTGTATGGCTGACATAATATCGCAAGGAGACAACAAGAATGTATATAAAAAAAAGTTTTGAGTACTCTTTGGCCAGAAATATGTTTAGTAGTTCAAAGAGGAACATCAGTATGGCTTATTGACATCAGAAGGAGTCAACAAGTATGTATAGAAAGTTCGTTTCGAGAACTCTTTGGCCAGAAAAAAATTCCGTAAGTAAAATATGGACTTTTGTCAGGCTGGTATAACATCGGAAGGAAAAAAAATCCTAATAGTGTTAATCTTTAAGGACTCTTTGGGCAATATGTTCAGAAGGTCAATTTAGAAAATTCTGTATGGCTGATTTAACATCAGAAAGAGACAATAAGTTTATATAGTTTAAAACCATTTGAGCACCCTATGACCAGCACGAGTTCAATAGGTCAGAAATGGACTTCTGACTGGCTTATGAAGCATCAGAAGGAGTCTGAGTATACATTCTATACATAGAAAGTTCAAGATTGAGGACTATTTTGCCAGAAATATGTTCCTTGGGTCAAATATGAACTTCTGTATGGCTGATGTAACATCAGAAGGAGTGAACGTATAGAAATTCAAGTTTCGAGTACTCTTTGGCCAAAAATATGTTTAGTAGTTCAAATTTTGACTGCCGTCTGGCTGATGTAACATCAGAACAAATCAATCTGAATGTATAATTTAATCTTTAAGGAATCTTTTGCCAGAAATTTGTTCAATAGGACAGACGTGGACAATTTTTTTATGGATAATCTAACATCAAAAGGAGTCAATATGTATGGAAAGTTAATGTTCAAAGACTCTTTGGCCAAAAGTATGTTCAGTAGTTCAAAAGGAACCTCTGGGTGGCTGATTTAACATCAGAAGGAGTCTATATTTTACATAGTTTAAAACTTTTGAGGACCATTTGCTCAGAAATAAGTTCAAAAGGTCAGATATGGACTTCTAAATGGCTTATAAAGCATCAGAAGGAGTCTATGAGGCTGTATAAAAGAAGTTCAAGATTGAGGACTCTGTATGCAAGTTTGTGCACGTTTATGCACTCTTTATGAATCTTTGTCCAGAAATATTTTCAGTAGGTCAAATGTGGACTTTTGTATGGCTAATGTATCATCAAAAGGAGTCAATATGTATAGAACGTTTATGTTCAAAGACTCTTTGGCCAAAAGTATGTTCAGTAGTTCAAAGAGGAACATCTGTATGGGTTATATTACAACAGAAGGAGTATAAAGTTCATGTTTCTAGAACTCTTTGGCCAGAAAAAAATTCAGTAAGTAAAATATGGACTTTTGTCAGGCTGATATAACATCGGAAGAAAAAAATCCTAATGTATAGTATTAATCTTTAAGGACTCTTTGGGCAATATGTTCAGAAGGTCAATTTAGAAAATTCTGTATGGCTGATTTAACATCAGAAAGAGACAATAAGCTTATATAGTTTAAAACCATTTGAGCACGTTTACCAGCATGAGTTCAATAGGTCAGAAATGAACTTCCAACTGGCTTATGAAGCATCAGAAGGAATCAATGAGTATATATTATAGAAAGTTCAAGATTGAGGACTCTTTTGCCAGAAACATGTTCCTTGGGTCAAAAATGAACTTCTGTATGGCTGATGTAACATCAGAAGGAGTCAACAAGTATGTATAGAAAGTTCAAGTTTCTAGTAGTTTTTGGCCATAAATATATTTAGTAGGTCAAATATAGACTTCTGATTTAACAGTCCATATTGAACTGATTTAACATTATAATTGTAAATTATAGCTTATTCTCTTGACTTTTTCCAAGCAATTTGTTCAGTAGGTCAAATATGGACTACAGTCTGCCTGATTACGACAAGTCTGTAATAGTGAGTTAATGTTCATGGACTCTGGTTAGAAATATATTCACAAGGTCAAAAATTGACTTTTGTATGGCTGATTTAACATCAAAGTGCTCTTAGACCAAAAAATGTATTCAGAGGGTCACATATTGACAGCTGTTTAGCTGATGTTATTATCAGAAGTCGTCTATGGGTTTAAGTAAGTTAGGTTTTGAGGACAATTTGGCCAAAAAAAAAGTTCCTCTATGTTGTGGGAACATGGAGGAATTATTTAGATTTTTTTGCAATGCACTGCAACAGCATAAATTGTATCTCCTCAAAGCACAACGCAATGAGTTCTGGTATGCATTAAAATGCACCAACACATAGTTTATCTGATACTCTTCATTGCAACATTGTTTGATCGTTTGTGCAATGCAGTGCAACAGAACTCATTTAATCTCTTTAATGCACAAAGTTAGTTCTGAGAGTTAGTTCTGCATGCATTGAAATGCAACATGTGCTTCGCTTAAATGTTTATTCTTCAACGCTTTTTCTTAGATCGCCTTTGCAATGCAACTCCTATGTTAATATCTTCGTTGCACAAGAGGTTGTGGTTTTCATTGCATAGAGGAATAATTTAGATTTTATTGCAATGCACTGCAATAGCACAAATTGTATCTCCTCAAAGCACAACGCAATGAGTTAGTTCTGGTATGCATTGGTATGCTTATATGATGCTTATATGATATTCTTTATTGCAACACCGTTAGATTGTTTGTAAAATGCATTGCAACAGAACTCATGTCATCTCTATAATGCACAAAGTTAGTCCTGAGAGTTAGTTCTGGCATGCATTGAAATGCAACATTTCATTCGCTTATATGTTATTCTTCAACGCTAATTCTTAGATCGCCTTTGCAATGCAACTCCTAATCTCTTCGTTACACAAGAGGTATTGGAGATAGTTATTTTTTGCATTGTAATTTTTTTTAGCACAAATTGTATCTCCTCAAAGGATAACGCAATGAGTTAGTTCTGGTATGCATTAGAATGCACAAGCACATAGCTTATATGATATTCTTCATTGCAACACCGTTAGATTGTTGGTAAAATGCATTGCAAAAGAACTCATGTCATCTCTATAATTCACACTATGTGCGTTTGTTGTAGTATGCATTACAATGAGAAAGAACATATGTTGTGGTTTTCATTGCATAGAGGAATAATTTAGATTTTTTTGCAATGCACTGCAAAAAATATTTTGCACATATTTGATCTCCTCAAAGCACAACGCAATGAGTTAATTCTGCTATGCATTAGAATGCACGAAGCACATAGCTTATATAATATTCTTCATTGCAACACCGTTAGATTGTTTGTGCAATGCATTGCAACAGAACTCATGTCATTAATGCACAAAGTTAGTCCTGAGAGTTAGTTCTGGCATGCATTGAAATGCAACATGTGCTTCGCTTATATGTTATTCTTCAACGCTAATTCTTAGATCACCTTTGCAATGCTACTCCTATGTTAATCTCTTCGTTGCACAAGAGGTATTGAGATAGTTATTTGGTGCATTGTAATTTTTTTTGCAATGCACTGCAACAGCACACATTTTATCTCCTCAAAGCACAACGCAATGAGTTAGTTCTGGTATGCATTACAATGCACCAAGCACATAGCTTATATGATATTCTTCATTGCAACACCGTTAGATTGTTTGTGCAATGCATTGCAACAGAACTCATGTTAGTTCTGAGAGTTAGTTCTGGCATGCATTAAATGCAACATGTTCTTCGCTTAAATGTAATTCTTCAATGCTAATTCTTATATCGCTTGTGCAATGCAACTCTTATGCTATCTCTTCGTTGCACAAGAGGTACGAGGTATTTATTCTGCGCATTGTAATGCAAGAGCTAATGCAAAAATTTTCCTTCAATGCAAAAATTAACAAGTTTGTTGTAGTATGCATTACAATGCGAAAGAACATATGTTGTGGTTAACATTGCATAGAGGAATAATTTAGATTTTTTTTGCAATGCACTGCAAAAAATATTTTGCACATATTTGATCTCCTCAAAGCACAACGCAATGAGTTAATTCTGCTATGCATTAGAATGCACGAAGCACATAGCTTATATAATATTCTTCATTGCAACACCGTTAGATTGTTTGTGCAATGCATTGCAACAGAACTCATGTTAGTTCTGAGAGTTAGTTCTGGCATGCATTAAATGCAACATGTTCTTCGCTTATATGTAATTCTTCAATGCTAATTCTTATATCGCTTGTGCAATGCAACTCTTATGCTATCTCTTCGTTGCACAAGAGGTACGAGGTATTTATTCTGCGCATTGTAATGCAAGAGCTAATGCAAAAATTTTCCTTCAATGCAAAAATTAACAAGTTTGTTGTAGTGTGCATTACAATGCGAAAGAACATATGTTGTGGTTATCATTGCATAGAGGAATAATTTAGATTTTTTTTGCAATGCACTGCAAAAAATATTTTGCACATATTTGATCTCCTCAAAGCACAACGCACAACGCACAACGCATCTAATGCATAGCAGTTAATTCTGCTATGCATTAGAATGCACGAAGCACATAGCTTATATAATATTCTTCATTGCAACACCGTTAGATTGTTTGTGCAATGCATTGCAACAGAACTCATGTCATTTATGCACAAAGTTAGTCCTGAGAGTTAGTTCTGGCATGCATTGAAATGCAACATGTGCTTCGCTTATATGTTATTCTTCAACGCTAATTCTTAGATCACCTTTGCAATGCTACTCCTATGTTAATCTCTTCGTTGCACAAGAGGTATCGAGATAGTTATTTTGTGCATTGTAATTTTTTTTGCAATGCACTGCAACAGCACACATTTTATCTCCTCAAAGCACAACGCAATGAGTTAGTTCTGGTATGCATTACAATGCACCAAGCACATAGCTTATATGATATTCTTCATTGCAACACCGTTAAGATTGTTTGTGCAATGCATTGCAACAGAACTCATGTTAGTTCTGAGAGTTAGTTCTGGCATGCATTAAATGCAACATGTTCTTCGCTTATATGTAATTCTTCAATGCTAATTCTTAAATCGCTTGTGCAATGCAACTCTTATGCTATCTCTTCGTTGCACAAGAGGTACGAGGTATTTATTCTGCGCATTGTAATGCAAGAGCTAATGCAAAAATTTTCCTTCAATGCAAAAATTAACAAGTTTGTTGTAGTATGCATTACAATGCGAAAGAACATATGTTGCGGTTATCATTGCATAGAGGAATAATTTAGATTTTTTTTGCAATGCACTGCAAAAGCACAAATTTTATCTCCTCAAAGCACAACGCAATGAGTTAGTTCTGGTATGCATTAAAATGCACCAAGCACATAGCTTATATGATATTCTTCATTGCAACACCGTTAGATTGTTTGTGCAATGCATTGCAACAAAACTCATGTTAGTTAATGATTAGCTTATATGTTATTCTTCAATGTGCAATGTTAGATAGTTTTTGCAATGCAATGCAACAACACTCATGTTATCTCTTTGTTGCATAACCAAAAGAATCAGTCCTGAAATACAATGCAACAAATGCATAGCTTATATGATATTCTTCAATGCACAATGCAAATTCATCCAGCGGAATGAGTTACTTACATTGTAAAGCAACAGCTAATGCAATGATTTTTACTTCAATACTCAATTGATTAGTTAGTTGTAGAATGCAAAGCAATGCGATATGCATATGCAATGCATATGTTGTGTTTTCATTGCACAGATGATTAAGTCAGATCTTTAATGCAATCAAATGCAAAGGCATTTTGTTATCATTTAAAAGCTTATTGGAAGGAGTTAGTTCTGGTATGCGTTGTAATGCAACAGCTCAGTTGTTCTTATCTCTTTAATACAGAATGGAAACAATCAGTTGTTGTATGCAATGCAATGAAAGTTCTCGCTGATGTACTTTCTATAAATTCTCAGAATATTATTCTGATGAAATATCAGCCAGACAGAAGTCAAAATTTGAAATACTAAACATATTTCTGGCCAAAGAGAACTTAAAGATTAACACTATACATAGAGATTGAATTCTTCTTATGTCATATAAGCCTGACAGAAGTCCACATTTAAACATATTTCTGGCCAAAGATTCCTTAAAAATTAACTTACTATACATTCAGATTTATTTGTTATGATGTTATATCTGGGCATAGAGAAGTTCATATTTGACCCAAGGAACATATTTCAGGCAAAAGTTTCTATACGTACTCATAGACTCCTTCTGATGCTTCATAAGCCATTTAGAAGTCCATATCTGACCTTTTGAACTGATTTCTGAGCAAAGGGTCCTCAAAAGGTTTTAAACTATGTAAACAAAGACTCCTTCAGATGTCAAATCAGCCACACAGAGGTTCCTTTTTGAATTACTGAAGATACTTTTGGCCAAATGTCTTTGAATATTAGCTTTCTACCGTATATAGCTTTCTATACATATTGACACCTTTTGATGTTACATTATCCATACAAAAGTCCACATCTGGGCTACAGAACAAATTTCAGGCCAAAGATTCCTTAAAAATTAACTTACTATACATTAGATTTATTTGTTCTGATGTTATATCAGCCAGACGGCAGTCAAAATTTGAACTACTAAACATATTTCTGGCCAAAGAGTACTCGAAACTTGAATTTCTATACATTGACTCCTTCTGATGTTACATCAGCCATACAGAAGTTCATATTTGACCCAAGGAACATATTTCTGGAAAAAAGTCCTCCATCTTGAACTTTCTATACATACTCATAGAGTCCTTCTGATGCTTCATAAGCCATTTAGAAGTCTATATGTGACCTGTTGAACTTATTTCTGGTCAAAGGGTCCTCAAAAGGTTTTAAACAATATAAACTTATAGACTCCTTCTGATGTTAAATCAGCAATTCGGTTCCCTTTTGAACTAATTGAATATACCTTTGCCCAAAGAGTCTTTGAACATTAACTTTCTATACATATTGACTCCTTTTGTCATTTCTGGCCAAAGATTCCTTAAAGATTAACTTACTATACATTAGATTTATTTGTTCTGATGTTATATCAGCCAGACGGCAGTAAAAATTTGAACTACTAAACATATTTTTGGCCAAAGAGTACTCGAAACTTGAACTTTCTATACATAATTGTTGACTCCTTCTGATGTTATGTCAGGCATACAGAAGTTCATATTTGATACAAGGAAAATATTTCTGGCCAAAGAATCCTCGATCTTGAACTTTTGATACATATTCATAGACTTCTTCTGGTGCTTCATAAGCAATATAGAAGTCCATATCTGACCTATTGAACTTAATTCTGGTCAAAGGGTCCTCAAATGGTTTTAAATTATATACACTTTGAAAGTCAGTCATACAGAATTTCATATTTGATCCAAGGAACTTATTTCTGGCCAAAGACTCCTCGATCTTGAACTTTTGATACATATTCATAGACTTCTTCTGGTGCTTCTGGTGCTTCTGGTCCATATCTGACCTATTGAACTTAATTCTGGTCAAAGGGTCCTCAAATGGTTTTAAACTATATACAGTTAGAGACTCATTCTGATGTTAATACCTACTGAACATAGTTCTGACCAAAGAGTACTTAAAGATTAACACTATACATATAGATTGAATTCTTCTTATGTTATATCAGCCTGACAAAAGTCCATATTTGACCTACTGAAAAAAATATTGTCCACTCGAAACTTGAACTTTCTATCCATACTCGTTGACTCCTGATATTAAATCA
Organism: Rhinichthys klamathensis goyatoka; assembly: GCF_029890125.1. Classification (NCBI taxonomy): domain Eukaryota; kingdom Metazoa; phylum Chordata; class Actinopteri; order Cypriniformes; family Leuciscidae; genus Rhinichthys; species Rhinichthys klamathensis. The sequence continues at coordinate 720,832 of NW_026606631.1, forward strand.
GCCATTCAGAGGTTCCTTTTTGAACTAATGAACACACTTTTGGCCAAAGAGTCTTTGAACATTGACTTTCTATACATATTGACTCAATTTAATGTTATATCAGCCAGACGGCAGTCAAAATTTGAACTACTAAACATATTTCTGGCCAAAGAGTACTCGAAACTTGAATTTCTATACGTTGACTCCTTCTGATGGTACATCAGCCATACAGAAGTTCATATTTAACCCAAGGAACATATTTCTTGAAAAATAGTCCTCAATCTTGAACTTTCTATACATACTCATAGACTCCTTCTGATGCTTCATAAGCCATGTAGAAGTCTATATCTGACCTATTGAACTTATTTCTGGTCAAAGGTTCCACAAAAGGTTTTAAACTGTATAAACTTATAAACTCCTTCTGATGTTAAATCAGCGATTCGGTTCCTTTTTGAACTAATTGAATATACCTTTGGCCAAAGTGTCTTTGAACATTAACTTTCTATACATATTGACTTCTTTTGATGTTATATCAGACTGACAAAAGTCCACATTTCACCTACTAAATATAATTCTGGCCAAAGATTCCTTATAAATGAACTTACTATACATTCAGATTGTATTGTTCTGATTTTATATCAGCCAGACAGCAGTAAAAATTTGAACTAGAAACATATTTCTCGACCAAGAGTACTCGAAACTTGAACTTTTAATACGTTGACTCCTTGTGATGTTACGTCAGCCATACAGAAGTTCATATTTGACCCAAGGAACATATTTCTGTTAAAATAGTCCTCAATCTTGAACTTTCTATACATACTTATAGACTCCTTATGATGCTTCATAAGACATTTAGAAGTCCATATCTGACCTATTGAACTTATTTCTGGTCAAAGGGTCCTTTTAGGTTTTAACTATACAAACTTATATACTCATTCTGATGTTAAATCAGCAATACGGTTCCTTTTTTAACTAATGTAAGTACTTTTGGCCAAAGAGTCTTTGAATATCAGCTTTCTATACATATTGACACCTTTTGATGTTACGAAAGTCCACATCTGACCTATACTGAACATATTTCTGGCCAGAGATTCCTTAAAGATTAACTTACTATACATTCAGATTGATTTCTTCCAATGTTATATCAGCCAGACGGCAGTCAAATTTTTAACTACTAAACATATTTTTTGGCCAAAGAGTACTCGAAACTTGAACTTTCTATACGTTGACTCCTTCTGATGTTAAATCAGCCATACAGAGGTTAAATCGGACGAATGGTCTAGGAGAAGTTCGAAAAAGAAGCTTTTGAAAGTAAATAAAGATGGCGGACAGGAAGTTCGTCCAAATACGTCAAACTTGGTATCTCTGTTCTCGGCATGACCCACGGAATCTATTAAGACCAGTGTCATTACAATAGGGATATTTTTTCAAAAGTTATTAGCATTTTTGGAAATTTAATTTAACTTTTGACCAACAGGTGGCGCTGTCTCGAAATCTTTTGAGTGCCTTCAGGGGATGGTGCTGGTGGCAAATTCTGAGTTTCATAATGTTACAGCAATGCATTTGTTAAGTATAGCATTTTACATCACAAAACTGTATTGAAGTCAATGGGAATTTCATGTTTTTTTCTATTATAGCGCCACCAAGAGGCAAAATCCCACAAATTTTTTCATGTGTCCTCAGAGTGAGCCCATACATGTGTGTGCCAATTTTGGTGAAAATATCTCAATTCGCTTCTGAGTTATAGACATTTATATGAAAAAACACGTAAAAAATGACTGACACGTGACTTTGATTGAATTTAACAACCCCTTACTATCAATATTTTGGCATATGGGCATTAATTTATACCCAGCGACCTATGTTTTCAAACTTCTGACGGTGGTTTCGTCTCGATCGGACTAACGGTTTCGAAGATATCGGCAAATGTTTTTTAAGCGCTAAATCACAACGCTACACAAACCGTAAGACAAAACCTAGCATGTTTGGTATCTGTGGACTCGGCAAGGATTCAGGAACCCAACGAGATGACTCTCGTGAAAATAAGTCAACCACACCCTGAGTTATAAGCATTTGAAAATTAAATGTTACCACTAGGTGGCGCTGTTTCGAAACTTCTCAGGCTCTTTCAGGGCATCGTACTGATGACCCATACCGAGTTTCGTAACAATTCGTTCATGCGTTCAAAAAATGCAGCATTTTAGCACATAATTCAAAATGGCCGACAGCCAAAATGGCCGATCTGGGAAAATTGGATATCAGTCGACTCGGCATGACGCCGTGAATCTAACGAGACCGCTTTTATGATTTCTGGACAAACCGTTCAGAAGTTATAAGCAAAAATAGCCATTTTTCATATCTCCGGACCAGTAGGTGGCGGTGCGCCAAAGCGTAGCATGTAGCCTCAGGTCATGCTTGTGATGACATGTACCAAGTTTGGTCTGAATACGATTAAGCGTTGCGGAGATACAGCCTTACGTCTGTTTTCGCAAGCGCTACGTAAAATTAGTTTGTGCGTTTATCGAAAACTGTTAAGCGAATCATCTTGAATTCCATAACTTTTTGTCGGCACTGCCTGGAGATGATCTGGTGCAATTTTGGTGAAAATCGGACAAAGCGTCTAGGACGAGTTGGCAAAAGTAGTTTTTTTGGACAATTCAAAATGGTGGACATATTTTTATGACGGAAAATGACGTCATAGGATGCAATCGAATCGTCATGAGCTCAGGAATCAGCGGAAAAAAGAATTTTGTTGATAGGCCTAGAAGTTTTTACTGGCATAATATAAGTGAAACTTTGGACAGGTGGTGGCGCTAGAGGGAATGAGTTAGAGACACCAAAATTGGTGTGTTTAATGTTGGGAGTGTCCTCTATCTGAATGTCAAACCGGAACAACTTTCCCGCAAACGGTTTTATGGGCTGCCATAGACACCCAGTCGGAAGAAGAAACGGAAGAATAAGAAGAACCAGAACAGATACAATAGGTGCCTCCGCACCTTCGGTGCGTAAATAAATAAATAAAATGCGTAATCGTCAAATATGCAGATGTGGAAATAATGCGTAACTGGGTAGTGGGTTCCTACATTGCCTAAGTGTTCTGAAGGTAACCTAGTTCTACCACAGTTCTCTGCACTCACTTTTTTATCTTCTTATCCTCCTCACTATCCTCATCAGCCACTTGAAGGGCCTTTGAAGTTTTTTTTTTTTTACGCTATTTCTCTGCACATTCCTTGCGTTTCTTCTCCATCGCTCAGAGTATTTTGACAGATACACACTGACACTGCTCGCTCACTCAGAGCTCAAAGGGGGAGGTGTTTAAAGATGTGCTTGGACCAGCCCAGTGTCAATCAAGAAAATAACCATGTGATCTACGCGTTTCATGTGCCGGTCTGTGAGAAGAAGAAAAAAAACCTACGCTGTGTCCAATGCATAACACCGGCACAAAGATCACAGCGCCGGCAATTATCCAAAACTAAACGCAATGGCGAGTTTTACAGGCCGTTCAGACAAAAAAATAAAATAAAAAAACATTTAAAGTATGAGATGAATGAGTCTAAAAGTTTACATAGTTTAAAACCTTTTGAGGACCCTTTGCTCAGAAATAAGTTCAAAAGGTCAGATATGGACTTCTAAATGGCTTATGAAGCACCAGAAGGAGTCTATGAGTATGTATAGAAAAAGTTCAAGTTTGAGGACTATTTTTCAGAAATATGTTCCTTGGGTCAAATATGAACTTCTGTATGGCTGACATAATATCGCAAGGAGACAACAAGAATGTATATAAAAAAAAGTTTTGAGTACTCTTTGGCCAGAAATATGTTTAGTAGTTCAAAGAGGAACATCAGTATGGCTTATTGACATCAGAAGGAGTCAACAAGTATGTATAGAAAGTTCGTTTCGAGAACTCTTTGGCCAGAAAAAAATTCCGTAAGTAAAATATGGACTTTTGTCAGGCTGGTATAACATCGGAAGGAAAAAAAATCCTAATAGTGTTAATCTTTAAGGACTCTTTGGGCAATATGTTCAGAAGGTCAATTTAGAAAATTCTGTATGGCTGATTTAACATCAGAAAGAGACAATAAGTTTATATAGTTTAAAACCATTTGAGCACCCTATGACCAGCACGAGTTCAATAGGTCAGAAATGGACTTCTGACTGGCTTATGAAGCATCAGAAGGAGTCTGAGTATACATTCTATACATAGAAAGTTCAAGATTGAGGACTATTTTGCCAGAAATATGTTCCTTGGGTCAAATATGAACTTCTGTATGGCTGATGTAACATCAGAAGGAGTGAACGTATAGAAATTCAAGTTTCGAGTACTCTTTGGCCAAAAATATGTTTAGTAGTTCAAATTTTGACTGCCGTCTGGCTGATGTAACATCAGAACAAATCAATCTGAATGTATAATTTAATCTTTAAGGAATCTTTTGCCAGAAATTTGTTCAATAGGACAGACGTGGACAATTTTTTTATGGATAATCTAACATCAAAAGGAGTCAATATGTATGGAAAGTTAATGTTCAAAGACTCTTTGGCCAAAAGTATGTTCAGTAGTTCAAAAGGAACCTCTGGGTGGCTGATTTAACATCAGAAGGAGTCTATATTTTACATAGTTTAAAACTTTTGAGGACCATTTGCTCAGAAATAAGTTCAAAAGGTCAGATATGGACTTCTAAATGGCTTATAAAGCATCAGAAGGAGTCTATGAGGCTGTATAAAAGAAGTTCAAGATTGAGGACTCTGTATGCATGTTTGTGCACGTTTATGCACTCTTTATGAATCTTTGTCCAGAAATATTTTCAGTAGGTAAAATGTGGACTTTTGTATGGCTAATGTATCATCAAAAGGAGTCAATATGTATAGAACGTTTATGTTCAAAGACTCTTTGGCCAAAAGTATGTTCAGTAGTTCAAAGAGGAACATCTGTATGGGTTATATTACAACAGAAGGAGTATAAAGTTCATGTTTCTAGAACTCTTTGGCCAGAAAAAAATTCAGTAAGTAAAATATGGACTTTTGTCAGGCTGATATAACATCGGAAGAAAAAAATCCTAATGTATAGTATTAATCTTTAAGGACTCTTTGGGCAATATGTTCAGAAGGTCAATTTAGAAAATTCTGTATGGCTGATTTAACATCAGAAAGAGACAATAAGCTTATATAGTTTAAAACCATTTGAGCACGTTTACCAGCATGAGTTCAATAGGTCAGAAATGAACTTCCAACTGGCTTATGAAGCATCAGAAGGAATCAATGAGTATATATTATAGAAAGTTCAAGATTGAGGACTCTTTTGCCAGAAACATGTTCCTTGGGTCAAAAATGAACTTCTGTATGGCTGATGTAACATCAGAAGGAGTCAACAAGTATGTATAGAAAGTTCAAGTTTCTAGTAGTTTTTGGCCATAAATATATTTAGTAGGTCAAATATAGACTTCTGATTTAACAGTCCATATTGAACTGATTTAACATTATAATTGTAAATTATAGCTTATTCTCTTGACTTTTTCCAAGCAATTTGTTCAGTAGGTCAAATATGGACTACAGTCTGCCTGATTACGACAAGTCTGTAATAGTGAGTTAATGTTCATGGACTCTGGTTAGAAATATATTCACAAGGTCAAAAATTGACTTTTGTATGGCTGATTTAACATCAAAGTGCTCTTAGACCAAAAAATGTATTCAGAGGGTCACATATTGACAGCTGTTTAGCTGATGTTATTATCAGAAGTCGTCTATGGGTTTAAGTAAGTTAGGTTTTGAGGACAATTTGGCCAAAAAAAAAGTTCCTCTATGTTGTGGGAACATGGAGGAATTATTTAGATTTTTTTGCAATGCACTGCAACAGCATAAATTGTATCTCCTCAAAGCACAACGCAATGAGTTCTGGTATGCATTAAAATGCACCAACACATAGTTTATCTGATACTCTTCATTGCAACATTGTTTGATCGTTTGTGCAATGCAGTGCAACAGAACTCATTTAATCTCTTTAATGCACAAAGTTAGTTCTGAGAGTTAGTTCTGCATGCATTGAAATGCAACATGTGCTTCGCTTAAATGTTTATTCTTCAACGCTTTTTCTTAGATCGCCTTTGCAATGCAACTCCTATGTTAATATCTTCGTTGCACAAGAGGTTGTGGTTTTCATTGCATAGAGGAATAATTTAGATTTTATTGCAATGCACTGCAATAGCACAAATTGTATCTCCTCAAAGCACAACGCAATGAGTTAGTTCTGGTATGCATTGGTATGCTTATATGATGCTTATATGATATTCTTTATTGCAACACCGTTAGATTGTTTGTAAAATGCATTGCAACAGAACTCATGTCATCTCTATAATGCACAAAGTTAGTCCTGAGAGTTAGTTCTGGCATGCATTGAAATGCAACATTTCATTCGCTTATATGTTATTCTTCAACGCTAATTCTTAGATCGCCTTTGCAATGCAACTCCTAATCTCTTCGTTACACAAGAGGTATTGGAGATAGTTATTTTTTGCATTGTAATTTTTTTTAGCACAAATTGTATCTCCTCAAAGGATAACGCAATGAGTTAGTTCTGGTATGCATTAGAATGCACAAGCACATAGCTTATATGATATTCTTCATTGCAACACCGTTAGATTGTTGGTAAAATGCATTGCAAAAGAACTCATGTCATCTCTATAATTCACACTATGTGCGTTTGTTGTAGTATGCATTACAATGAGAAAGAACATATGTTGTGGTTTTCATTGCATAGAGGAATAATTTAGATTTTTTTGCAATGCACTGCAAAAAATATTTTGCACATATTTGATCTCCTCAAAGCACAACGCAATGAGTTAATTCTGCTATGCATTAGAATGCACGAAGCACATAGCTTATATAATATTCTTCATTGCAACACCGTTAGATTGTTTGTGCAATGCATTGCAACAGAACTCATGTCATTAATGCACAAAGTTAGTCCTGAGAGTTAGTTCTGGCATGCATTGAAATGCAACATGTGCTTCGCTTATATGTTATTCTTCAACGCTAATTCTTAGATCACCTTTGCAATGCTACTCCTATGTTAATCTCTTCGTTGCACAAGAGGTATTGAGATAGTTATTTGGTGCATTGTAATTTTTTTTGCAATGCACTGCAACAGCACACATTTTATCTCCTCAAAGCACAACGCAATGAGTTAGTTCTGGTATGCATTACAATGCACCAAGCACATAGCTTATATGATATTCTTCATTGCAACACCGTTAGATTGTTTGTGCAATGCATTGCAACAGAACTCATGTTAGTTCTGAGAGTTAGTTCTGGCATGCATTAAATGCAACATGTTCTTCGCTTAAATGTAATTCTTCAATGCTAATTCTTATATCGCTTGTGCAATGCAACTCTTATGCTATCTCTTCGTTGCACAAGAGGTACGAGGTATTTATTCTGCGCATTGTAATGCAAGAGCTAATGCAAAAATTTTCCTTCAATGCAAAAATTAACAAGTTTGTTGTAGTATGCATTACAATGCGAAAGAACATATGTTGTGGTTAACATTGCATAGAGGAATAATTTAGATTTTTTTTGCAATGCACTGCAAAAAATATTTTGCACATATTTGATCTCCTCAAAGCACAACGCAATGAGTTAATTCTGCTATGCATTAGAATGCACGAAGCACATAGCTTATATAATATTCTTCATTGCAACACCGTTAGATTGTTTGTGCAATGCATTGCAACAGAACTCATGTTAGTTCTGAGAGTTAGTTCTGGCATGCATTAAATGCAACATGTTCTTCGCTTATATGTAATTCTTCAATGCTAATTCTTATATCGCTTGTGCAATGCAACTCTTATGCTATCTCTTCGTTGCACAAGAAGTACGAGGTATTTATTCTGCGCATTGTAATGCAAGAGCTAATGCAAAAATTTTCCTTCAATGCAAAAATTAACAAGTTTGTTGTAGTGTGCATTACAATGCGAAAGAACATATGTTGTGGTTATCATTGCATAGAGGAATAATTTAGATTTTTTTTGCAATGCACTGCAAAAAATATTTTGCACATATTTGATCTCCTCAAAGCACAACGCACAACGCACAACGCATCTAATGCATAGCAGTTAATTCTGCTATGCATTAGAATGCACGAAGCACATAGCTTATATAATATTCTTCATTGCAACACCGTTAGATTGTTTGTGCAATGCATTGCAACAGAACTCATGTCATTTATGCACAAAGTTAGTCCTGAGAGTTAGTTCTGGCATGCATTGAAATGCAACATGTGCTTCGCTTATATGTTATTCTTCAACGCTAATTCTTAGATCACCTTTGCAATGCTACTCCTATGTTAATCTCTTCGTTGCACAAGAGGTATCGAGATAGTTATTTTGTGCATTGTAATTTTTTTTGCAATGCACTGCAACAGCACACATTTTATCTCCTCAAAGCACAACGCAATGAGTTAGTTCTGGTATGCATTACAATGCACCAAGCACATAGCTTATATGATATTCTTCATTGCAACACCGTTAAGATTGTTTGTGCAATGCATTGCAACAGAACTCATGTTAGTTCTGAGAGTTAGTTCTGGCATGCATTAAATGCAACATGTTCTTCGCTTATATGTAATTCTTCAATGCTAATTCTTAAATCGCTTGTGCAATGCAACTCTTATGCTATCTCTTCGTTGCACAAGAGGTACGAGGTATTTATTCTGCGCATTGTAATGCAAGAGCTAATGCAAAAATTTTCCTTCAATGCAAAAATTAACAAGTTTGTTGTAGTATGCATTACAATGCGAAAGAACATATGTTGCGGTTATCATTGCATAGAGGAATAATTTAGATTTTTTTTGCAATGCACTGCAAAAGCACAAATTTTATCTCCTCAAAGCACAACGCAATGAGTTAGTTCTGGTATGCATTAAAATGCACCAAGCACATAGCTTATATGATATTCTTCATTGCAACACCGTTAGATTGTTTGTGCAATGCATTGCAACAAAACTCATGTTAGTTAATGATTAGCTTATATGTTATTCTTCAATGTGCAATGTTAGATAGTTTTTGCAATGCAATGCAACAACACTCATGTTATCTCTTTGTTGCATAACCAAAAGAATCAGTCCTGAAATACAATGCAACAAATGCATAGCTTATATGATATTCTTCAATGCACAATGCAAATTCATCCAGCGGAATGAGTTACTTACATTGTAAAGCAACAGCTAATGCAATGATTTTTACTTCAATACTCAATTGATTAGTTAGTTGTAGAATGCAAAGCAATGCGATATGCATATGCAATGCATATGTTGTGTTTTCATTGCACAGATGATTAAGTCAGATCTTTAATGCAATCAAATGCAAAGGCATTTTGTTATCATTTAAAAGCTTATTGGAAGGAGTTAGTTCTGGTATGCGTTGTAATGCAACAGCTCAGTTGTTCTTATCTCTTTAATACAGAATGGAAACAATCAGTTGTTGTATGCAATGCAATGAAAGTTCTCGCTGATGTACTTTCTATAAATTCTCAGAATATTATTCTGATGAAATATCAGCCAGACAGAAGTCAAAATTTGAAATACTAAACATATTTCTGGCCAAAGAGAACTTAAAGATTAACACTATACATAGAGATTGAATTCTTCTTATGTCATATAAGCCTGACAGAAGTCCACATTTAAACATATTTCTGGCCAAAGATTCCTTAAAAATTAACTTACTATACATTCAGATTTATTTGTTATGATGTTATATCTGGGCATAGAGAAGTTCATATTTGACCCAAGGAACATATTTCAGGCAAAAGTTTCTATACGTACTCATAGACTCCTTCTGATGCTTCATAAGCCATTTAGAAGTCCATATCTGACCTTTTGAACTGATTTCTGAGCAAAGGGTCCTCAAAAGGTTTTAAACTATGTAAACAAAGACTCCTTCAGATGTCAAATCAGCCACACAGAGGTTCCTTTTTGAATTACTGAAGATACTTTTGGCCAAATGTCTTTGAATATTAGCTTTCTACCGTATATAGCTTTCTATACATATTGACACCTTTTGATGTTACATTATCCATACAAAAGTCCACATCTGGGCTACAGAACAAATTTCAGGCCAAAGATTCCTTAAAAATTAACTTACTATACATTAGATTTATTTGTTCTGATGTTATATCAGCCAGACGGCAGTCAAAATTTGAACTACTAAACATATTTCTGGCCAAAGAGTACTCGAAACTTGAATTTCTATACATTGACTCCTTCTGATGTTACATCAGCCATACAGAAGTTCATATTTGACCCAAGGAACATATTTCTGGAAAAAAGTCCTCCATCTTGAACTTTCTATACATACTCATAGAGTCCTTCTGATGCTTCATAAGCCATTTAGAAGTCTATATGTGACCTGTTGAACTTATTTCTGGTCAAAGGGTCCTCAAAAGGTTTTAAACAATATAAACTTATAGACTCCTTCTGATGTTAAATCAGCAATTCGGTTCCCTTTTGAACTAATTGAATATACCTTTGCCCAAAGAGTCTTTGAACATTAACTTTCTATACATATTGACTCCTTTTGTCATTTCTGGCCAAAGATTCCTTAAAGATTAACTTACTATACATTAGATTTATTTGTTCTGATGTTATATCAGCCAGACGGCAGTAAAAATTTGAACTACTAAACATATTTTTGGCCAAAGAGTACTCGAAACTTGAACTTTCTATACATAATTGTTGACTCCTTCTGATGTTATGTCAGGCATACAGAAGTTCATATTTGATACAAGGAAAATATTTCTGGCCAAAGAATCCTCGATCTTGAACTTTTGATACATATTCATAGACTTCTTCTGGTGCTTCATAAGCAATATAGAAGTCCATATCTGACCTATTGAACTTAATTCTGGTCAAAGGGTCCTCAAATGGTTTTAAATTATATACACTTTGAAAGTCAGTCATACAGAATTTCATATTTGATCCAAGGAACTTATTTCTGGCCAAAGACTCCTCGATCTTGAACTTTTGATACATATTCATAGACTTCTTCTGGTGCTTCTGGTGCTTCTGGTCCATATCTGACCTATTGAACTTAATTCTGGTCAAAGGGTCCTCAAATGGTTTTAAACTATATACAGTTAGAGACTCATTCTGATGTTAATACCTACTGAACATAGTTCTGACCAAAGAGTACTTAAAGATTAACACTATACATATAGATTGAATTCTTCTTATGTTATATCAGCCTGACAAAAGTCCATATTTGACCTACTGAAAAAAATATTGTCCACTCGAAACTTGAACTTTCTATCCATACTCGTTGACTCCTGATATTAAATCAGCCATTCAGAGGTTCCTTTTTGAACTAATGAACACACTTTTGGCCAAAGAGTCTTTGAACATTGACTTTCTATACATATTGACTCAATTTAATGTTATATCAGCCAGACGGCAGTCAAAATTTGAACTACTAAACATATTTCTGGCCAAAGAGTACTCGAAACTTGAATTTCTATACGTTGACTCCTTCTGATGGTACATCAGCCATACAGAAGTTCATATTTAACCCAAGGAACATATTTCTTGAAAAATAGTCCTCAATCTTGAACTTTCTATACATACTCATAGACTCCTTCTGATGCTTCATAAGCCATGTAGAAGTCTATATCTGACCTATTGAACTTATTTCTGGTCAAAGGTTCCACAAAAGGTTTTAAACTGTATAAACTTATAAACTCCTTCTGATGTTAAATCAGCGATTCGGTTCCTTTTTGAACTAATTGAATATACCTTTGGCCAAAGTGTCTTTGAACATTAACTTTCTATACATATTGACTTCTTTTGATGTTATATCAGACTGACAAAAGTCCACATTTCACCTACTAAATATAATTCTGGCCAAAGATTCCTTATAAATGAACTTACTATACATTCAGATTGTATTGTTCTGATTTTATATCAGCCAGACAGCAGTAAAAATTTGAACTAGAAACATATTTCTCGACCAAGAGTACTCGAAACTTGAACTTTTAATACGTTGACTCCTTGTGATGTTACGTCAGCCATACAGAAGTTCATATTTGACCCAAGGAACATATTTCTGTTAAAATAGTCCTCAATCTTGAACTTTCTATACATACTTATAGACTCCTTATGATGCTTCATAAGACATTTAGAAGTCCATATCTGACCTATTGAACTTATTTCTGGTCAAAGGGTCCTTTTAGGTTTTAACTATACAAACTTATATACTCATTCTGATGTTAAATCAGCAATACGGTTCCTTTTTTAACTAATGTAAGTACTTTTGGCCAAAGAGTCTTTGAATATCAGCTTTCTATACATATTGACACCTTTTGATGTTACGAAAGTCCACATCTGACCTATACTGAACATATTTCTGGCCAGAGATTCCTTAAAGATTAACTTACTATACATTCAGATTGATTTCTTCCAATGTTATATCAGCCAGACGGCAGTCAAATTTTTAACTACTAAACATATTTTTTGGCCAAAGAGTACTCGAAACTTGAACTTTCTATACGTTGACTCCTTCTGATGTTAAATCAGCCATACAGAGGTTAAATCGGACGAATGGTCTAGGAGAAGTTCGAAAAAGAAGCTTTTGAAAGTAAATAAAGATGGCGGACAGGAAGTTCGTCCAAATACGTCAAACTTGGTATCTCTGTTCTCGGCATGACCCACGGAATCTATTAAGACCAGTGTCATTACAATAGGGATATTTTTTCAAAAGTTATTAGCATTTTTGGAAATTTAATTTAACTTTTGACCAACAGGTGGCGCTGTCTCGAAATCTTTTGAGTGCCTTCAGGGGATGGTGCTGGTGGCAAATTCTGAGTTTCATAATGTTACAGCAATGCATTTGTTAAGTATAGCATTTTACATCACAAAACTGTATTGAAGTCAATGGGAATTTCATGTTTTTTTCTATTATAGCGCCACCAAGAGGCAAAATCCCACAAATTTTTTCATGTGTCCTCAGAGTGAGCCCATACATGTGTGTGCCAATTTTGGTGAAAATATCTCAATTCGCTTCTGAGTTATAGACATTTATATGAAAAAACACGTAAAAAATGACTGACACGTGACTTTGATTGAATTTAACAACCCCTTACTATCAATATTTTGGCATATGGGCATTAATTTATACCCAGCGACCTATGTTTTCAAACTTCTGACGGTGGTTTCGTCTCGATCGGACTAACGGTTTCGAAGATATCGGCAAATGTTTTTTAAGCGCTAAATCACAACGCTACACAAACCGTAAGACAAAACCTAGCATGTTTGGTATCTGTGGACTCGGCAAGGATTCAGGAACCCAACGAGATGACTCTCGTGAAAATAAGTCAACCACACCCTGAGTTATAAGCATTTGAAAATTAAATGTTACCACTAGGTGGCGCTGTTTCGAAACTTCTCAGGCTCTTTCAGGGCATCGTACTGATGACCCATACCGAGTTTCGTAACAATTCGTTCATGCGTTCAAAAAATGCAGCATTTTAGCACATAATTCAAAATGGCCGACAGTCAAAATCGCCGATCTGGGAAAATTGGATATCAGTCGACTCGGCATGACGCCGTGAATCTAACGAGACCGCTTTTATGATTTCTGGACAAACCGTTCAGAAGTTATGAGCAAAAATAGCCATTTTTCATATCTCCGGACCAGTAGGTGGCGCTGCGCCAAAGCGTAGCATGTAGCCTCAGGTCATGCTTGTGATGACATGTACCAAGTTTGGTCTGAATACGATTAAGCGTTGCGGAGATACAGCCTTACGTCTGTTTTCGCAAGCGCTACGTAAAATTAGTTTGTGCGTTTATCGAAAACTGTTAAGCGAATCATCTTGAATTCCATAACTTTTTGTCGGCACTGCCTGGAGATGATCTGGTGCAATTTTGGTGAAAATCGGACAAAGCGTCTAGGACGAGTTGGCAAAAGTAGTTTTTTTGGACAATTCAAAATGGTGGACATATTTTTATGACGGAAAATGACGTCATAGGATGCAATCGAATCGTCATGAGCTCAGGAATCAGAGGAAAAAAGAATTTTGTTGATAGGCCTAAAAGTTATTACTAGCATAATATAAGTGAAACTTTGGACAGGTGGTGGCGCTAGAGGGAATGAGTTAGAGACACCAAAATTGGTGTGTTTAATGTTGGGACTGTCCTCTATCTGAATGTAAAACCGGAACAACTTTCCCGCAAACGGTTTTATGGGCTGCCATAGACACCCAGTCGGAAGAAGAAACGGAAGAATAAGAAGAACCAGAACAGATACAATAGGTGCCTCCGCACCTTCGGTGCGTAAATAAATAAATAAAATGCGTAATCGTCAAATATGCAGATGTGGAAATAATGCGTAACTGGGTAGTGGGTTCCTACATTGCCTAAGTGTTCTGAAGGTAACCTAGTTCTGCTTACCACAGTTCTCTGCACTCACTTTTTTATCTTCTTATCCTCCTCACTATCCTCATCAGCCACTTGAAGGGCCTTTGAAGTTTTTTTTTTTTTACGCTATTTCTCTGCACATTCCTTGCGTTTCTTCTCCATCGCTCAGAGTATTTTGACAGATACACACTGATACTGCTCGCTCACTCAGAGCTCAAAGGGGGAGGTGTTTAAAGATGTGCTTGGACCAGCCCAGTGTCAATCAAGAAAATAACCATGTGATCTACGCGTTTCATGTGCCGGTCTGTGAGAAGAAGAAAAAAAACCTACGCTGTGTCCAATGCATAACACCGGCACAAAGATCACAGCGCCGCCAATTATCCAAAACTAAACGCAATGGCGAGTTTTACAGGCCGTTCAGACAAAAAAACAAAAAAAAAAAACATTTAAAGTATGAGATGAATGAGTCTAAAAGTTTACATAGTTTAAAACCTTTTGAGGACCCTTTGCTCAGAAATAAGTTCAAAAGGTCAGATATGGACTTCTAAATGGCTTATGAAGCATCAGAAGGAGTCTATGAGTATGTATAGAAAAAGTTCAAGTTTGAGGACTATTTTTCAGAAATATGTTCCTTGGGTCAAATATGAACTTCTGTATGGCTGACATAATATCGCAAGGAGACAACAAGAATGTATAAAAAAAAAAGTTTTGAGTACTCTTTGGCCAGAAATATGTTTAGTAGTTCAAAGAGGAACATCAGTATGGCTTATTGACATCAGAAGGAGTCAACAAGTATGTATAGAAAGTTCGTTTCGAGAACTCTTTGGCCAGAAAAAAATTCCGTAAGTAAAATATGGACTTTTGTCAGGCTGGTATAACATCGGAAGGAAAAAAAATCCTAATAGTGTTAATCTTTAAGGACTCTTTGGGCAATATGTTCAGAAGGTCAATTTAGAAAATTCTGTATGTCTGATTTAACATCAGAAAGAGACAATAAGTTTATATAGTTTAAAACCATTTGAGCACCCTATTACCAGCACGAGTTCAATAGGTCAGAAATGGACTTCTGACTGGCTTATGAAGCATCAGAAGGAGTCTGAGTATACATTCTATACATAGAAAGTTCAAGATTGAGGACTATTTTGCCAGAAATATGTTCCTTGGGTCAAATATGAACTTCTGTATGGCTGATGTAACATCAGAAGGAGTGAACGTATAGAAATTCAAGTTTCGAGTACTCTTTGGCCAAAAATATGTTTAGTAGTTCAAATTTTGACTGCCGTCTGGCTGATGTAACATCAGAACAAATCAATCTGAATGTATAATTTAATCTTTAAGGAATCTTTTGCCAGAAATTTGTTCAATAGGACAGACGTGGACAATATTTTTATGGATAATCTAACATCAAAAGGAGTCAATATGTATGGAAAGTTAATGTTCAAAGACTCTTTGGCCAAAAGTATGTTCAGTAGTTCAAAAGGAACCTCTGGGTGGCTGATTTCACATCAGAAGGAGTCTATATTTTACATAGTTTAAAACTTTTGAGGACCATTTGCTCAGAAATAAGTTCAAAAGGTCAGATATGGACTTCTAAATGGCTTATAAAGCATCAGAAGGAGTCTATGAGGCTGTATGAAAGAAGTTCAAGATTGAGGACTCTGTATGCATGTTTGTGCACGTTTATGCACTCTTTATGAATCTTTGTCCAGAAATATTTTCAGTAGGTCAAATGTGGACTTTTGTATGGCTAATGTATCATCAAAAGGAGTCAATATGTATAGAACGTTTATGTTCAAAGACTCTTTGGCCAAAAGTATGTTCAGTAGTTCAAAGAGCAACATCTGTATGGGTTATATTACAACAGAAGGAGTAAGTTCATGTTTCTAGAACTCTTTGGCCAGAAAAAAATTCAGTAAGTAAAATATGGACTTTTGTCAGGCTGATATAACATCGGAAGAAAAAAAATCCTAATGTATAGTATTAATCTTTAAGGACTCTTTGGGCAATATGTTCAGAAGGTCAATTTAGAAAATTCTGTATGGCTGATTTAACATCAGAAAGAGACAATAAGCTTATATAGTTTAAAACCATTTGAGCACGTTTACCAGCATGAGTTCAATAGGTCAGAAATGAACTTCCAACTGGCTTATGAAGCATCAGAAGGAATCAATGAGTATATATTATAGAAAGTTCAAGATTGAGGACTCTTTTGCCAGAAACATGTTCCTTGGGTCAAAAATGAACTTCTGTATGGCTGATGTAACATCAGAAGGAGTCAACAAGTATGTATAGAAAGTTCAAGTTTCTAGTAGTATTTGGCCATAAATATATTTAGTAGGTCAAATATAGACTTCTGATTTAACAGTCCATATTGAACTGATTTAACATTATAATTGTAAATTATAGCTTATTCTCTTGACTTTTTCCAAGCAATTTGTTCAGTAGGTCAAATATGGACTACGGTCTGCCTGATTACGACAAGTCTGTATAGTGAGTTAATGTTCATGGACTCTGGTTAGAAATATATTCACAAGGTCAAAAATTGACTTTTGTATGGCTGATTTAACATCAAAGTGCTCTTTGACCAAAAAATGTATTCAGAGGGTCACATATTGACAGCTGTTTAGCTGATGTTATTATCAGAAGTCGTCTATGGGTTTAAGTAAGTTAGGTTTTGAGGACAATTTGGCCAAAAAAAAAGTTCCTCTATGTTGTGGGAACATAGAGGAATTATTTAGATTTTTTTGCAGTGCACTGCAACAGCATAAATTGTATCTCCTCAAAGCACAACGCAATGAGTTCTGGTATGCATTAAAATGCACCAACACATAGTTTATATGATACTCTTCATTGCAACACTGTTTGATCGTTTGTGCAATGCAGTGCAACAGAACTCATTTAATCTCATTAATGCACAAAGTTAGTTCTGAGAGTTAGTTCTGCATGCATTGAAATGCAACATGTGCTTCGCTTATATGTTTATTCTTTAACGCTTTTTCTTAGATCGCCTTTGCAATGCAACTCCTATGTTAATATCTTCGTTGCACAAGAGGTTGTGGTTTTCATTGCATAGAGGAATAATTTAGATTTTATTGCAATGCACTGCAATAGCACAAATTGTATCTCCTCAAAGCACAACGCAATGAGTTAGTTCTGGTATGCATTGGTATGCTTATATGATGCTTATATGATATTCTTCAT
This sequence comes from Rhinichthys klamathensis goyatoka, assembly GCF_029890125.1. Lineage (NCBI taxonomy): Eukaryota > Metazoa > Chordata > Actinopteri > Cypriniformes > Leuciscidae > Rhinichthys > Rhinichthys klamathensis. The sequence goes on from NW_026606631.1 coordinate 738,404, forward strand.
TGCAACACCGTTAGATTGTTTGTAAAATGCATTGCAACAGAACTCATGTCATCTCTATAATGCACAAAGTTAGTCCTGAGAGTTAGTTCTGGCATGCATTGAAATGCAACATGTGCTTCGCTTATATGTTATTCTTCAACGCTAATTCTTAGATCGCCTTTGCAATGCAACTCCTAATCTCTTCGTTACACAAGAGGTATTGGAGATAGTTATTTTTTGCATTGTAATTTTTTTTGCAATGCACTGCAATAGCACAAATTGTATCTCCTCAAAGGACAACGCAATGAGTTAGTTCTGGTATGCATTAGAATGCACCAAGCACATAGCTTATATGATATTCTTCATTGCAACACCGTTAGATTGTTTGTGCAATGCATTGCAACAAAACTCATGTTAGTTCTGAGAGTTAGTTCTGGCATGCATTGAAATGCAACATCTTCTTCGCTTATATGTAATTCTTCAACGCTAATTCTTAGATCGCTTGTGCAATGCAACTCTTATGCTCTCTCTTCGTTGCACAAGAGGTATGAGGTAGTTATTCTGTGCATTGTGATGCAAGAGCTAATGCAAAAATTTCCCTTCAATGCAAAAATGAATGTTTGTTGTAGTATGCATTGCAATGCGAAAGAACATATGTTGTGGTTTTCATTGCATAGAGGAATAATTTAAATGTTTTGCAATGCACTGCAACAGCACAAATTTTATCTCCTCAAAGCACAACGCAATGAGTTAGTTCTGGTATGCAATGCAACAAGTGCATAGCTTACATTTTGTTCTTCAATGTACAATATTAGATCGTTTGTGCAATGCAAGCAACGCTTCGTTGCACTTCTTTGTAATGGAAACGCTATTTCAATGATTTCCATTTAATACACAAATGGTATTTGTGTAAAGTGAAGCTTTAATATTGAATGTTATGTATTTTCATTGCATAGGGTAATGATTAGCTTATATGTTATTCTTCAATGTGCAATGTTAGATAGTTTTTGCAATGCAATGCAACAACACTCATGTTATCTCTTTGTTGCATAACCAAAAAAATCAGTCCTGAAATACAATGCAACAAATGCATAGCTTATATGATATTCTTCAATGCACTATGCAAATTCATCCAGCGGAATGAGTTACTTACATTGTAAAGCAACAGCTAATGCAATGATTTTACTTCAATACTCAATTAATTAGTTAGTTGTAGAATGCAAAGCAATGCGATATGCATATGCAATGCATATGTTGTGTTTTCATTGCACAGATGATTAAGTCAGATCTTTAATGCAATCAAATGCAAAGGCATTTTGTTATCATTTAAAAGCTTATTGGAAGGAGTTAGTTCTGGTATGCGTTGTAATGCAACAGCTCAGTTGTTCTTATCTCTTTAATACAGAATGGAAACAATCAGTTGTTGTATGCAATGCAATGAAAGTCCTCGCTTATGTACTTTCTATAAATTCTCAGAATATTATTCTGATGAAATATCAGCCAGACAGAAGTCAAAATTTGAAATACTAAACATATTTCTGGCCAAAGAGAACTTAAAGATTAACACTATACATAGAGATTGAATTCTTCTTATGTCATATAAGCCTGACAGAAGTCCACATTTAAACATATTTCTGGCCAAAGATTCCTTAAAAATGAACTTACTATACATTCAGATTTATTTGTTATGATGTTATATCTGGGCATAGAGAAGTTCATATTTGACCCAAGGAACATATTTCAGGCAAAAGTTTCTATACGTACTCATAGACTCCTTCTGATGCTTCATAAGCCATTTAGAAGTCCATATCTGACCTTTTGAACTGATTTCTGAGCAAAGGGTCCTCAAAAGGTTTTAAACTATGTAAACAAAGACTCCTTCAGATGTCAAATCAGCCACACAGAGGTTCCTTTTTGAATTACTGAACATACTTTTGGCCAAATGTCTTTGAATATTAGCTTTCTACCGTATATAGCTTTCTATACATATTGACACCTTTTGATGTTACATTATCCATACAAAAGTCCACATCTGGGCTACAGAACAAATTTCAGGCCAAAGATTCCTTAAAAATTAACTTACTATACATTAGATTTATTTGTTCTGATGTTATATCAGCCAGACGGCAGTCAAAATTTGAACTACTAAACATATTTCTGGCCAAAGAGTACTCGAAACTTGAATTTCTATACATTGACTCCTTCTGATGTTACATCAGCCATACAGAAGTTCATATTTGACCCAAGGAACATATTTCTGGAAAAAAGTCCTCCATCTTGAACTTTCTATACATACTCATAGAGTCCTTCTGATGCTTCATAAGCCATTTAGAAGTCTATATGTGACCTGTTGAACTTATTTCTTGTCAAAGGGTCCTCAAAAGGTTTTAAACAATATAAACTTATAGACTCCTTCTGATGTTAAATCAGCAATTCGGTTCCCTTTTGAACTAATTGAATATACCTTTGCCTAAAGAGTCTTTGAACATTAACTTTCTATACATATTGACTCCTTTTGTCATTTCTGGCCAAAGATTCCTTAAAGATTAACTTACTATACATTAGATTTATTTGTTCTGATGTTATATCAGCCAGACGGCAGTAAAAATTTGAACTACTAAACATATTTTTGGCCAAAGAGTACTCGAAACTTGAACTTTCTATACATAATTGTTGACTCCTTCTGATGTTATGTCAGGCATACAGAAGTTCATATTTGATACAAGGAAAATATTTCTGGCCAAAGAATCCTCGATCTTGAACTTTTGATACATATTCATAGACTTCTTCTGGTGCTTCATAAGCAATATAGAAGTCCATATCTGACCTATTGAACTTAATTCTGGTCAAAGGGTCCTCAAATGGTTTTAAATTATATACACTTAGAAAGTCAGTCATACAGAATTTCATATTTGATCCAAGGAACTTATTTCTGGCCAAAGACTCCTCGATCTTGAACTTTTGATACATATTCATAGACTTCTTCTGGTGCTTCTGGTGCTTCTGGTCCATATCTGACCTATTGAACTTAATTCTGGTCAAAGGGTCCTCAAATGGTTTTAAACTATATACAGTTAGAGACTCATTCTGATGTTAATACCTACTGAACATAGTTCTGACCAAAGAGTACTTAAAGATTAACACTATACATATAGATTGAATTCTTCTTATGTTATATCAGCCTGACAAAAGTCCATATTTGACCTACTGAAAAAAATATTGTCCACTCGAAACTTGAACTTTCTATCCATACTCGTTGACTCCTGATATTAAATCAGCCATTCAGAGGTTCCTTTTTGAACTAATGAACACACTTTTGGCCAAAGAGTCTTTGAACATTGACTTTCTATACATATTGACTCAATTTAATGTTATATCAGCCAGACGGCAGTCAAAATTTGAACTACTAAACATATTTCTGGCCAAAGAGTACTCGAAACTTGAATTTCTATACGTTGACTCCTTCTGATGGTACATCAGCCATACAGAAGTTCATATTTAACCCAAGGAACATATTTCTTGAAAAATAGTCCTCAATCTTGAACTTTCTATACATACTCATAGACTCCTTCTGATGCTTCATAAGCCATGTAGAAGTCTATATCTGACCTATTGAACTTATTTCTGGTCAAAGGTTCCACAAAAGGTTTTAAACTGTATAAACTTATAGACTCCTTCTGATGTTAAATCAGCAATTCGGTTCCTTTTTGAACTAATTGAATATACCTTTGGCCAAAGTGTCTTTGAACATTAACTTTCTATACATATTGACTTCTTTTGATGTTATATCAGACTGACAAAAGTCCACATTTCACCTACTAAATATAATTCTGGCCAAAGATTCCTTATAAATGAACTTACTATACATTCAGATTGTATTGTTCTGATTTTATATCAGCCAGACAGCAGTAAAAATTTGAACTAGAAACATATTTCTCGACCAAGAGTACTCGAAACTTGAACTTTTAATACGTTGACTCCTTCTGATGTTACGTCAGCCATACAGAAGTTCATATTTGACCCAAGGAACATATTTCTGTTAAAATAGTCCTCAATCTTGAACTTATAGACTCCTTATGATGCTTCATAAGACATTTAGAAGTCCATATCTGACCTATTGAACTTATTTCTGGTCAAAGGGTCCTTTTAGGTTTTAACTATATAAACTTATATACTCATTCTGATGTTAAATCAGCAATACGGTTCCTTTTTTAACTAATGTAAGTACTTTTGGCCAAAGAGTCTTTGAATATCAGCTTTCTATACATATTGACACCTTTTGATGTTACATTAGCCATACGAAAGTCCACATCTGACCTATACTGAACATATTTCTGGCCAGAGATTCCTTAAAGATTAACTTACTATACATTCAGATTGATTTCTTCCAATGTTATATCAGCCAGACGGCAGTCAAATTTTTAACTACTAAACATATTTTTTGGCCAAAGAGTACTCGAAACTTGAACTTTCTATACGTTGACTCCTTCTGATGTTAAATCAGCCATACAGAGGTTAAATCGGACGAATGGTCTAGGAGAAGTTCGAAAAAGAAGGTTTTGAAAGTAAATAAAGATGGCGGACAGGAAGTTCGTCCAAATACGTCAAACTTGGTATCTCTGTTCTCGGCATGACCCACGGAATCTATTAAGACCAGTGTCATTACAATAGGGATATTTTTTCAAAAGTTATTAGCATTTTTGGAAATTTAATTTAACTTTTGACCAACAGGTGGCGCTGTCTCGAAATCTTTTGAGTGCCTTCAGGGGATGGTGCTGGTGGCAAATTCTGAGTTTCATAATGTTACAGCAATGCATTTGTTAAGTATAGCATTTTACATCACAAAACTGTATTGAAGTCAATGGGAATTTCATGTTTTTTTCTATTATAGCGCCACCAAGAGGCAAAATCCTACAAATTTTTTCATGTGTCCTCAGAGTGAGCCCATACATGTGTGTGCCAATTTTGGTGAAAATATCTCAATTCGCTTCTGAGTTATAGACATTTATATGAAAAAACACGTAAAAAATGACTGACACGTGACTTTGAATGAATTTAACAACCCCTTACTATCAATATTTTGGCATATGGGCATTAATTTATACCCAGCGACCTATGTTTTCAAACTTCTGACGGTGGTTTCGTCTCGATCGGACTAACGGTTTCGAAGATATCGGCAAATGTTTTTTAAGCGCTAAATCACAACGCTACACAAACCGTAAGACAAAACCTAGCATGTTTGGTATCTGTGGACTCGGCAAGGATTCAGGAACCCAACGAGATGACTCTCGTGAAAATAAGTCAACCACACCCTGAGTTATAAGCATTTGAAAATTAAATGTTACCACTAGGTGGCGCTGTTTCGAAACTTCTCAGGCTCTTTCAGGGCATCGTACTGATGACCCATACCGAGTTTCGTAACAATTCGTTCATGCGTTCAAAAAATGCAGCATTTTAGCACATAATTCAAAATGGCCGACAGCCAAAATGGCCGATCTGGGAAAATTGGATATCAGTCGACTCGGCATGACGCCGTGAATCTAACGAGACCGCTTTTATGATTTCTGGACAAACCGTTCAGAAGTTATGAGCAAAAATAGCCATTTTTCATATCTCCGGACCAGTAGGTGGCGCTGCGCCAAAGCGTAGCATGTAGCCTCAAGTCATGCTTGTGATGACATGTACCAAGTTTGGTCTGAATACGATTAAGCGTTGCGGAGATACAGCCTTACGTCTGTTTTCGCAAGCGCTACGTAAAATTAGTTTGTGCGTTTATCGAAAACTGTTAAGCGAATCATCTTGAATTCCATAACTTTTTGTCGGCACTGCCTGGAGATGATCTGGTGCAATTTTGGTGAAAATCGGACAAAGCGTCTAGGACGAGTTGGCAAAAGTAGTTTTTTTGGACAATTCAAAATGGTGGACATATTTTTATGACGGAAAATGACGTCATAGGATGCAATCGAATCGTCATGAGCTCAGGAATCAGAGGAAAAAAGAATTTTGTTGATAGGCCTAAAAGTTATTACTAGCATAATATAAGTGAAACTTTGGACAGGTGGTGGCGCTAGAGGGAATGAGTTAGAGACACCAAAATTGGTGTGTTTAATGTTGGGACTGTCCTCTATCTGAATGTAAAACCGGAACAACTTTCCCGCAAACGGTTTTATGGGCTGCCATAGACACCCAGTCGGAAGAAGAAACGGAAGAATAAGAAGAACCAGAACAGATACAATAGGTGCCTCCGCACCTTCGGTGCGTAAATAAATAAATAAAATGCGTAATCGTCAAATATGCAGATGTGGAAATAATGCGTAACTGGGTAGTGGGTTCCTACATTGCCTAAGTGTTCTGAAGGTAACCTAGTTCTGCTTACCACAGTTCTCTGCACTCACTTTTTTATCTTCTTATCCTCCTCACTATCCTCATCAGCCACTTGAAGGGCCTTTGAAGTTTTTTTTTTTTTACGCTATTTCTCTGCACATTCCTTGCGTTTCTTCTCCATCGCTCAGAGTATTTTGACAGATACACACTGACACTGCTCGCTCACTCAGAGCTCAAAGGGGGAGGTGTTTAAAGATGTGCTTGGACCAGCCCAGTGTCAATCAAGAAAATAACCATGTGATCTACGCGTTTCATGTGCCGGTCTGTGAGAAGAAGAAAAAAAACCTACGCTGTGTCCAATGCATAACACCGGCACAAAGATCACAGCGCCGCCAATTATCCAAAACTAAACGCAATGGCGAGTTTTACAGGCCGTTCAGACAAAAAAAAAAAAAAAAAAAACATTTAAAGTATGAGATGAATGAGTCTAAAAGTTTACATAGTTTAAAACCTTTTGAGGACCCTTTGCTCAGAAATAAGTTCAAAAGGTCAGATATGGACTTCTAAATGGCTTATGAAGCATCAGAAGGAGTCTATGAGTATGTATAGAAAAAGTTCAAGATTGAGGACTCTGTATGCATGTTTGTGCACGTTTATGCACTCTTTATGAATCTTTGTCCAGAAATATTTTCAGTAGGTCAAATGTGGACTTTTGTACGGCTAATGTATCATCAAAAGGAGTCAATATGTATAGAACGTTTATGTTCAAAGACTCTTTGGCCAAAAGTATGTTCAGTAGTTCAAAGAGGAACATCTGTATGGGTTATATTACAACAGAAGGAGTAAGTTCATGTTTCTAGAACTCTTTGGCCAGAAAAAAATTCAGTAAGTAAAATATGGACTTTTGTCAGGCTGATATAACATCGGAAGAAAAAAAATCCTAATGTATAGTATTAATCTTTAAGGACTCTTTGGGCAATATGTTCAGAAGGTCAATTTAGAAAATTCTGTATGGCTGATTTAACATCAGAAAGAGACAATAAGCTTATATAGTTTAAAACCATTTGAGCACGTTTACCAGCATGAGTTCAATAGGTCAGAAATGAACTTCCAACTGGCTTATGAAGCATCAGAAGGAATCAATGAGTATATATTATAGAAAGTTCAAGATTGAGGACTCTTTTGCCAGAAACATGTTCCTTGGGTCAAAAATGAACTTCTGTATGGCTGATGTAACATCAGAAGGAGTCAACAAGCATGTATAGAAAGTTCAAGTTTCTAGTAGTATTTGGCCATAAATATATTTAGTAGGTCAAATATAGACTTCTGATTTAACAGTCCATATTGAACTGATTTAACATTATAATTGTAAATTATAGCTTATTCTCTTGACTTTTTCCAAGCAATTTGTTCAGTAGGTCAAATATGGACTACGGTCTGCCTGATTACGACAAGTCTGTATAGTGAGTTAATGTTCATGGACTCTGGTTAGAAATATATTCACAAGGTCAAAAATTGACTTTTGTATGGCTGATTTAACATCAAAGTGCTCTTTGACCAAAAAATGTATTCAGAGGGTCACATATTGACAGCTGTTTAGCTGATGGTATTATCAGAAGTCGTCTATGGGTTTAAGTAAGTTAGGTTTTGAGGACAATTTGGCCAAAAAAAAAGTTCCTCTATGTTGTGGGAACATAAAGGAATTATTTAGATTTTTTTGCAGTGCACTGCAACAGCATAAATTGTATCTCCTCAAAGCACAACGCAATGAGTTCTGGTATGCATTAAAATGCACCAACACATAGTTTATATGATACTCTTCATTGCAACACTGTTTGATCGTTTGTGCAATGCAGTGCAACAGAACTCATTTAATCTCTTTAATGCACAAAGTTAGTTCTGAGAGTTAGTTCTGCATGCATTGAAATGCAACATGTGCTTCGCTTATATGTTTATTCTTCAACGCTTTTTCTTAGATCGCCTTTGCAATGCAACTCCTATGTTAATATCTTCGTTGCACAAGAGGTTGTGGTTTTCATTGCATAGAGGAATAATTTAGATTTTATTGCAATGCACTGCAATAGCACAAATTGTATCTCCTCAAAGCACAACGCAATGAGTTAGTTCTGGTATGCATTGGTATGCTTATATGATGCTTATATGATATTCTTCATTGCAACACCGTTAGATTGTTTGTAAAATGCATTGCAACAGAACTCATGTCATCTCTATAATGCACAAAGTTAGTCCTGAGAGTTAGTTCTGGCATGCATTGAAATGCAACATGTGCTTCGCTTATATGTTATTCTTCAACGCTAATTCTTAGATCGCCTTTGCAATGCAACTCCTAATCTCTTCGTTACACAAGAGGTATTGGAGATAGTTATTTTTTGCATTGTAATTTTTTTTGCAATGCACTGCAATAGCACAAATTGTATCTCCTCAAAGGACAACGCAATGAGTTAGTTCTGGTATGCATTAGAATGCACCAAGCACATAGCTTATATGATATTCTTCATTGCAACACCGTTAGATTGTTTGTGCAATGCATTGCAACAAAACTCATGTTAGTTCTGAGAGTTAGTTCTGGCATGCATTGAAATGCAACATCTTCTTCGCTTATATGTAATTCTTCAACGCTAATTCTTAGATCGCTTGTGCAATGCAACTCTTATGCTCTCTCTTCGTTGCACAAGAGGTATGAGGTAGTTATTCTGTGCATTGTGATGCAAGAGCTAATGCAAAAATTTCCCTTCAATGCAAAAATGAATGTTTGTTTTAGTATGCATTGCAATGCGAAAGAACATATGTTGTGGTTTTCATTGCATAGAGGAATAATTTAAATGTTTTGCAATGCACTGCAACAGCACAAATTTTATCTCCTCAAAGCACAACGCAATGAGTTAGTTCTGGTATGCAATGCAACAAGTGCATAGCTTATATTTTGTTCTTCAATGTACAATATTAGATCGTTTGTGCAATGCAAGCAACAGCACACATGTTATCGCTTCGTTGCACTTCTTTGTAATGGAAACGCTATTTCAATGATTTCCATTTAATACACAAATGGTATTTGTGTAAAGTGAAGCTTTAATATTGAATGTTATGTATTTTCATTGCATAGGGTAATGATTAGCTTATATGTTATTCTTCAATGTGCAATGTTAGATAGTTTTTGCAATGCAATGCAACAACACTCATGTTATCTCTTTGTTGCATAACCAAAAGAATCAGTCCTGAAATACAATGCAACAAATGCATAGCTTATATGATATTCTTCAATGCACAATGCAAATTCATCCAGCGGAATGAGTTACTTACATTGTAAAGCAACAGCTAATGCAATGATTTTACTTCAATACTCAATTGATTAGTTAGTTGTAGAATGCAAAGCAATGCGATATGCATATGCAATGCATATGTTGTGTTTTCATTGCACAGATGATTAAGTCAGATCTTTAATGCAATCAAATGCAAAGGCATTTTGTTATCATTTAAAAGCTTATTGGAAGGAGTTAGTTCTGGTATGCGTTGTAATGCAACAGCTCAGTTGTTCTTATCTCTTTAATACAGAATGGAAACAATCAGTTGTTGTATGCAATGCAATGAAAGTCCTCGCTTATGTACTTTCTATAAATTCTCAGAATATTATTCTGATGAAATATCAGCCAGAAAGAAGTCAAAATTTGAAATACTAAACATATTTCTGGCCAAAGAGAACTTAAAGATTAACACTATACATAGAGATTGAATTCTTCTTATGTCATATAAGCCTGACAAAAGTCCACATTTAAACATATTTCTGGCCAAAGATTCCTTAAAAATTAACTTACTATACATTCAGATTTATTTGTTATGATGTTATATCTGGGCATAGAGAAGTTCATATTTGACCCAAGGAACATATTTCAGGCAAAAGTTTCTATACGTACTCATAGACTCCTTCTGATGCTTCATAAGCCATTTAGAAGTCCATATCTGACCTTTTGAACTGATTTCTGAGCAAAGGGTCCTCAAAAGGTTTTAAACTATGTAAACAAAGACTCCTTCAGATGTCAAATCAGCCACACAGAGGTTCCTTTTTGAATTACTGAACATACTTTTGGCCAAATGTCTTTGAATATTAGCTTTCTACCGTATATAGCTTTCTATACATATTGACACCTTTTGATGTTACATTATCCATACAAAAGTCCACATCTGGGCTACAGAACAAATTTCAGGCCAAAGATTCCTTAAAAATTAACTTACTATACATTAGATTTATTTGTTCTGATGTTATATCAGTCAGACGGCAGTCAAAATTTGAACTACTAAACATATTTCTGGCCAAAGAGTACTCGAAACTTGAATTTCTATACATTGACTCCTTCTGATGTTACATCAGCCATACAGAAGTTCATATTTGACCCAAGGAACATATTTCTGGAAAAAAGTCCTCCATCTTGAACTTTCTATACATACTCATAGAGTCCTTCTGATGCTTCATAAGCCATTTAGAAGTCTATATGTGACCTGTTGAACTTATTTCTGGTCAAAGGGTCCTCAAAAGGTTTTAAACAATATAAACTTATAGACTCCTTCTGATGTTAAATCAGCAATTCGGTTCCCTTTTGAACTAATTGAATATACCTTTGCCCAAAGAGTCTTTGAACATTAACTTTCTATACATATTGACTCCTTTTGTCATTTCTGGCCAAAGATTCCTTAAAGATTAATTTCTGGCCAAAGATTAAGATTATTCTGATGTTATGTCAGGCATACAGAAGTTCATATTTGATACAAGGAAAATATTTCTGGCCAAAGAATCCTCGATCTTGAACTTTTGATACATATTCATAGACTTCTTCTGGTGCTTCATAAGCAATATAGAAGTCCATATCTGACCTATTGAACTTAATTCTGGTCAAAGGGTCCTCAAATGGTTTTAAATTATATACACTTAGAAAGTCAGTCATACAGAATTTCATATTTGATCCAAGGAACTTATTTCTGGCCAAAGACTCCTCGATCTTGAACTTTTGATACATATTCATAGACTTCTTCTGGTGCTTCATAAGCCATATAGAAGTCCATATCTGACCTATTGAACTTAATTCTGGTCAAAGGGTCCTCAAATGGTTTTAAACTATATACAGTTAGAGACTCATTCTGATGTTAATACCTACTGAACATAGTTCTGACCAAAGAGTACTTAAAGATTAACACTATACATATAGATTGAATTCTTCTTATGTTATATCAGCCTGACAAAAGTCCATATTTGACCTACTGAAAAAAATATTGTCCAAGGAGTACTCGAAACTTGAACTTTCTATCCATACTCGTTGACTCCTGATATTAAATCAGCCATTCAGAGGTTCCTTTTTGAACTAATGAACACACTTTTGGCCAAAGAGTCTTTGAACATTGACTTTCTATACATATTGACTCAATTTAATGTTATATCAGCCAGACGGCAGTCAAAATTTGAACTACTAAACATATTTCTGGCCAAAGAGTACTCGAAACTTGAATTTCTATACGTTGACTCCTTCTGATGGTACATCAGCCATACAGAAGTTCATATTTAACCCAAGGAACATATTTCTTGAAAAATAGTCCTCAATCTTGAACTTTCTATACATACTCATAGACTCCTTCTGATGCTTCATAAGCCATGTAGAAGTCTATATCTGACCTATTGAACTTATTTCTGGTCAAAGGTTCCACAAAAGGTTTTAAACTGTATAAACTTATAGACTCCTTCTGATGTTAAATCAGCAATTCGGTTCCTTTTTGAACTAATTGAATATACCTTTGGCCAAAGTGTCTTTGAACATTAACTTTCTATACATATTGACTTCTTTTGATGTAATATCAGACTGACAAAAGTCCACATTTCACCTACTAAATATAATTCTGGCCAAAGATTCCTTATAAATGAACTTACTATACATTCAGATTGTATTGTTCTGATTTTATATCAGCCAGACAGCAGTAAAAATTTGAACTAGAAACATATTTCTCGACCAAGAGTACTCGAAACTTGAACTTTGAATACGTTGACTCCTTCTGATGTTACGTCAGCCATACAGAAGTTCATATTTGACCCAAGGAACATATTTCTGTTAAAATAGTCCTCAATCTTGAACTTTCTATACATACTTATACACTCCTTATGATGCTTCATAAGACATTTAGAAGTCCATATCTGACCTATTGAACTTATTTCTGGTCAAAGGGTCCTTTTAGGTTTTAACTATATAAACTTATATACTCATTCTGATGTTAAATCAGCAATACGGTTCCTTTTTTAACTAATGTAAGTACTTTTGGCCAAAGAGTCTTTGAATATCAGCTTTCTATACATATTGACACCTTTTGATGTTACATTAGCCATACGAAAGTCCACATCTGACCTATACTGAACATATTTCTGGCCAGAGATTCCTTAAAGATTAACTTACTATACATTCAGATTGATTTCTTCCAATGTTATATCAGCCAGACGGCAGTCAAATTTTTAACTACTAAACATATTTTTTGGCCAAAGAGTACTCGAAACTTGAACTTTCTATACGTTGACTCCTTCTGATGTTAAATCAGCCATACAGAGGTTAAATCTGACGAATGGTCTAGGAGAAGTTCGAAAAAGAAGGTTTTGAAAGTAAATAAAGATGGCGGACATGAAGTTCGTCCAAATACGTCAAACTTGGTATCTCTGTTCTCGGCATGACCCACGGAATCTATTAAGACCAGTGTCATTACAATAGGGATATTTTTTCAAAAGTTATTAGCATTTTTGGAAATTTAATTTAACTTTTGACCAACAGGTGGCGCTGTCTCGAAATCTTTTGAGTGCCTTCAGGGGATGGTGCTGGTGGCAAATTCTGAGTTTCATAATGTTACAGCAATGCATTTGTTAAGTATAGCATTTTACATCACAAAACTGTATTGAAGTCAATGGGAATTTCATGTTTTTTTCTATTATAGCGCCACCAAGAGGCAAAATCCCACAAATTTTTTCATGTGTCCTCAGACAGCCCATACATGTGTGTGCCAATTTTGGTGAAAATATCTCAATTCGCTTCTGAGTTATAGACATTTATATGAAAAAACACGTAAAAAATGACTGACACGTGACTTTGATTGAATTTAACAACCCCTTACTATCAATATTTTGGCATATGGGCATTAATTTATACCCAGCGACCTATGTTTTCAAACTTCTGACGGTGGTTTCGTCTCGATCGGACTAACGGTTTCGAAGATATCGGCAAATGTTTTTTAAGCGCTAAATCACAACGCTACACAAACCGTAAGACAAAACCTAGCATGTTTGGTATCTGTGGACTCGGCAAGGATTCAGGAACCCAACGAGATGACTCTCGTGAAAATAAGTCAACCACACCCTGAGTTATAAGCATTTGAAAATTAAATGTTACCACTAGGTGGCGCTGTTTCGAAACTTCTCAGGCTCTTTCAGGGCATCGTACTGATGACCCATACCGAGTTTCGTAACAATTCGTTCATGCGTTCAAAAAATGCAGCATTTTAGCACATAATTCAAAATGGCCGACAGCCAAAATGGCCGATCTGGGAAAATTGGATATCAGTCGACTCGGCATGACGCCGTGAATCTAACGAGACCGCTTTTATGATTTCTGGACAAACCGTTCAGAAGTTATGAGCAAAAATAGCCATTTTTCATATCTCCGGACCAGTAGGTGGCGCTGCGCCAAAGCGTAGCATGTAGCCTCAGTCATGCTTGTGATGACATGTACCAAGTTTGGTCTGAATACGATTAAGCGTTGCGGAGATACAGCCTTACGTCTGTTTTCGCAAGCGCTACGTAAAATTAGTTTGTGCGTTTATCGAAAACTGTTAAGCGAATCATCTTGAATTCCATAACTTTTTGTCGGCACTGCCTGGAGATGATCTGGTGCAATTTTGGTGAAAATCGGACAAAGCGTCTAGGACGAGTTGGCAAAAGTATTTTTATGATGGAAAATGACGTCATGGGATGCTATCGAATCGTCATGAGCTCAGGAATCAGAGGAAAAAAGAATTTTGTTGATAGGCCTAGAAGTTATTACTAGCATAATATAAGTGAAACTTTGGACAGGTGGTGGCGCTAGAGGGAATGAGTTAGAGACACCAAAATTGGTGTGTTTAATGTTGGGACTGTCCTCTATCTGAATGTCAAACCGGAACAACTTTCCCGCAAACGGTTTTATGGGCTGCCATAGACACCCAGTAGAAGAAACGGAAGAATAAGAAGAACCAGAACAGATACAATAGGTGCCTCCGCACCTTCGGTGCGTAAATAAATAAATAAAATGCGTAATCGTCAAATATGCAGATGTGGAAATAATGCGTAACTGGGTAGTGGGTTCCTACATTGCCTAAGTGTTCTGAAGGTAACCTAGTTCTGCTTACCACAGTTCTCTGCACTCACTTTTTTATCTTCTTATCCTCCTCACTATCCTCATCAGCCACTTGAAGGGCCTTTGAAGTTTTTTTTTTTTAACGCTATTTCTCTGCACATTCCTTGCGTTTCTTCTCCATCGCTCAGAGTATTTTGACAGATACACACTGACACTGCTCGCTCACTCAGAGCTCAAAGGGGGAGGTGTTTAAAGATGTGCTTGGACCAGCCCAGTGTCAATCAAGAAAATAACCATGTGATCTACGCGTTTCATGTGCCGGTCTGTGAGAAGAAGAAAAAAAACCTACGCTGTGTCCAATGCATAACACCGGCACAAAGATCACAGCGCCGGCAATTATCCAAAACTAAACGCAATGGCGAGTTTTACAGGCCGTTCAGACAAAAAAATAAAATAAAAAAACATTTAAAGTATGAGATGAATGAGTCTAAAAGTTTACATAGTTTAAAACCTTTTGAGGACCCTTTGCTCAGAAATAAGTTCAAAAGGTCAGATATGGACTTCTAAATGGCTTATGAAGCACCAGAAGGAGTCTATGAGTATGTATAGAAAAAGTTCAAGTTTGAGGACTATTTTTCAGAAATATGTTCCTTGGGTCAAATATGAACTTCTGTATGGCTGACATAATATCGCAAGGAGACAACAAGAATGTATATAAAAAAAAGTTTTGAGTACTCTTTGGCCAGAAATATGTTTAGTAGTTCAAAGAGGAACATCAGTATGGCTTATTGACATCAGAAGGAGTCAACAAGTATGTATAGAAAGTTCGTTTCGAGAACTCTTTGGCCAGAAAAAAATTCCGTAAGTAAAATATGGACTTTTGTCAGGCTGGTATAACATCGGAAGGAAAAAAAATCCTAATAGTGTTAATCTTTAAGGACTCTTTGGGCAATATGTTCAGAAGGTCAATTTAGAAAATTCTGTATGGCTGATTTAACATCAGAAAGAGACAATAAGTTTATATAGTTTAAAACCATTTGAGCACCCTATGACCAGCACGAGTTCAATAGGCCAGAAATGGACTTCTGACTGGCTTATGAAGCATCAGAAGGAGTCTGAGTATACATTCTATACATAGAAAGTTCAAGATTTAGGACTATTTTGCCAGAAATATGTTCCTTGGGTCAAATATGAACTTCTGTATGGCTGATGTAACATCAGAAGGAGTGAACGTATAGAAATTCAAGTTTCGAGTACTCTTTGGCCAAAAATATGTTTAGTAGTTCAAATTTTGACTGCCGTCTGGCTGATGTAACATCAGAACAAATCAATCTGAATGTATAATTTAATCTTTAAGGAATCTTTTGCCAGAAATTTGTTCAATAGGACAGACGTGGACAATTTTTTTATGGATAATCTAACATCAAAAGGAGTCAATATGTATGGAAAGTTAATGTTCAAAGACTCTTTGGCCAAAAGTATGTTCAGTAGTTCAAAAGGAACCTCTGGGTGGCTGATTTAACATCAGAAGGAGTCTATATTTTACATAGTTTAAAACTTTTGAGGACCATTTGCTCAGAAATAAGTTCAAAAGGTCAGATATGGACTTCTAAATGGCTTATAAAGCATCAGAAGGAGTCTATGAGGCTGTATAAAAGAAGTTCAAGATTGAGGACTCTGTATGCATGTTTGTGCACGTTTATGCACTCTTTATGAATCTTTGTCCAGAAATATTTTCAGTAGGTCAAATGTGGACTTTTGTATGGCTAATGTATCATCAAAAGGAGTCAATATGTATAGAACGTTTATGTTCAAAGACTCTTTGGCCAAAAGTATGTTCAGTAGTTCAAAGAGGAACATCTGTATGGGTTATATTACAACAGAAGGAGTAAGTTCATGTTTCTAGAACTCTTTGGCCAGAAAAAAATTCAGTAAGTAAAATATGGACTTTTGTCAGGCTGATATAACATCGGAAGAAAAAAAATCCTAATGTATAGTATTAATCTTTAAGGACTCTTTGGGCAATATGTTCAGAAGGTCAATTTAGAAAATTCTGTATGGCTGATTTAACATCAGAAAGAGACAATAAGCTTATATAGTTTAAAACCATTTGAGCACGTTTACCAGCATGAGTTCAATAGGTCAGAAATGAACTTCCAACTGGCTTATGAAGCATCAGAAGGAATCAATGAGTATATATTATAGAAAGTTCAAGATTGAGGACTCTTTTGCCAGAAACATGTTCCTTGGGTCAAAAATGAACTTCTGTATGGCTGATGTAACATCAGAAGGAGTCAACAAGCATGTATAGAAAGTTCAAGTTTCTAGTAGTATTTGGCCATAAATATATTTAGTAGGTCAAATATAGACTTCTGATTTAACAGTCCATATTGAACTGATTTAACATTATAATTGTAAATTATAGCTTATTCTCTTGACTTTTTCCAAGCAATTTGTTCAGTAGGTCAAATATGGACTACGGTCTGCCTGATTACGACAAGTCTGTATAGTGAGTTAATGTTCATGGACTCTGGTTAGAAATATATTCACAAGGTCAAAAATTGACTTTTGTATGGCTGATTTAACATCAAAGTGCTCTTTGACCAAAAAATGTATTCAGAGGGTCACATATTGACAGCTGTTTAGCTGATGGTATTATCAGAAGTCGTCTATGGGTTTAAGTAAGTTAGGTTTTGAGGACAATTTGGCCAAAAAAAAAGTTCCTCTATGTTGTGGGAACATAAAGGAATTATTTAGATTTTTTTGCAGTGCACTGCAACAGCATAAATTGTATCTCCTCAAAGCACAACGCAATGAGTTCTGGTATGCATTAAAATGCACCAACACATAGTTTATATGATACTCTTCATTGCAACACTGTTTGATCGTTTGTGCAATGCAGTGCAACAGAACTCATTTAATCTCTTTAATGCACAAAGTTAGTTCTGAGAGTTAGTTCTGCATGCATTGAAATGCAACATGTGCTTCGCTTATATGTTTATTCTTCAACGCTTTTTCTTAGATCGCCTTTGCAATGCAACTCCTATGTTAATATCTTCGTTGCACAAGAGGTTGTGGTTTTCATTGCATAGAGGAATAATTTAGATTTTATTGCAATGCACTGCAATAGCACAAATTGTATCTCCTCAAAGCACAACGCAATGAGTTAGTTCTGGTATGCATTGGTATGCTTATATGATGCTTATATGATATTCTTCATTGCAACACCGTTAGATTGTTTGTAAAATGCATTGCAACAGAACTCATGTCATCTCTATAATGCACAAAGTTAGTCCTGAGAGTTAGTTCTGGCATGCATTGAAATGCAACATGTGCTTCGCTTATATGTTATTCTTCAACGCTAATTCTTAGATCGCCTTTGCAATGCAACTCCTAATCTCTTCGTTACACAAGAGGTATTGGAGATAGTTATTTTTTGCATTGTAATTTTTTTTGCAATGCACTGCAATAGCACAAATTGTATCTCCTCAAAGGACAACGCAATGAGTTAGTTCTGGTATGCATTAGAATGCACCAAGCACATAGCTTATATGATATTCTTCATTGCAACACCGTTAGATTGTTTGTGCAATGCATTGCAACAAAACTCATGTTAGTTCTGAGAGTTAGTTCTGGCATGCATTGAAATGCAACATCTTCTTCGCTTATATGTAATTCTTCAACGCTAATTCTTAGATCGCTTGTGCAATGCAACTCTTATGCTCTCTCTTCGTTGCACAAGAGGTATGAGGTAGTTATTCTGTGCATTGTGATGCAAGAGCTAATGCAAAAATTTCCCTTCAATGCAAAAATGAATGTTTGTTTTAGTATGCATTGCAATGCGAAAGAACATATGTTGTGGTTTTCATTGCATAGAGGAATAATTTAAATGTTTTGCAATGCACTGCAACAGCACAAATTTTATCTCCTCAAAGCACAACGCAATGAGTTAGTTCTGGTATGCAATGCAACAAGTGCATAGCTTATATTTTGTTCTTCAATGTACAATATTAGATCGTTTGTGCAATGCAAGCAACAGCACACATGTTATCGCTTCGTTGCACTTCTTTGTAATGGAAACGCTATTTCAATGATTTCCATTTAATACACAAATGGTATTTGTGTAAAGTGAAGCTTTAATATTGAATGTTATGTATTTTCATTGCATAGGGTAATGATTAGCTTATATGTTATTCTTCAATGTGCAATGTTAGATAGTTTTTGCAATGCAATGCAACAACACTCATGTTATCTCTTTGTTGCATAACCAAAAGAATCAGTCCTGAAATACAATGCAACAAATGCATAGCTTATATGATATTCTTCAATGCACAATGCAAATTCATCCAGCGGAATGAGTTACTTACATTGTAAAGCAACAGCTAATGCAATGATTTTACTTCAATACTCAATTGATTAGTTAGTTGTAGAATGCAAAGCAATGCGATATGCATATGCAATGCATATGTTGTGTTTTCATTGCACAGATGATTAAGTCAGATCTTTAATGCAATCAAATGCAAAGGCATTTTGTTATCATTTAAAAGCTTATTGGAAGGAGTTAGTTCTGGTATGCGTTGTAATGCAACAGCTCAGTTGTTCTTATCTCTTTAATACAGAATGGAAACAATCAGTTGTTGTATGCAATGCAATGAAAGTCCTCGCTTATGTACTTTCTATAAATTCTCAGAATATTATTCTGATGAAATATCAGCCAGAAAGAAGTCAAAATTTGAAATACTAAACATATTTCTGGCCAAAGAGAACTTAAAGATTAACACTATACATAGAGATTGAATTCTTCTTATGTCATATAAGCCTGACAAAAGTCCACATTTAAACATATTTCTGGCCAAAGATTCCTTAAAAATTAACTTACTATACATTCAGATTTATTTGTTATGATGTTATATCTGGGCATAGAGAAGTTCATATTTGACCCAAGGAACATATTTCAGGCAAAAGTTTCTATACGTACTCATAGACTCCTTCTGATGCTTCATAAGCCATTTAGAAGTCCATATCTGACCTTTTGAACTGATTTCTGAGCAAAGGGTCCTCAAAAGGTTTTAAACTATGTAAACAAAGACTCCTTCAGATGTCAAATCAGCCACACAGAGGTTCCTTTTTGAATTACTGAACATACTTTTGGCCAAATGTCTTTGAATATTAGCTTTCTACCGTATATAGCTTTCTATACATATTGACACCTTTTGATGTTACATTATCCATACAAAAGTCCACATCTGGGCTACAGAACAAATTTCAGGCCAAAGATTCCTTAAAAATTAACTTACTATACATTAGATTTATTTGTTCTGATGTTATATCAGTCAGACGGCAGTCAAAATTTGAACTACTAAACATATTTCTGGCCAAAGAGTACTCGAAACTTGAATTTCTATACATTGACTCCTTCTGATGTTACATCAGCCATACAGAAGTTCATATTTGACCCAAGGAACATATTTCTGGAAAAAAGTCCTCCATCTTGAACTTTCTATACATACTCATAGAGTCCTTCTGATGCTTCATAAGCCATTTAGAAGTCTATATGTGACCTGTTGAACTTATTTCTGGTCAAAGGGTCCTCAAAAGGTTTTAAACAATATAAACTTATAGACTCCTTCTGATGTTAAATCAGCAATTCGGTTCCCTTTTGAACTAATTGAATATACCTTTGCCCAAAGAGTCTTTGAACATTAACTTTCTATACATATTGACTCCTTTTGTCATTTCTGGCCAAAGATTCCTTAAAGATTAATTTCTGGCCAAAGATTAAGATTATTCTGATGTTATGTCAGGCATACAGAAGTTCATATTTGATACAAGGAAAATATTTCTGGCCAAAGAATCCTCGATCTTGAACTTTTGATACATATTCATAGACTTCTTCTGGTGCTTCATAAGCAATATAGAAGTCCATATCTGACCTATTGAACTTAATTCTGGTCAAAGGGTCCTCAAATGGTTTTAAATTATATACACTTAGAAAGTCAGTCATACAGAATTTCATATTTGATCCAAGGAACTTATTTCTGGCCAAAGACTCCTCGATCTTGAACTTTTGATACATATTCATAGACTTCTTCTGGTGCTTCATAAGCCATATAGAAGTCCATATCTGACCTATTGAACTTAATTCTGGTCAAAGGGTCCTCAAATGGTTTTAAACTATATACAGTTAGAGACTCATTCTGATGTTAATACCTACTGAACATAGTTCTGACCAAAGAGTACTTAAAGATTAACACTATACATATAGATTGAATTCTTCTTATGTTATATCAGCCTGACAAAAGTCCATATTTGACCTACTGAAAAAAATATTGTCCAAGGAGTACTCGAAACTTGAACTTTCTATCCATACTCGTTGACTCCTGATATTAAATCAGCCATTCAGAGGTTCCTTTTTGAACTAATGAACACACTTTTGGCCAAAGAGTCTTTGAACATTGACTTTCTATACATATTGACTCAATTTAATGTTATATCAGCCAGACGGCAGTCAAAATTTGAACTACTAAACATATTTCTGGCCAAAGAGTACTCGAAACTTGAATTTCTATACGTTGACTCCTTCTGATGGTACATCAGCCATACAGAAGTTCATATTTAACCCAAGGAACATATTTCTTGAAAAATAGTCCTCAATCTTGAACTTTCTATACATACTCATAGACTCCTTCTGATGCTTCATAAGCCATGTAGAAGTCTATATCTGACCTATTGAACTTATTTCTGGTCAAAGGTTCCACAAAAGGTTTTAAACTGTATAAACTTATAGACTCCTTCTGATGTTAAATCAGCAATTCGGTTCCTTTTTGAACTAATTGAATATACCTTTGGCCAAAGTGTCTTTGAACATTAACTTTCTATACATATTGACTTCTTTTGATGTAATATCAGACTGACAAAAGTCCACATTTCACCTACTAAATATAATTCTGGCCAAAGATTCCTTATAAATGAACTTACTATACATTCAGATTGTATTGTTCTGATTTTATATCAGCCAGACAGCAGTAAAAATTTGAACTAGAAACATATTTCTCGACCAAGAGTACTCGAAACTTGAACTTTGAATACGTTGACTCCTTCTGATGTTACGTCAGCCATACAGAAGTTCATATTTGACCCAAGGAACATATTTCTGTTAAAATAGTCCTCAATCTTGAACTTTCTATACATACTTATACACTCCTTATGATGCTTCATAAGACATTTAGAAGTCCATATCTGACCTATTGAACTTATTTCTGGTCAAAGGGTCCTTTTAGGTTTTAACTATATAAACTTATATACTCATTCTGATGTTAAATCAGCAATACGGTTCCTTTTTTAACTAATGTAAGTACTTTTGGCCAAAGAGTCTTTGAATATCAGCTTTCTATACATATTGACACCTTTTGATGTTACATTAGCCATACGAAAGTCCACATCTGACCTATACTGAACATATTTCTGGCCAGAGATTCCTTAAAGATTAACTTACTATACATTCAGATTGATTTCTTCCAATGTTATATCAGCCAGACGGCAGTCAAATTTTTAACTACTAAACATATTTTTTGGCCAAAGAGTACTCGAAACTTGAACTTTCTATACGTTGACTCCTTCTGATGTTAAATCAGCCATACAGAGGTTAAATCTGACGAATGGTCTAGGAGAAGTTCGAAAAAGAAGGTTTTGAAAGTAAATAAAGATGGCGGACATGAAGTTCGTCCAAATACGTCAAACTTGGTATCTCTGTTCTCGGCATGACCCACGGAATCTATTAAGACCAGTGTCATTACAATAGGGATATTTTTTCAAAAGTTATTAGCATTTTTGGAAATTTAATTTAACTTTTGACCAACAGGTGGCGCTGTCTCGAAATCTTTTGAGTGCCTTCAGGGGATGGTGCTGGTGGCAAATTCTGAGTTTCATAATGTTACAGCAATGCATTTGTTAAGTATAGCATTTTACATCACAAAACTGTATTGAAGTCAATGGGAATTTCATGTTTTTTTTCTATTATAGCGCCACCAAGAGGCAAAATCCCACAAATTTTTTCATGTGTCCTCAGACAGCCCATACATGTGTGTGCCAATTTTGGTGAAAATATCTCAATTCGCTTCTGAGTTATAGACATTTATATGAAAAAACACTTAAAAAATGACTGACACGTGACTTTGATTGAATTTAACAACCCCTTACTATCAATATTTTGGCATATGGGCATTAATTTATACCCAGCGACCTATGTTTTCAAACTTCTGACGGTGGTTTCGTCTCGATCGGACTAACGGTTTCGAAGATATCGGCAAATGTTTTTTAAGCGCTAAATCACAACGCTACACAAACCGTAAGACAAAACCTAGCATGTTTGGTATCTGTGGACTCGGCAAGGATTCAGGAACCCAACGAGATGACTCTCGTGAAAATAAGTCAACCACACCCTGAGTTATAAGCATTTGAAAATTAAATGTTACCACTAGGTGGCGCTGTTTCGAAACTTCTCAGGCTCTTTCAGGGCATCGTACTGATGACCCATACCGAGTTTCGTAACAATTCGTTCATGCGTTCAAAAAATGCAGCATTTTAGCACATAATTCAAAATGGCCGACAGCCAAAATGGCCGATCTGGGAAAATTGGATATCAGTCGACTCGGCATGACGCCGTGAATCTAACGAGACCGCTTTTATGATTTCTGGACAAACCGTTCAGAAGTTATGAGCAAAAATAGCCATTTTTCATATCTCCGGACCAGTAGGTGGCGCTGCGCCAAAGCGTAGCATGTAGCCTCAGTCATGCTTGTGATGACATGTACCAAGTTTGGTCTGAATACGATTAAGCGTTGCGGAGATACAGCCTTACGTCTGTTTTCGCAAGCGCTACGTAAAATTAGTTTGTGCGTTTATCGAAAACTGTTAAGCGAATCATCTTGAATTCCATAACTTTTTGTCGGCACTGCCTGGAGATGATCTGGTGCAATTTTGGTGAAAATCGGACAAAGCGTCTAGGACGAGTTGGCAAAAGTATTTTTATGATGGAAAATGACGTCATGGGATGCTATCGAATCGTCATGAGCTCAGGAATCAGAGGAAAAAAGAATTTTGTTGATAGGCCTAGAAGTTATTACTAGCATAATATAAGTGAAACTTTGGACAGGTGGTGGCGCTAGAGGGAATGAGTTAGAGACACCAAAATTGGTGTGTTTAATGTTGGGACTGTCCTCTATCTGAATGTCAAACCGGAACAACTTTCCCGCAAACGGTTTTATGGGCTGCCATAGACACCCAGTAGAAGAAACGGAAGAATAAGAAGAACCAGAACAGATACAATAGGTGCCTCCGCACCTTCGGTGCGTAAATAAATAAATAAAATGCGTAATCGTCAAATATGCAGATGTGGAAATAATGCGTAACTGGGTAGTGGGTTCCTACATTGCCTAAGTGTTCTGAAGGTAACCTAGTTCTGCTTACCACAGTTCTCTGCACTCACTTTTTTATCTTCTTATCCTCCTCACTATCCTCATCAGCCACTTGAAGGGCCTTTGAAGTTTTTTTTTTTTTACGCTATTTCTCTGCACATTCCTTGCGTTTCTTCTCCATCGCTCAGAGTATTTTGACAGATACACACTGACACTGCTCGCTCACTCAGAGCTCAAAGGGGGAGGTGTTTAAAGATGTGCTTGGACCAGCCCAGTGTCAATCAAGAAAATAACCATGTGATCTACGCGTTTCATGTGCCGGTCTGTGAGAAGAAGAAAAAAAACCTACGCTGTGTCCAATGCATAACACCGGCACAAAGATCACAGCGCCGGCAATTATCCAAAACTAAACGCAATGGCGAGTTTTACAGGCCGTTCAGACAAAAAAATAAAATAAAAAAACATTTAAAGTATGAGATGAATGAGTCTAAAAGTTTACATAGTTTAAAACCTTTTGAGGACCCTTTGCTCAGAAATAAGTTCAAAAGGTCAGATATGGACTTCTAAATGGCTTATGAAGCACCAGAAGGAGTCTATGAGTATGTATAGAAAAAGTTCAAGTTTGAGGACTATTTTTCAGAAATATGTTCCTTGGGTCAAATATGAACTTCTGTATGGCTGACATAATATCGCAAGGAGACAACAAGAATGTATATAAAAAAAAGTTTTGAGTACTCTTTGGCCAGAAATATGTTTAGTAGTTCAAAGAGGAACATCAGTATGGCTTATTGACATCAGAAGGAGTCAACAAGTATGTATAGAAAGTTCGTTTCGAGAACTCTTTGGCCAGAAAAAAATTCCGTAAGTAAAATATGGACTTTTGTCAGGCTGGTATAACATCGGAAGGAAAAAAAATCCTAATAGTGTTAATCTTTAAGGACTCTTTGGGCAATATGTTCAGAAGGTCAATTTAGAAAATTCTGTATGGCTGATTTAACATCAGAAAGAGACAATAAGTTTATATAGTTTAAAACCATTTGAGCACCCTATGACCAGCATGAGTTCAATAGGTCAGAAATGAACTTCCAACTGGCTTATGAAGCATCAGAAGGAATCAATGAGTATATATTATAGAAAGTTCAAGATTGAGGACTCTTTTGCCAGAAACATGTTCCTTGGGTCAAAAATGAACTTCTGTATGGCTGATGTAACATCAGAAGGAGTCAACAAGTATGTATAGAAAGTTCAAGTTTCTAGTAGTTTTTGGCCATAAATATATTTAGTAGGTCAAATATAGACTTCTGATTTAACAGTCCATATTGAACTGATTTAACATTATAATTGTAAATTATAGCTTATTCTCTTGACTTTTTCCAAGCAATTTGTTCAGTAGGTCAAATATGGACTACAGTCTGCCTGATTACGACAAGTCTGTAATAGTGAGTTAATGTTCATGGACTCTGGTTAGAAATATATTCACAAGGTCAAAAATTGACTTTTGTATGGCTGATATAACATCAAAGTGCTCTTAGACCAAAAAATGTATTCAGAGGGTCACATATTGACAGCTGTTTAGCTGATGTTATTATCAGAAGTCGTCTATGGGTTTAAGTAAGTTAGGTTTTGAGGACAATTTGGCCAAAAAAAAAGTTCCTCTATGTTGTGGGAACATGGAGGAATTATTTAGATTTTTTTGCAATGCACTGCAACAGCATAAATTGTATCTCCTCAAAGCACAACGCAATGAGTTCTGGTATGCATTAAAATGCACCAACACATAGTTTATCTGATACTCTTCATTGCAACATTGTTTGATCGTTTGTGCAATGCAGTGCAACAGAACTCATTTAATCTCTTTAATGCACAAAGTTAGTTCTGAGAGTTAGTTCTGCATGCATTGAAATGCAACATGTGCTTCGCTTAAATGTTTATTCTTCAACGCTTTTTCTTAGATCGCCTTTGCAATGCAACTCCTATGTTAATATCTTCGTTGCACAAGAGGTTGTGGTTTTCATTGCATAGAGGAATAATTTAGATTTTATTGCAATGCACTGCAATAGCACAAATTGTATCTCCTCAAAGCACAACGCAATGAGTTAGTTCTGGTATGCATTGGTATGCTTATATGATGCTTATATGATATTCTTTATTGCAACACCGTTAGATTGTTTGTAAAATGCATTGCAACAGAACTCATGTCATCTCTATAATGCACAAAGTTAGTCCTGAGAGTTAGTTCTGGCATGCATTGAAATGCAACATTTCATTCGCTTATATGTTATTCTTCAACGCTAATTCTTAGATCGCCTTTGCAATGCAACTCCTAATCTCTTCGTTACACAAGAGGTATTGGAGATAGTTATTTTTTGCATTGTAATTTTTTTTAGCACAAATTGTATCTCCTCAAAGGACAACGCAATGAGTTAGTTCTGGTATGCATTAGAATGCACAAGCACATAGCTTATATGATATTCTTCATTGCAACACCGTTAGATTGTTGGTAAAATGCATTGCAAAAGAACTCATGTCATCTCTATAATTCACACTATGTGCGTTTGTTGTAGTATGCATTACAATGAGAAAGAACATATGTTGTGGTTTTCATTGCATAGAGGAATAATTTAGATTTTTTTGCAATGCACTGCAAAAAATATTTTGCACATATTTGATCTCCTCAAAGCACAACGCAATGAGTTAATTCTGCTATGCATTAGAATGCACGAAGCACATAGCTTATATAATATTCTTCATTGCAACACCGTTAGATTGTTTGTGCAATGCATTGCAACAGAACTCATGTCATTAATGCACAAAGTTAGTCCTGAGAGTTAGTTCTGGCATGCATTGAAATGCAACATGTGCTTCGCTTATATGTTATTCTTCAACGCTAATTCTTAGATCACCTTTGCAATGCTACTCCTATGTTAATCTCTTCGTTGCACAAGAGGTATTGAGATAGTTATTTGGTGCATTGTAATTTTTTTTGCAATGCACTGCAACAGCACACATTTTATCTCCTCAAAGCACAACGCAATGAGTTAGTTCTGGTATGCATTACAATGCACCAAGCACATAGCTTATATGATATTCTTCATTGCAACACCGTTAGATTGTTTGTGCAATGCATTGCAACAGAACTCATGTTAGTTCTGAGAGTTAGTTCTGGCATGCATTAAATGCAACATGTTCTTCGCTTAAATGTAATTCTTCAATGCTAATTCTTATATCGCTTGTGCAATGCAACTCTTATGCTATCTCTTCGTTGCACAAGAGGTACGAGGTATTTATTCTGCGCATTGTAATGCAAGAGCTAATGCAAAAATTTTCCTTCAATGCAAAAATTAACAAGTTTGTTGTAGTATGCATTACAATGCGAAAGAACATATGTTGTGGTTAACATTGCATAGAGGAATAATTTAGATTTTTTTTGCAATGCACTGCAAAAAATATTTTGCACATATTTGATCTCCTCAAAGCACAACGCAATGAGTTAATTCTGCTATGCATTAGAATGCACGAAGCACATAGCTTATATAATATTCTTCATTGCAACACCGTTAGATTGTTTGTGCAATGCATTGCAACAGAACTCATGTTAGTTCTGAGAGTTAGTTCTGGCATGCATTAAATGCAACATGTTCTTCGCTTATATGTAATTCTTCAATGCTAATTCTTATATCGCTTGTGCAATGCAACTCTTATGCTATCTCTTCGTTGCACAAGAGGTACGAGGTATTTATTCTGCGCATTGTAATGCAAGAGCTAATGCAAAAATTTTCCTTCAATGCAAAAATTAACAAGTTTGTTGTAGTGTGCATTACAATGCGAAAGAACATATGTTGTGGTTATCATTGCATAGAGGAATAATTTAGATTTTTTTTGCAATGCACTGCAAAAAATATTTTGCACATATTTGATCTCCTCAAAGCACAACGCAATGAGTTAATTCTGCTATGCATTAGAATGCACGAAGCACATAGCTTATATAATATTCTTCATTGCAACACCGTTAGATTGTTTGTGCAATGCATTGCAACAGAACTCATGTCATTTATGCACAAAGTTAGTCCTGAGAGTTAGTTCTGGCATGCATTGAAATGCAACATGTGCTTCGCTTATATGTTATTCTTCAACGCTAATTCTTAGATCACCTTTGCAATGCTACTCCTATGTTAATCTCTTCGTTGCACAAGAGGTATCGAGATAGTTATTTTGTGCATTGTAATTTTTTTTGCAATGCACTGCAACAGCACACATTTTATCTCCTCAAAGCACAACGCAATGAGTTAGTTCTGGTATGCATTACAATGCACCAAGCACATAGCTTATATGATATTCTTCATTGCAACACCGTTAAGATTGTTTGTGCAATGCATTGCAACAGAACTCATGTTAGTTCTGAGAGTTAGTTCTGGCATGCATTAAATGCAACATGTTCTTCGCTTATATGTAATTCTTCAATGCTAATTCTTATATCGCTTGTGCAATGCAACTCTTATGCTATCTCTTCGTTGCACAAGAGGTACGAGGTATTTATTCTGCGCATTGTAATGCAAGAGCTAATGCAAAAATTTTCCTTCAATGCAAAAATTAACAAGTTTGTTGTAGTATGCATTACAATGCGAAAGAACATATGTTGCGGTTATCATTGCATAGAGGAATAATTTAGATTTTTTTTGCAATGCACTGCAAAAGCACAAATTTTATCTCCTCAAAGCACAACGCAATGAGTTAGTTCTGGTATGCATTAAAATGCACCAAGCACATAGCTTATATGATATTCTTCATTGCAACACCGTTAGATTGTTTGTGCAATGCATTGCAACAAAACTCATGTTAGTTCTGAGAGTTAGTTCTGGCATGCATTGAAATGCAATATCTTCTTCGCTTATATGTAATTCTTCAACGCTAATTCTTAGATCGCTTGTGCAATGCAACTCTTATGCTCTCTCTTCGTTGCACAAGAGGTATGAGGTAGTTATTCTGTGCATTGTGATGCAAGAGATAATGCAAAAATTTCCCTTCAATGCAAAAATGAATGTTTGATGTAGTATGCATTGCAATGCGAAAGAACATATGTTGTGGTTTTCATTGCATAGAGGAATAATTTAAATGTTTTGCAATGCACTGTAACAGCACAAATTTTATCTCCTCAAAGCACAACGCAATGAGTTAGTTCTGGTATGCAATGCAACAAGTGCATAGCTTACATTTTGTTTTTCAATGTACAATATTAGATCGTTTGTGCAATGCAAGCAACAGCACACATGTTATCGCTTCGTTGCACTTCTTTGTAATGGAAACGCTATTTCAATGATTTCCATTTAATACACAAATAATCCACTTTGTGTAAAGTGAAGCTTTAATATTGAATGTTATGTATTTTCATTGCATAGGGTAATGATTAGCTTATATGTTATTCTTCAATGTGCAATGTTAGATAGTTTTTGCAATGCAATGCAACAACACTCATGTTATCTCTTTGTTGCATAACCAAAAGAATCAGTCCTGAAATACAATGCAACAAATGCATAGCTTATATGATATTCTTCAATGCACAATGCAAATTCATCCAGCGGAATGAGTTACTTACATTGTAAAGCAACAGCTAATGCAATGATTTTTACTTCAATACTCAATTGATTAGTTAGTTGTAGAATGCAAAGCAATGCGATATGCATATGCAATGCATATGTTGTGTTTTCATTGCACAGATGATTAAGTCAGATCTTTAATGCAATCAAATGCAAAGGCATTTTGTTATCATTTAAAAGCTTATTGGAAGGAGTTAGTTCTGGTATGCGTTGTAATGCAACAGCTCAGTTGTTCTTATCTCTTTAATACAGAATGGAAACAATCAGTTGTTGTATGCAATGCAATGAAAGTTCTCGCTTATGTACTTTCTATAAATTCTCAGAATATTATTCTGATGAAATATCAGCCAGACAGAAGTCAAAATTTGAAATACTAAACATATTTCTGGCCAAAGAGAACTTAAAGATTAACACTATACATAGAGATTGAATTCTTCTTATGTCATATAAGCCTGACAGAAGTCCACATTTAAACATATTTCTGGCCAAAGATTCCTTAAAAATTAACTTACTATACATTCAGATTTATTTGTTATGATGTTATATCTGGGCATAGAGAAGTTCATATTTGACCCAAGGAACATATTTCAGGCAAAAGTTTCTATACGTACTCATAGACTCCTTCTGATGCTTCATAAGCCATTTAGAAGTCCATATCTGACCTTTTGAACTGATTTCTGAGCAAAGGGTCCTCAAAAGGTTTTAAACTATGTAAACAAAGACTCCTTCAGATGTCAAATCAGCCACACAGAGGTTCCTTTTTGAATTACTGAAGATACTTTTGGCCAAATGTCTTTGAATATTAGCTTTCTACCGTATATAGCTTTCTATACATATTGACACCTTTTGATGTTACATTATCCATACAAAAGTCCACATCTGGGCTACAGAACAAATTTCAGGCCAAAGATTCCTTAAAAATTAACTTACTATACATTAGATTTATTTGTTCTGATGTTATATCAGCCAGACGGCAGTCAAAATTTGAACTACTAAACATATTTCTGGCCAAAGAGTACTCGAAACTTGAATTTCTATACATTGACTCCTTCTGATGTTACATCAGCCATACAGAAGTTCATATTTGACCCAAGGAACATATTTCTGGAAAAAAGTCCTCCATCTTGAACTTTCTATACATACTCATAGAGTCCTTCTGATGCTTCATAAGCCATTTAGAAGTCTATATGTGACCTGTTGAACTTATTTCTGGTCAAAGGGTCCTCAAAAGGTTTTAAACAATATAAACTTATAGACTCCTTCTGATGTTAAATCAGCAATTCGGTTCCCTTTTGAACTAATTGAATATACCTTTGCCCAAAGAGTCTTTGAACATTAACTTTCTATACATATTGACTCCTTTTGTCATTTCTGGCCAAAGATTCCTTAAAGATGAACTTACTATACATTAGATTTATTTGTTCTGATGTTATATCAGCCAGACGGCAGTAAAAATTTGAACTACTAAACATATTTTTGGCCAAAGAGTACTCGAAACTTGAACTTTCTATACATAATTGTTGACTCCTTCTGATGTTATGTCAGGCATACAGAAGTTCATATTTGATACAAGGAAAATATTTCTGGCCAAAGAATCCTCGATCTTGAACTTTTGATACATATTCATAGACTTCTTCTGGTGCTTCATAAGCAATATAGAAGTCCATATCTGACCTATTGAACTTAATTCTGGTCAAAGGGTCCTCAAATGGTTTTAAATTATATACACTTTGAAAGTCAGTCATACAGAATTTCATATTTGATCCAAGGAACTTATTTCTGGCCAAAGACTCCTCGATCTTGAACTTTTGATACATATTCATAGACTTCTTCTGGTGCTTCTGGTGCTTCTGGTCCATATCTGACCTATTGAACTTAATTCTGGTCAAAGGGTCCTCAAATGGTTTTAAACTATATACAGTTAGAGACTCATTCTGATGTTAATACCTACTGAACATAGTTCTGACCAAAGAGTACTTAAAGATTAACACTATACATATAGATTGAATTCTTCTTATGTTATATCAGCCTGACAAAAGTCCATATTTGACCTACTGAAAAAAATATTGTCCACTCGAAACTTGAACTTTCTATCCATACTCGTTGACTCCTGATATTAAATCAGCCATTCAGAGGTTCCTTTTTGAACTAATGAACACACTTTTGGCCAAAGAGTCTTTGAACATTGACTTTCTATACATATTGACTCAATTTAATGTTATATCAGCCAGACGGCAGTCAAAATTTGAACTACTAAACATATTTCTGGCCAAAGAGTACTCGAAACTTGAATTTCTATACGTTGACTCCTTCTGATGGTACATCAGCCATACAGAAGTTCATATTTAACCCAAGGAACATATTTCTTGAAAAATAGTCCTCAATCTTGAACTTTCTATACATACTCATAGACTCCTTCTGATGCTTCATAAGCCATGTAGAAGTCTATATCTGACCTATTGAACTTATTTCTGGTCAAAGGTTCCACAAAAGGTTTTAAACTGTATAAACTTATAAACTCCTTCTGATGTTAAATCAGCAATTCGGTTCCTTTTTGAACTAATTGAATATACCTTTGGCCAAAGTGTCTTTGAACATTAACTTTCTATACATATTGACTTCTTTTGATGTTATATCAGACTGACAAAAGTCCACATTTCACCTACTAAATATAATTCTGGCCAAAGATTCCTTATAAATGAACTTACTATACATTCAGATTGTATTGTTCTGATTTTATATCAGCCAGACAGCAGTAAAAATTTGAACTAGAAACATATTTCTCGACCAAGAGTACTCGAAACTTGAACTTTTAATACGTTGACTCCTTGTGATGTTACGTCAGCCATACAGAAGTTCATATTTGACCCAAGGAACATATTTCTGTTAAAATAGTCCTCAATCTTGAACTTTCTATACATACTTATAGACTCCTTATGATGCTTCATAAGACATTTAGAAGTCCATATCTGACCTATTGAACTTATTTCTGGTCAAAGGGTCCTTTTAGGTTTTAACTATACAAACTTATATACTCATTCTGATGTTAAATCAGCAATACGGTTCCTTTTTTAACTAATGTAAGTACTTTTGGCCAAAGAGTCTTTGAATATCAGCTTTCTATACATATTGACACCTTTTGATGTTACGAAAGTCCACATCTGACCTATACTGAACATATTTCTGGCCAGAGATTCCTTAAAGATTAACTTACTATACATTCAGATTGATTTCTTCCAATGTTATATCAGCCAGACGGCAGTCAAATTTTTAACTACTAAACATATTTTTTGGCCAAAGAGTACTCGAAACTTGAACTTTCTATACGTTGACTCCTTCTGATGTTAAATCAGCCATACAGAGGTTAAATCGGACGAATGGTCTAGGAGAAGTTCGAAAAAGAAGCTTTTGAAAGTAAATAAAGATGGCGGACAGGAAGTTCGTCCAAATACGTCAAACTTGGTATCTCTGTTCTCGGCATGACCCACGGAATCTATTAAGACCAGTGTCATTACAATAGGGATATTTTTTCAAAAGTTATTAGCATTTTTGGAAATTTAATTTAACTTTTGACCAACAGGTGGCGCTGTCTCTAAATCTTTTGAGTGCCTTCAGGGGATGGTGCTGGTGGCAAATTCTGAGTTTCATAATGTTACAGCAATGCATTTGTTAAGTATAGCATTTTACATCACAAAACTGTATTGAAGTCAATGGGAATTTCATGTTTTTTTCTATTATAGCGCCACCAAGAGGCAAAATCCCACAAATTTTTTCATGTGTCCTCAGAGTGAGCCCATACATGTGTGTGCCAATTTTGGTGAAAATATCTCAATTCGCTTCTGAGTTATAGACATTTATATGAAAAAACACGTAAAAAATGACTGACACGTGACTTTGATTGAATTTAACAACCCCTTACTATCAATATTTTGGCATATGGGCATTAATTTATACCCAGCGACCTATGTTTTCAAACTTCTGACGGTGGTTTCGTCTCGATCGGACTAACGGTTTCGAAGATATCGGCATATGTTTTTTAAGCGCTAAATCACAACGCTACACAAACCGTAAGACAAAACCTAGCATGTTTGGTATCTGTGGACTCGGCAAGGATTCAGGAACCCAACGAGATGACTCTCGTGAAAATAAGTCAACCACACCCTGAGTTATAAGCATTTGAAAATTAAATGTTACCACTAGGTGGCGCTGTTTCGAAACTTCTCAGGCTCTTTCAGGGCATCGTACTGATGACCCATACCGAGTTTCGTAACAATTCGTTCATGCGTTCAAAAAATGCAGCATTTTAGCACATAATTCAAAATGGCCGACAGCCAAAATGGCCGATCTGGGAAAATTGGATATCAGTCGACTCGGCATGACGCCGTGAATCTAACGAGACCGCTTTTATGATTTCTGGACAAACCGTTCAGAAGTTATGAGCAAAAATAGCCATTTTTCATATCTCCGGACCAGTAGGTGGCGCTGCGCCAAAGCGTAGCATGTAGCCTCAGGTCATGCTTGTGATGACATGTACCAAGTTTGGTCTGAATACGATTAAGCGTTGCGGAGATACAGCCTTACGTCTGTTTTCGCAAGCGCTACGTAAAATTAGTTTGTGCGTTTATCGAAAACTGTTAAGCGAATCATCTTGAATTCCATAACTTTTTGTCGGCACTGCCTGGAGATGATCTGGTGCAATTTTGGTGAAAATCGGACAAAGCGTCTAGGACGAGTTGGCAAAAGTAGTTTTTTTGGACAATTCAAAATGGTGGACATATTTTTATGACGGAAAATGACGTCATAGGATGCAATCGAATCGTCATGAGCTCAGGAATCAGAGGAAAAAAGAATTTTGTTGATAGGCCTAGAAGTTTTTACTGGCATAATATAAGTGAAACTTTGGACAGGTGGTGGCGCTAGAGGGAATGAGTTAGAGACACCAAAATTGGTGTGTTTAATGTTGGGACTGTCCTCTATCTGAATGTCAAACCGGAACAACTTTCCCGCAAACGGTTTTATGGGCTGCCATAGACACCCAGTCGGAAGAAGAAACGGAAGAATAAGAAGAACCAGAACAGATACAATAGGTGCCTCCGCACCTTCGGTGCTTGGCCCCTAATAAAATGCGTAATCGTCAAATATGCAGATGTGGAAATAATGCATAACTGGGTAGTGGGTTCCTACATTGCCTAAGTGTTCTGAAGGTAACCTAGTTTTGCTTACCACAGTTCTCTGCACTCACTTTTTTAATCTCCTTATCCTCCTCACTATCCTCATCAGCCACTTGAAGGGCCTTTGAAGTTTTTTTTTTTTTACGCTATTTCTCTGCACATTCCTTGCGTTTCTTCTCCATCGCTCAGAGTATTTTGACAGATACACACTGACACTGCTTGCTCACTCAGAGCTCAAAGGGGGAGGTGTTTAAAGATGTGCTTGGACCAGCCCAGTGGTCCATACTCGTTCCCTCATCTAGAGAGAACCGAGGTTACGTTAGGTAACCGATTCGGTCTCTTACGAGAGGTTCTCTCGTATTGCGTAAACTAGCTTACGCTACGGGAACCCATTGTCAACGCCGTGCGCGCCAAGCATCCACAGCATGAGCCCAGGGGGAGAAACCCTGGGGAGCCCTATGAGTGGGGAAAGCATTTTGGCCAGCAAGAGTGCGGGCCAGTGTGTATGTAATACATAAGCACATAGTGGGAAGGGAGACAGAGCGGCGATGCCGGTCTGTGGAAAGTTTCCCATCAGTGCAGCTCACCAGGAGAGCTGTAGTGTATTAGACCGCCAGTAATTTTGCCTGCAGGGCGGGCACTTCCAGATTGTAAAATCTGACAAAGGTGGAGGGGGAAGCCCAGCCCGCTGCGACACACATGGTCGTGAATGGAAATCCCGCTGGACCACGCCCACGAGGAGGCCATGCCTCTAGTGGAGTGAGCCCTAATGCCTAACGGGCATGGCAGAGGTCTTTTGACGCGTACGCAGCAGCAATAGCGTTCAGGTGTGTTTGATTAGGGTTGAAGCTAAACTCTGTAGGACAGTGGCCCTCCAGGACCGAAGTTGCCCATCCCTGATCTAGACAGTGTCTGTTTCGAGGCGGCGAGACCCTTGGTGCGCCCTCCGAACGAAATGAAAAGCTGCTCAGAGCGTCTGAAAGAGGCAGAGCGCGCAGTATACAATCTCTGTGCTCTCACAGGGCAGAGGAGATTGGCGTCACATTCGCTATCGGATGTTGGCAGAGCCGACAGGGAAATGATCTGCGCTCTGAACGGGGTACCGATCACCTTGGGGACATAGCCATGTCTAGGCTTTAAAATTACCTTGGAGTCATTTGGTCCAAACTCAAGACACGCGGCGCTGACAGACAGCGCATGAAGGTCTCCCACACGTTTAACTGATGACAGGGCAGTCAGAAAAACGGTTTTGAGTGAAAGGTATTTCACATCCACGGATTGAAGCGGTTCGAAAGGAGGGGCTTTCATAGCTTCGAGAACTATAGAAAGATCCCAGATAGGAACCGATGGGGGGCGCGGGGGGTTCATCCTTCTAGCTCCCCTGAGGAAGCGGATGACCAGCTCGTTTTTTCCCAGTGACTGGCTGTGCAGGGGTTCAGCGAACGCCGTGACGGCCGCCACGGCCGCCACGTATACTTTGAGCGTGGATGGGGACCTGCCCTTATCCAACAGCTCTTGTAAAAACACGAGCAGCGGCGAAACCCCACATGTCCGTGGGTCCAGATCTCTGTCGGTGCACCATTTTAAAAACACAGACCATTTGGACGCGTAGAGTCTTCTTGTGGAAGGAGCTCTAGCGTGTATGATAGTGTTCATTACTTCCTCTGGCAAAGCGACGGGTAGTCGTTGATCACCCACGCGTGCAGCGCCCAGCACTCTGGGTGGGGATGCCAGATCGTGCCGCGAGCTTGAGAGAGGAGATCTGTTCTCACTGGAATGGGCCACGGGGCTGTCAGTGACAGCTGCGTAAGCTCCGGAAACCATGTCTGATTCTCCCAGCGCGGGGCTATGAGGAGCACTACGCACGAGCGCGTACTCGACCGCTATCATTTCCAGACAATTTATGTGAAGGAGCTTTTCCTGAACTGACCATAGGCCAAAAACCGGTGAGCCCTCGCAGACCGCGCCCCAACCCGTGTTGGACGCGTCTGTCGAGATGACTTTTCGGCAAGATACAGCTCCCATCATCACTCCCCGCTGATACCATTCGGCCATTGTCAAGGGCTGCAGAGCTGAGATACAGGTCTGAGTCACTCTGATCGGCTGGCGGCCTGTGGCCCAAGCCCGGCGAAACGCGCGGGTGTTTAGCCAATGTTGAAGCGGGCGCATGCGCAGTAAACCCAGCTGGAGTACTGCTGAGGCCATGTAACCTAGCATTTTCTGAAAATGTTTCAGAGGCGTGAGGTTGTTCATCTGAAAAGATGCGGCTAGTCGCTGAACACGGCGCACGCTGTGTTGATAAGCGAGCCGTCATAGCCACGGAGTCTAGCTCTATTCCAAGGAAGGAAATCGCTCGACTGGGCTGTAGTGAGCTCTTGGTCCAATTGATTGTGAGACCCAGGCTGTTCAGATGACTGAGGAGAACTGTCCTGTGAGACAGCAGCTCCGTGTGTGATTGTGCCAAAATCAGCCAATCGTCCAAATAGTTCAATATTCGCAAGCCCTGGCTCCGCAGGGGTGCGAGCGCCGCATCCATGCACTTCGTGAAAGTACGGGGTGCTAGGGACAGGCTGAACGGAAGGACGGTGTATTGATAAACCTGACCGTCGAAGGCGAATCTCAAGAATGGCCTGTGATGGGGATTTATCTGAATCTGAAAGTAGGCATCTTTCAGATCGAGAGAAATAAGCCAGTCCCCCTGGCGCACGTGCGCGGGGAGTTTCCTGACTGTAAGCATTTTGAACGGTCTTTTCGCAAGCACCCTGTTCAAAAATCTGAGATCCAAAATCGGTCTGAGGCCGCCGTCTTTCTTGGGAACAAGAAAATAACGGCTGTAAAACCCCGACTCGCTCAGAGAAGGCGGCACTCTCTCGGCCCTTTTGCACAGAAGGTTTGCTATTTCTGAACGAAGCATGCAGGCTGCTGCCGTGTTCACAGTCGTTTCGAGCCGCGCTCGGAAGCGGGGAGGGCGGTGATCGAACTGTAGCAAATAACCTTGTTTTATCGTGCTTAACACCCATTTGGATATTCCTGGGATAGCTTCCCACGCTTTGAAGCGTAGCGCCAGAGGGTGAATGGCCAAGTCGCCCTGATTGCCGCACACAGCGAGCTGAACAGGATGTGTGAGCGCGCTTACTGTGCTTATGCATGACGGCTCGCAAACAGCAGGAACAGGCTGTTCTGTGAGTGACTTCCCGATTGAGGTGAATGGGGAAAGAGTCACATCTGTTAAGTGATGCGCGAGCATAGTCACGGGCACGGGACTGACATAAAGAGAGGTGATGGCTGGCCGTGTGACAGAGCGGGCAGAGAGGGGGCGCGCGCACGGGCTCGTGGGCGCGTTTATCGACTCTAACACTCGAGCGGGCTGTGCCCGCTTTATGGGAGTGGGCACTGATAGGGACATGGGTAGTGTAATGCTTGTGTGTAGGGGTGAACACTGGGTTGTGGGCACATTTTCTACACATAAGGCATGTTTACTCTTTAAGACATTTCTCTGGGTCGCCGTAAAAACGGCGTTTGGGTGCAGGCAAGCGGGTAGTATCACCGGCTTGTTGGCTGCTGTATACACCACTGCAGTAGCGTGAGAGAAGGGGACTGACAGGGGGCGAAGCTTCGACGGTGGTCCGGCCGCGGCGGGACTGAGCCGTCGTTTTCTCAACATAGCTAGGAGGACTTCGGTTTCTCAGGTTTCAGCGCGATCCGAGGCCGAGGCCCTCTGTCTGAGCACGATCTAGGGCGGCCGCCCTGTCGATGCTGAGAAGTCTGGCTGTGCTGAGCTGGGCGCTGTGAAGGTGCTCGTGCAGGAGGCTGGTCACGTGGGCGGCCTGCAGAGGAGCTAGCGCGACGAGGCAGGAAAAGGTTAATGGCTTGGGTGGCTTTCTGGACTTCCGAGAAGCGATCAATAATGCCACTCACCGCGGAACCGCAGAGACCGGAAGGAGAGAGCGGCGCGTTGAGGAACGGGGCGCGTTCAGTTTCTCCCATGTCGGCAAGCGTTAGCCACAGATGTCTCTCGGTCACAGTCAGCGAGGCCATGCACTTTCCCAGGGCTTGAGCTGCAGCTTTTGTGGTGCGAAGGGAGAGATCCGTCGCGCTCCTTAGGTCTGACAGCCTCTGGGTGCCTGTTTTTCTCATCCCACTCTCGAAGAAGGTCCGCTTGGAGGATCTGCAAGACGGCCATGGAATGCAGAGCGGATGCGGCTTGGCCGGCAGCGGCACAGGCGCGGCCAACACAAGCGGAAGTAGTTCTGCAGGCCTTAGACGGGAGCGCAGGCTTAGACCGCCATCTCGCGGAGGGCGGGCAAAGGTGCGCTGCAACCGAATCCTCGACCGGGGGGATGGAAGAATAGCCCTTCTCGGCAGCGCCATCCACCGAAGAGAGAGAGGTGGAGGCATGGGAGTGGATCCTGGCCGAGAGAGGCGCGCTCCACGACTTAGTGAGCTCGGCGTGGAGTTCCGGCAGGAAGGGGGCGGCCCAGGCCGCAGGCGCCGCGCGGCGACGGCTCTGGAGAAAGCAGCCGTCGAGTCTGTTGGGGGCCTGCTCAGGGGGCGGTGACCACTCGAGCCCGAGGCGGTCGACGGCCTGTGTGAGGAGGTGCATTAATTCCTCTTCGACTCCGGCGCGGGTCCTGCTGGATTCGTGGGCCGAGGAGGAGGCGAGGGAGCCTGACCACTCCTCGCTGTCCGAAGCCATGACGGAACAGCAGTCCTTTACCTCCGCCTCGTCATCCGAGATGGCAGCAGTGCGGCCGCTCGGTGACAACTGCGCGTCCGGGGAGGGCGGGGGGGGGGTGGGGGGGTGAAAGCGAGGCTCGAGGGAGAGGCTCCGGCGAGACAGTCGCTTCCAGCACCGGTTCCGGCGGCCTTTGGGAGCGGCGCTTCTTCTTGTGCGGCGAGACGAAAGGCTGCGCGGCGGCTTCGGCTTTGAACGCTTCGAGTCGAGCCCGCAGGGTCGACATCGGAAGCTCCTCGCAGAGGTCGCATCCGCCGTCAGCGAGAGCGAGCTCTGCGTGCTCCAGTCCCAGGCAGAGAGCGCAGATGAGGTGGCGGTCTCCGGCGCTGAGAGGGGCGCGGCATGAGCCGCAGGTGGTGCGAGGCATCTTTACAAAGACGCTCGTGCTCTTTTGTGAAGTTCGCTGAGGAACTAGCTTAGCTCTAAAAAGGATACGTCACCTGATGGCGTAGCTTGCCGGATGGCTGTAGGTGGCGAAGACGGCCGGCTTCTTCAAGCGCTGTCCAAGCTCGCTAAAATGCCCCTCAGACGGCGACGCGGCTTCTGTGGATCAGATGCGAAGAGCTTCGCTGAAGAGATGAAAATCAGGGAAGCAGCCTACGAACCTCGCTTATATACACTCTAGCCATGCCCAGTTTGGCGGGCTGTGACGCGATGAAGGCGCGAGCACCTCTAATTGGACGCGAGTTCATTCAGTTTGTCTATAGGCTGCAGCAGTTGCCGCAGAGCAACCAATGAGCTCGCTAGCTAGCCCGCTCAAGGTCTGCAGCTGCTGCACTGCGTTGACAATGGATACAAAATTAAGGATAATTTTTTGGCTTCAATATTTCAGAAAAGATGAATCTTTCCCGTAGCGTAAGCTAGCTTACGCAATACGAGTGAACCTCTCGTTAGAGAACTCAGTCCTGAGAGTTAGTTCTGGCATGCATTGAAATGCAACATGTGCTTCGCTTATATGGTATTCCTCAACGCTAATTCTTAGATCGCTTGTGCAATGCAACTCCTATGTTAATCTCTATGTTGCACAAGAGGTATGAGGTAGTTATTCTTTGCATTGTAATGAAAGCGCTAATGCAAAAAATTTCCCTTCAATGCACAAAATGAATAAGTCTGTTGTAGTATGCATTGCAATGCGAAAGAACATATGTTGTGGTTTTTTATTGCATAGAGGAATAATTTAGATTTTTTTGCAATGCACTGCAACAGCACAAATTTTATCTCCTCAAAGCACAACGCAATGAGTTAGTTCTTGTATGCATTAAAATGCACCAAGCACATACCTTATATGATATTCTTCATTGCAACAACGTAAGATCGTTTGTGTAATGCATTGCAACAGAACTCATGTTATCTCTATAAAGCACAAAGTTAATTCTATGAATTAGTTCTGGCATGCTTTGAAATGCAACATGTGCTTCGCATTATTATTTATTAATAATTACAGAATAATTACAAAGAATGTTATTCTTCAACGCTTATTCTTAGATCGCCTTTGCAATGCAACTCCTATGTCAATCTCTTCGTTGCACAACAGGTATAATTATTCTTTGCTATTCTATAGCTCATAATAAAAGAGCTAATGCAAAAAATTCCCTTCAATGCAAAAATTAATAGGTTTGTTGCAGTATGCATTTCAATGCGAAATGCATTTCAATGTGGTTTTCATTGCATAGAGGAATAATTTAGATTATTTGCAATGCACTGCAACAGCACAAATTTTATCTCCTCAAAGTACAACGCAATGAGTTAGTTCTGGTATGCATTACAATGCACCAAGCACATGATATTCTTCATTGCAACACCGTTAGATCGTTTGTGCAATGCATTGTGCATTATAGAGATAACATGAGTTCTGTTGCAAAGTTAATTCTGTGAGTTAGTTCTGGCATGCATTGAAATGCAACATGTGCTTCGCTTATATGTTATTCTTCAACGCTAATTCTTAAGAACATATGCATATGCCATTGCAATGCAACTCCTATGTTAATCTCTTCGTTGCACAAGAGGTATGAGGTAATTATTCTGTGCATTGTAATGCAAATGCGCTAATGCAATAATTTCGAGATGGTCCTCACTGCAGAACACGAAATCCAGGGAACACGAGATCTGGATCCAACTCCTCCCACCTTACATATACCGAAACCTACCCATCTCCGGCCCCTGATCCCTAACCCCACCCCTAATCCTACCCATCTCCACCCCTTAGATCTGGATCCAACTCCGCCCCCTGTATCTCGTGTACTGCAGTGAGGTAGTTAAAAATTCCCTTCAATGCAAAAATTAATAGGTTTGTTGCAGTATGCATTTCAATGCGAAAATGAATGAATGCTTTGTGCAAACAGATGTGACTGCAATAAAGAGCATTTTTATTGAAATTGGAAAATAAAATCAATAATTACAGCATGAATCTAAAAATGTTCACACATAAATGAAGGCCTGGTACTAGAGCACAAAAGCAATGTGGAATGAACATGATCAAAGACACAAATTGTATACATTTGGATTATTTAAATAAATAATACGTAATTCCAATCAAGTCTTTTCTTTTAGTGGCAATTTATGTGGCATTACTGGAAATTTATGTGGCATTATTGCAAAAACAAGACACTTCAAAAGACCTCAAACAACAACAAAACATTTGAAACTTTGACAAAAATACTGATTTAATGTATTTTAAAATGTTCAAATATATATTTATAACAAAAGCTGTTATAAGAGCAGTTAGTCACATCCAGAGAAACGAATGGACCTCTATGGGCCTCTGCTGGAAGTAGGCAATTACACTTTCTGGCTAGAACTATATTATCAGTAAAAAAAATCTAACCAGCAGATGGCAGAATTATGTATCTTACACCTACATCAATATCCAGAAACATCTCATTTAATTTTGATCATACTTAATGTTTTTTTCGTAAAAAATTATATTCCATTATATTTTCTATCAACAGATGGCGCTAATCTAACTTTAAAAAATGGATTTAAAAGGCCTAGTCTTTATATTAATCTGAAATACTGCAATAATTGAAGAAATATAAAACAAATTTAGATTTTTTTGTGTATTATTTTTAATGGCAAAAATAGACCATAAATATTGCATAAATATTAATAAGTAACTTCAAATACAACATAAAAAATAAATTGCATTAGTGGGATAGAAGAAAGTTTCATTTTTAGGTGTCCAGTCACTTTTGACCAGGAAGTTAGCAAAAGGTGCACCTAAATGAAGAGCACCTGAGGGTTTTAACTGATTTGAATGATAGAAATGTATGATGTTCTATCTATGTGAATTCCAAGTAAAAGAGATGTGTTTTTAGTCTAGATTTAAACTGACAGAGTGTGTCTGCTTCCCGGACAATGTTAGGGAGACTCTTCCAAAGTTTTGGTGCTAAATAGGAAAAGGATCTACCGCCAGCAGTCGATTTTGATATTCTAGGTATTATCAACTGGCCAGAATTTTGAGATCGCAATAGACGTGAAGGACTATAATGCGTTAAGAGCTCGTTCAAGTACTGTGGAGCTAAACCATTTAGTGCTTTGTAGGTAGTTCTATGAAATCTTAATCAATCATAACTTGTTATAATTGATTATGAATATTTCGATCAGTTAATCGGATTAACTTGATGTAGCTACATTAACATTACAACCAATTACTCATTTCATCGTGTGAACCCTCAATATTGGTTATTAATTGATTATAGAAATGTACATTTCCGGGACATGAGAAATGTCTTTCTAACCAACTTTACGTGTGATATGAACAAGACTTTATTACTGTAACTAGACTAAACATTTAATCTACTCTAACATACACATACATACATGCATACAGTTTACCAAGGGAAGGGTAGCTGAATCAGAATATAGGAAAGCAAGAAGTTAGAGCATTGTTTAAAATTCAGCAGATCAAATCTCATAATGAGAATAAGTTTGATACTTGCATATCGAAGATTGGAGTTTATAGAGACCAAACATGCCACACATATGATTTTTTTGGTTAAAGGTGCTATATGTATTTTAGCCTCTATCGGTGATGTTTCAGATTGCAACCAATTTTTACAAGAGCGCTCGTGCTCTTGCGCATGCTCTAACACAAGATCGAACACTCATGGTACCGGCCACACTGAGACTTTCAACACACTGGAGAAAGCATCACACAACATGCTGGAAACTCATGTAAACTCCCACTGTAGTTACAATAATAGGCTACTTTTATCAGCTTGACGTTGAACTAATGCTCCATGCTCGTCCCATGATAACGTTACATTTGTGGTGTTATAGCATAATGCATTTCACTAACTATTCGTGTATCTTTCACAATCAGCAATGTCAACATAGGTGAATGTATAATATGATAACGAAAACGGTAAGTGAACTAGACT
Organism: Rhinichthys klamathensis goyatoka; assembly: GCF_029890125.1. Lineage (NCBI taxonomy): Eukaryota > Metazoa > Chordata > Actinopteri > Cypriniformes > Leuciscidae > Rhinichthys > Rhinichthys klamathensis. Next base: position 782,371 of record NW_026606631.1, read on the forward strand.
GAACAATTTCAGTGTAACAGTAAGATCGTGGGAAGTAACATTACTGTATTGAACGTGTCTGGAAATGTGTATTATAAACAATTTGATAGTAGTGGGATGAGTGACGTTAGACAGTAGATCTAGTACATAAAATAAAAGTTACATCCTAAAGCACCTACTTTTTGTTATCCTGGAACAGTCTTTTGTATTAATTTCATATCTCATGTATGTTGTAGTTTACCTTGCTATTTCATTACAGTTTACCATTATTTCAGCATATCTGAAAACTTGTAATTTATCACAGTAAAAATAGCGGAGGTCTCTCCATAATTCAAACACTCTGTCGATGTTGATCCGTGTTTTCGTCCTTAGTCGATCCGATTGACGTTTGGCCTGACGAGCTTCAGCAGATACATTTTTTTTTTTTTTTTTTTATATTTATGTGGACTTTGTGTTGGAGTGTGTGTTGTGCTGGAGGCAGGTCGTTTTTTGGTGTTATCAGACTCCATGTCGTCAGCTACAGTGCCGTCGCATAGACTGGGCCATTCTACAGAATTGGTGCAAACTGCTGTCCCTCATCCAAAAAATACATTTGAAAAGCAGTTAAAGAGCATATTGCAGGTAAAAAAAAAATCTAAATTAATATATAACCTTGTATGAATGGCACTAATTTAGTAGATAAAGTGAGCGTTTCTTGGACTGCTCGTAAAAACGTTTTTTTTTTTTTCAACATCGCGTCATTTTACGTCATGCCAGGGAGCCTCAGCCTCGGCTCAGTGCAGAGTAGGCTGGTATTCAGTGAGAGCGGTCGTGAGTCAGTGTGTTTTAGGTAGTTTTTGTATTTCAATTTATCATCGTCATGGTAAATTATTGTGTTTGTGGAGGTTGCAAAAACTCCAGCCTGTCAGGACATCGAGTCCACAGGTTTCCATAACAAGAAAAAGGACGGTGCTCTATATCTTTCGTGCCTGGTGCGGTTTGTGCAGGTGAAGAGACGGGATTTCTCTTCCACATCGGCTTCGAGAAACGCGGTCGTGTGTAGCGTTCACTTCAGATCGGAGGATTATCATCCCGGCGATATGATGGAGTTTAACATGGGATGCCGAAGCAAGAATATTGATCGTCGTACTCGTATACTGTACCAATGGCATCAAATAGTGTGATATAGGTAGTCATGCCCTAAATAGAGGCAACTTGTAATTGAAAAACAAAATGACTATTGTTTAAATATTCAAATCTTTAATTTTCTGTTTATGTTATAACCCAGGTGAAAAATATGTTTTACAAATGTACTTGAGTATGTTTTAGTAACTTACAATAGAAATATACTCAAGTATAGTTTTTATACATTTAGTATAAATCTACCCTAAACATACTAATGTCTGCTGGCCTGATATACGATGGTAATAATCTGTACAATATTGTGAGCACAGTGTATATCGTTAGCGAACGTGTATCTATAAGCACGTCTCTCACCAAGACACCTGTCCTGTTCTCCACTGGTTCTCCTCACACCACAACTCAATTTGTCTCTGACCGTTCTGTCTAACATTAATACTGGCCTGTCCCTACTCTCTTGGCAGCATAGCAGGCTCATAATTGTATGGCTGTGGTCCGTCATACGAGTAAGTACTTCCTCAGCGTCTGAAATGTCATTGCGATCCATTGTTTTCCTGTTGTTTGAATCGACCGCTCTCCCGCCCGTTACGTCACGCCTGCCACGCCCATTTTCAGACACGGAAGTAAAATTTTCTCACAAAAACGACTCCAGAAGCTTCTGTAGCGTATTTATAAGAATATTTTAAAGAAAATATAGTTCCTACATTATTTTTCTATACATTGACTCGTTGGGTCCTATATCACACTATTTGATGCCATTGGTACAGTATACGAGTACGACGATCAATATTCTTGCTTCGGCATCCCATGTTAAACTCCATCATATCGCCGGGATGATAATCCTCCGATCTGAAGTGAACGCTACACACGACCGGGTTTCTCGAAGCCGATGCGGAAGAGAAATCCCGTCTCTTCACCTGCACAAACCGCACCAGGCACGAAAGATATAAAGCACCGTCCTTTTTCTTGTTATGGAAACCTGTGGACTCGATGTCCTGACAGGCCGGAGTTTTTGCAACCTCCACAAACACAATAATTTACCATGACGATGATAAATTGAAATACAAAAACTACCTAAAACACACTGACTCACGACCGCTCTCACTGAATACCAGCCTACTCTGCACTGAGCCGAGGCTGAGGCTCCCTGGCGTGACGTAAAATGACGCGATGTTGAAAAAAAAGGTTTTAAGAGCAGTCCAAGAAACGCTCACTTTATCTACTAAATTAGTGCCCTTATGTCGTTTTAAAACATTTTAAATCCTTTTCATAGGTATTGTCATACAAGGTTATATATTCATTTAGATTTTTTTTTACCTTTTTACCTGCAATATGCTCTTTAAGAATTTATAGGCTACATTATGACGCATATAGCCTACTATTTAATAAGGTTTTTAAAAATGCCCCAGGGAATAGCGGAAATGTCACCTCTTTATGGAAAAGTGTGTTGCTGTCAACATTGTTTTTGGATGATACTGTGATGAATGGTGGGGATTTAGTTCTCTTACGAGAGGTTCTCTCGTATTGCGTAAGCTAGCTTACGTTACGGGAAAGATTCATCTTTGCTGAGATATTGAAGCCAAAAAATTATTTCATAATTTGTATCCATTGAACAACGCAGTTCCTCTGCGGCAGACCTAGAGCAGGCTAGCTAGCAGCTCATTGATTCACTCAGAGAGAACTGCTTAAGCCTATGGGAGAGCGGGGCTGAACCCGCTTCCAATGAGAGGCGCCCGCGCGCTCATTGCGTCATGGCCCGCCAGAATGGGCGTGGCTATGGTGTATATAACAGTCTCTCCCAGGCTTATATGATGATTCTTTTCTTCTTCAGCGAGCTACACGCTTCTGCTGTCCTGAGAGAAGCCGCCGTCGTGGAAAAAGGCACCTTCTAGCGAGCATCGGGGAGTCTGAGGAAGCCGGCCGTCTTCGCCACCTTCAGCCGTCCTGCAAGCTAGCGCCATCCGACGGATTCATATCCTTTACCAAAAAGCTTCTTGTATTGTGTGTGTGTATCTAAAAGAGCAGCGAGCGTCTTTTTTAAGATGCCTCGCACACCTGCGGCTCATGCCGCGTCCCTCTCAGCGCCAGAGCCCGCCTTCTTCTGCGCTCTCTGCCTGGGACTGGGACACGCAGAGCTTTCTCTCGCCAACGGCGGATGTTTCCTCTGCGATTGGGCATTTGTTGTTGACCCTGCGGGCTCGACTCGAAGCGTTACGCCGCCTCCCCCTCTCACCGCCTACGAGCGCTGAATGGGGGACGAGCCGCTTACAGCTGTGCCAACCGCGGCTAGCTTTCTTTACTTTACAAGAGAGCTAGCCCGGCCCCATGCATACGCGTCACCGGCAAGTGGGTTTATAGTGCGTTAAGTTCCGTCGAGGCCGAACTAGTCGCTGCTATCACACCCTCTTATCTGCTCGCGCTATTAAGGCCTGTGTCTTCCCCCTAGCTCAGTGGTGGTACACAAAGCTTTTCGCAACAGAGACCCGTGTTCGATTCCGGCTCTCGCAGATAATTTTTTATGCAGCTCTGAGCTCTCGGCTAGCTTTCTTACGTTACAGAAAGCGGCCGCGCTCTCCCACCTGCATATGACGCCGCTACATAAAGCGTTTATAGTGTATCAGTTCCGCTGAGGCCGAACCTGTTTCTGCTATCACGCCCTCTTATCTGCTCGCGCTGTTATGTTTGTGTCTTTACCCCTGGCTCAGTGGTGGAACACAAAGCTTTTCGCGCCAGAGATCCGTGTTCGATTCCGGCTCTCGCAGATAATCTTTATGCAGCTCTGAGCTCGCGCCCAGCTCTCTTACGTGACAGAAAGCGGCCGCGCTCTCCCGCGCTCATGAGAAACGTTCTCATTTCCGAGCATAAAGCTGGACAAATGGGTTATAGTGTGTTAGTTCCGCTGAGGCCGAACCTGTTACTGCTATCACGCCCTCTCATCTGCTCGCGCTACTGTGCTTGTGTCATTACCCCTGTGGCTCAGTGGTGTATCACAAAGCTGTTCGCGCCAGAGACCCGCGTTCGATTCCGGCTCTCGCAGATAATTTTTATGCCGTCACAAGTCCAGCCTCTGCAGGCTAAAAATAGTCTCGTGCCCGCTTGCAGCGCTCACGTTTCTAACACGCACTTGCACGCGACGCGCGTCACAAGTGCAGCCGATTTCAGGCTATATATATATCCCGCTGCAGGCCGCTCACGTGAGCAGCCTCAGCTGAGAAAAGGACGGCTATTTCTCACCATGGCTGAACCGCCATCAAGGTTTCGCCCTCTGTCAGTCCCCGTTCACATGGCTACTGCAGCAGTGTACACCGCCATCAACAAGCCGGTCTCTTTTCCCGCTTGCATGTGCACAAACGCCGTTTTCACCGCATCCCAGAGAAATCCAAAAAAAAAAAAAAAAAAAAAAAAAAAAGTGCATAAAAGCCTCTTGTGTAGAAAATGTGCCCACAACACTGTGTTCACTCATACACAAAACACTGCATGTGCACAAACACCGTTTTCACGGCGACCCAGAGATATCTCAAAAAGAGCATAAAAACCTATTGTGTAGAAAATGTGCCCACAACACTGTGTTCACTCATACACAAAGCACTGCATGTGCACAAACACCGTTTTCACGGCGTCCCAGAGATAGCTCAAAAAGAGCATAAAAGCCTCACGTGTAGAAAATGTGCCCACAACACTGTGTTCACTCATACACAAAAGCTTTTCAGTTCCCGTGTGTCTCACAGAGCCCACTCTCATAAAGCGGTTCCAACCCGCTCGAGTTTCAGAGTGCATAAGCGCGTCCACGAGCCCGTGTGCGCGTCCCACCTCTGCTCTCTCTGTTACACGGCCCTTAAACTCCTCTCTGAGTGTAAGTCCCGCTGTCATAAACACTATGAGCGCGCCCGCGCGGCCCGCTGTGTGCAGCAACGGGGACCATGTAGCCATTCACCCCTTAGCGTTACGCTTCAAGCGTGGGAAGCTATTCCGGGAATTTCCCAGTGGGTGCTAAACACAATAAGGCTAGGCTATCGCTTACAGTTACCACCGCCGCCCTCCAGGTTTCCGAGCGCGGCTAGAAACTATTGTGAACCCAGAAGCGGTGACTCTGCTCCGTTCAGAGATAGCAAAACTATTGTGCAAAAGGGCTATAGAGAGAGTTCCTCTATCTATGAGCGAGTCGGGGTTTTACGGCCGTTATTTTTCTGGTTCCCAAGTAAGACGGCGGCCTCAGACCGATTTTAGATCTCAGGTCTTTGAACAAAGTGCTCATGAAGAGACCGTTCAAGATGCTCACTACCAGGAAACTCCTCGCGCAGGTGCGCCAGGGGGACTGGTTCATCTCTCTAGACCTGAAAGACGCCTATTTTCAGATCCAGATAAATCCCCGTCACAGGCCATTCTTACGTTTCGCCTTCGAGGGTCATGTTTATCAATACGCCGTTCTCCCGTTCGGCTTATCCCCGGCGCCCCGCACATTCACGAAGGTACATTGATACGGCGCTCGCCCCCCTGCGGAGCCAGGGGCTGCGCATTTTGAATTATCTGGACGACTGGCTGATTTTGGCCCAATCACAGACGGAGCTTCTGTCGCACCGCGCAGTTCTCCTCGACCATCTGAAAACGCTGGGCCTCTCTGTCAACTGGACAAAGAGCTCCCTTCATCCCAGTCAATCGATTTCCTTTCTAGGAATAGATTTGAACTCGGTCACGATGACGGCTCGCCTGTCTACACAGCGCGCGCGCAGTGTACAGCGACTGGCCGCCTCGTTTCAGATGGGCACCCGCGCACCTCTGAAAACTTTTCAGAGGATGCTGGGTTACATGGCCTCAGCCTCCGCTGTGCTTCAGCTGGGCCTTCTGCACATGCGTCCGCTTCAGCTTGGTTAAACAGCCGCGTACCCCACCGCGCGTGGAACACGGGCCGCCAGCTGATCAGAGTTACGCAGACATGTCTCACGGCGCTGCAGCCATGGACAGTAGCAGAATGGTTTCGACAGGGCGTCACGATGGGGACCTTTTCCCGCCGGAAGGTCATCTCGACAGATGCATCCAACACGGGTTGGGGTGCAGTCTGCGAGGGCTCTCCGGCCTTCGGCCATTGGTCGACACAGGAAAGCCCCTTACACATAAACTGTCTGGAAATGCTTGCGGTCGAGAACGCGCTTTCGCGCTTCCTCCCGCTCATTCGGGGACACCACGTCCTGATCCGTTCGGACAACATGGCTGTGGTCTCCTATCTCAACCGTCAGGGCGGTGTCAGGTCCAGGAATCTCTTCCTACTGACACACCCCATTTTAGTTTGGTCTCAGAGCCGCCTGCTCTCGCTCAGAGCGACGCATGTGCCGGGCCATCTGAACGACGGTCCAGACATACTGTCCAGGAACCTCATCTCCTCAGGAGAATGGTCCCTGAACACACAAACGGTCCAAATACTGTGGCGGCTATTCGGCAGAGCAGAGGTGGACCTCTTCGCGTCAGAAGAGAACGCTCACTGCCCAATATTTTTCTCAAGGAGCGAGGACGCGCTAGCCCAGGAATGGCCTCGCCGCCCGCTCTATGCATTCCCTCCGATCGCTCTGCTACCACAGGTAATTCAGAGGATCAGGGACACACGCCACTCGGTGCTCCTCATAGCCCCGCGTTGGGAGAGTCAGAATTGGGTTCCGGAGCTCACTCAGCTGTCACAGACAGCCCCGTGGCCCATCCCAGTCAGAGCAGATCTCCTCTCTCAAGCTCGCGGCACGATCTGGCACCCCCATCCACGGCGCTGGGCGCTACATGCATGGGTGATCAACGACTATTCGTCGATTTGCCAGAAGGAGTAAGAAACACTATCATACAGGCTAGAGCACCTTCCACGAGAAGGCTCTATGCGTCTAAATGGTCTGTGTTCTCAAAATGGTGCACCGACAAACATCTGGACCCACGGTCATGCGAGGTGCCGTCTTTGCTTGTTTTCCTTCAAGAGATGCTGGACAAGGGCAGGTCCCCCTCCACTCTCAAGGTTTACGTGGCAGCCGTCGCGGCGTTCTCTGAACCCCGACGCGCTCAGTCCCTGGGCAAAGACGAGTTAGTCATCCGCTTCCTCAGGGGAGCTAAGAGGATGAACCCTCCGCGCCCCCCTTCGGTTCCTATCTGGGATCTTTCTATAGTTCTCGAAGCTATGAAAGCACCCCCGTTCGAACCGCTCGAGTCTGTGGACCTAAAATACCTCTCGCTCAAAACCGTTTTTCTGACGGCTCTGTCCTCAGTAAAACGCGTGGGGGATCTTCACGCGCTCTCATCCAGCGCCGCGTGTCTCGAGTTTGGACCGAATGATTCTGTTGTCATTCTCAAACCTAGACATGGCTATGTCCCGAAGGCGATTGGTACCCCGTTCAGGGCTCAGATTATTTCCCTATCGGCTCTGCCTTCATCCGATAGTGAGCGCGACGCCAATCTCCTCTGCCCGGTGCGGGCTCTGAGATTGTACACTACGCGCGTTGCCGCGTTCAGACGCGCTGAGCAGCTTTTCGTGTCGTTTGGGGGGCGCACCAAAGGTCTGGCCGCCTCTAAACAGACACTGTCTAGATGGATAGTAGACGCTATCGCCCCTACTTACGCATCTAAATGCCTGCCCTGCCCTCTGGGCATCAGGGCGCACTCCACTAGAGGCATGGCCTCATCGTGGGCATGGTCCTGTGGAATTTCCATTCATGACATTTGTGTGGCCGCGGGATGGGCCTCCCCGTCCACTTTTGTCAGTTTTTACAACTTGGAAGTTCCCGCCTTGCAGGCAAAATTACTAGCTGTCTAAACGACCAGCTCTCTAAGAAGCTGCATTACTGGAGTCCCTCTCACAACCGGTTCGCCCCTTGTGCTCTCCTTAAATGCTTATACACTTCATGTGCCCGCTCTGCCGGCCTCATACATGCTTATGTATACACTTCATGTGCCCGCTCTGCCGGCCTTATAATACATTCACTCCACGTTAAAATCCCCCGGTATCACCCTGGGATTCATGAGTGGATTCACAGCGCGCACGGCGTTGACCAGGTGTTCCCGTAGCGTAAGCTAGCTTACGCAATACGAGAGAACCTCTCGTAAGAGAACGAATCGGTTACCTAACGTAACCTCGGTTCTCTCTAGAAGAGGGAACGAGTATTGCGTTCCCGGCCGTGCTTGCGCTACTAGCGTTTCGCTTCACGCTGAAATAAATCAACATATAAGCCTGGGAGAGACTGTTATATACACCATAGCCACGCCCATTCTGGCGGGCCATGACGCAATGAGCGCGGGCGCCTCTCATTGGAAGCGGGTTCAGCCCCGCTCTCCCATAGGCTTAAGCAGTTCTCTCTGAGCGAACCAATGAGCTGCTAGCTAGCCTGCTCTAGGTCTGCCGCAGAGGAACTGCGTTGTTCAATGGATACAAATTATGAAATAATTTTTTGGCTTCAATATCTCAGCAAAGATGAATCTTTCCCGTAGCGTAAGCTAGCTTACGCAATACTCGTTCCCTCTTCTAGAGAGAACCAAGGTTACGTTAGGTAACCGATTCGTTTTGTTTGGCTTTGGTCTCGCCCATGTGAACCTTTCTGCAGCACGTTTCCATTGCATGGACCGAAGGCAAGGATAATTGATCTCACCTGGAGTGGGGAGATTTAAGAGAGAAGAGGTGAGAGAAAGGACGACACGGCTCTGGCTTTTCGCGCTGGGTGGAAAACGGGGACGCTTTGGGTTGATCGAGACCGTTAGGGTTTGTCCGACAACGAAGACAGCTAGATAGATCGTATCTGGGTAGTTAGAGAATAGTGGGACGGGGTGTGTAGGAGCGCTGGCCACATGTTCCAGGAGCGATTTTAAGAGCTGTGTTTTCAATTTATAGTGTGCTGTGCGGGGCTGGGGATAACCATTGGAGTGCAGTGTAGTGACATTTTGGAGTTTTCACTTGTGTATCGCCATCTGTCCTAGTGTGAGCGTACTGAGAAAATGTTTGGTTAAATCTCTTTCAATGTGTATTTATATAATCGTAGTATTTTTCTAAATCATTGTCAATAAAATTATATTTCTCCATAAAGTCACATGTGGTGATGTACCCTCTGTCCTCCATATAGTTTGTTAAACCTCTTTAAAGAACAAAAGAGAGGTTTACTACAAATGCAGTTAGCTTCTGTAAACGGATCTACAATGCATGGCATAAAATGTGGATAATAGTGGATAATTTGACGCGCTTACGTGTAAAAGTGTCTGCTATCAGCGGATTCTGTTCATGTGTGCCCAGACATTTTAGAAATCCCGACCAGCTGATGTTTTACGGCCATGTCCGGAATAAAGAGTAGACCTATAAATGTATGGTAGGCCTAAATAGCTAAGTAAAGTTAATGGACATAAACTGTGATAGAGATGGGCAATATGGCCAAAATCTTATAAGTCATTTATTTCCCGTGACACCTGTAAAGTCATGTCCACAAACCTCTTGCATATGTTTGGTCACACCACAAGGTGTCACTGTGGCCTCAAAGCTTCAGCACTGCCACTCTGAGCTCGATTGCTATGTCTGAGGTAAAACATGCGCCCCTCATTAGCATACAGAGCATTAATGAATAAATATCTAAATGTATAAATAAATAAATTTTATAAATAAATACATGTATAAATAAATAAATGTAGACGTAAATGCATATATACATAAATATGCATAAATGCATTTATTCGCATTTTTTTTTTTTTATATATATTTTTTTTTATAGGTTTGGTCCTCCATACCCCAGTGGTTTGTTCATTAATACTGGCATGCTTATATGCACTTGTACACCACACATGGTTTTAAGTTGCTGTTGGTGTTCTCTCCTGCTCCATTTTAGTTGAACAGCGCAGCGACAGGCCAAGAAAGTGTTGTCCGTGTCCAGGTGTGTTCCAGCTGTACTGAGAGTTCCTTTTTTCTCGTATTGTCTGTGCAATCAGATTTATATATCCTCTCTAGCCCCCTCTTCCGTCCGGAAAAGTTATACCACCAGATTGAGTCGCTGTCCACCAGTTCTTGGTTAATTCTCAGAGTCTGCTGTCTCACTACCACCCATGCTTGTCCTCGCACAATAGGATCGAGTCGGTACACTGGTTGCTTCAGAATTGTTCATCTAGGGTATCCTTGTTCTTGTTTTCAGATAACGGCAGTCGATGTGAGAAACAGATGTTGGCTGCCACTGACATCTGTGGTTTATGGGAATGGTTACTCCTCTGATCCCTCTCCTTGCTCTGTGAGTGTAACCTTTCTGCAAGGGCTGGCGTGGACCCACATGGCTCTCTCTGCTACTTTCACCGGTGTGTGCGTTATCAGCAGCACTTGGAACGAACCCAGCCACTTCTTTGCCTTCCAGCTCTTCCTCCTTAGATCTCTTATCACTACGAAATCTCCTGGTTTGATGTCGTGCAGTAAGGTATCAGCTGCCTTTCCTTGAGCTGCTTTCACCTGCACACAAATGTTAGATATGAGAGAAGACATTTCTTTACAATAGTTCAACATGTCATGTTGAAAAACCTCTTCCATTCCCATAAATGGGGTCTTCCAAACAATATCCAAAAGGTCTAAAAATTTTCAGCAAATGTTGTGAACCCCTTAGTAAACCATACATTTGTTAATTGAGTTACCATGGTCCAACCCATGCATCAATTTAGCATAGTGGTTGAATTTTTTTGGGGGGTAAACAAGGTTTGCCATCAACACTAAACCAAACGCCGTCTTTAATGCTGAAGCCAGACTTCCTCCAAACAGCCTTCCCTGCCTCTGAAGCAAAAGACTACATGCTCTGTAAAGAGTAAGAAGAGTGAAGGTTATTTTCAGATAACATGGTACACACAATCTCCTTTGTTTGTGTGGCAGCAACTTTTGCAGCTGCATCTGCTGTGGTATTTCTGTAGAAATAGAATATTTTTTGTTAGTGTGTTCAATCGAATTTTACTGTTTCCATAAGGCATTTTTCATTTGATATCACTTAATGCGGATAAAAACGGGTGGATGGAAACATAGCTACTAACTCACCGTGAAGGATAGGGCGACCATCTGACTTAAAAAATTTCAAGCACCCCAAAATCATGAGCCACCCGAACGAATAACGAGTCTGTGTAAATCAACACACACACTTCCCTGCCATCAATTTTCAGAACTTCAGAATTCCAATTTACATAAATTAGTGGCAAGCGGAATGAGGCAGAGGGCCGCGAAAGAATGGCGTGAGGCCGGTGGCGTGATTACTAATGAGCGTCACCTGCGCCCACACCGGTCTTGTAGGTCCTTGTACGTTTTGATAGTTTGTTTTTTTGTTTGAACCACAAAACAAAATAACGAGAAACCACCTTTTTTTCGTTTGTCGTTTCAAACCAAAAACAAAGAAATGGTAAAAAAAATCCAAAAACGAAAAATGACAAAACCAAAATCAAATAACGGTCCGATTTAAAAAAAAAATTTTTTATTCCTTTTTCCGTTTGAAGATCTACATTAAAACATAGACAGGTTGGCCACGTGACCCGGAAGTAATAGTAAATATGGCCTATCAAAATAAAAGCCAAGCTTTTAGAACGGTCATAATATGCAGCACTAACGTTATACCAGAGTAACGTTAGAAGAAGAAAAATCAATTAATAAATAGGCTTATATAAACCTGGACCGGAATAAATATGTTAGCAACAGTAGTTTATTACAGCTATTTAATATCGTGCCTATCCAGACATCACCAGTCACGTTTAATGAGCGCATTGTTTGGCTCAATACAGTTGGTAATATAGGTTAACCTAAGAACTTATTGTGTGTGCAGAGTTGTTACTGTTAGCGCTATATTATATTATATAATTAAATTTATATTTAATGTGGTTTCCACCGTAATGGACCACTGTTCCCCCTTTCTACCAGCAGGTGGCAGTATTTAAATGACTGACTATGGTGTCTTTGGTAGACAGGTGTCTACATTATCAGATACTGTCAGGAATTTACGTCAATTTTAAAATATTTTTTTAATGTTATTATTGCTTATTAAAACCATCCTTGATTTAACCTAAGCCGAGTCATTTCCAGAAGTGGTCCAGATCATACAGCCGGAGCCGGTTTTTATGATGAACATGAATCGGCCCAGCGTTTTACAGCCGTAACAAAAATGCATGTTCCAGAGCGAGCTGCGGGCCACAATCGGCCCGGTTAACACACGCCGATGCCGAGTCTAAGCCGCAGACGCTGCGGGGCAGCCGAGCTCGGGCCGATTTTACATGCTAGCTGGGACACGAAGTAGTGTATAAGCAGAGGCGGACAGAGTACAGAGCTTTGTTACTTGAGTAAAAGTACAGATATCCCTTGCTAGATTTTACTCAAGTACAAGTAAAAGTACTAAATTCAGATGTCTACTTAAGTAAAAGTACTAAAGTACTTGTTTTTAAAAGTACTTGAGTATCAAGAGTACAAGAGTAGATTTTCTAAATATTGCATTACTAATCTACTGCCACAGTGCTTACATTTATGCACAGAAACGTCCTTCATGGAGTTATGAAAAATGTTAATGTTAATACCTTGGAGAATGTAAAAGGAATTGAAAGTAAAATCAAGTCATTTTCATCTTTTTACCATGTTGCTTTATTTAATTTAATTAAATTTTTGGGGGGTCCCATCTTTAAATGCGGGGACAACACACACACACACACACACACACACCACATGTAAGGGTGGCGCTGCCAATAAAGCACCTAAAAGCTGTCACAAAGAACCGGCAAAAGGAATGATTATGAATATGTAAAATATAGCAAGGATATATTTTAATTGTTTATTAATAAACACTTGTTAATAAACAAGTGTTTTCTTTGTCAGTGTCGGCTAGATGAAGTTGACGATGCTGACTCGCGATCTTCAGTAGTGAACGCGCCAGAGAGAAATGCACATTTCATACGGATTACATAAGCAGAGAGCAGTCTGTAGTCTGTTTTCTTTCGTTTTGAATTTTTCTGTTTAAATGTAGACATGTCTGTGAGAGGCAAGTAGGCTACCTTATACACTAAGTTTCGGTTCATTTATGAGACGAGATCCAGTTCACGTGCCGGCGCCTCCGTTTCTTATCTATCGTCTGCTATTTACTTCTTATTTATTAAACCCAGGCAATTGGTTGATGAAACATTGATTAAAATTAAGATACAATTAATACAAAACGAAATTCAGGTTAAAGAAAGGTTTTGTGTTTTCTGTTTGATGTCTCTGTGAAAGTTTTAAAGCATTTTTTATGCCGCTTTCAGAGCGCTCACGTCCGTAACGGAGAACACGTCCATAACATTGTTTTTTCCTCATAAATGCAAACCCGAAAAATAAAATAAAACAAAATTAATATTTTATGTACTGTGGAGACTGAGCGCCAACCGTTCTTCATTCGCTGGGTAGTAGCCTACTTTGGTTTGCGCAGTGTAATTCACATAATCAGTAAAAATATATATTTGCCTCCTAAAGTAAAAAAAAAAAAAAGAAATCAGAAATCCCTCGTGGCTACGCCACTGCCACCTTTGAACCTGACTGTGTTAAACACACCACATACTCAAGAACATCAAACCAAATGCTTGGCTTACATTAATGTGTAATATAAAATCTGACCATGGAGTTGACTTTGGCAGAAAGCTGAAAGTGATTGCTGATAGGCTGTCCCAATCAGTGGCGCCTGCACAATCCAATCACGTTTGAGAGGGAAACAACAAATTGAGGGTTTCCGAGATTTTTCTTTTTTTTTACTCGGGTACTCACGGTTATGGATAGAAATGTATTGGAGTAAAGAGTACAATATTTGCCTCTCAAATGTACTTGAGTAAAGTCATGAGTACTCCCCAAAAATGATCCTCGAGTAAAGTACAGATCCCTCAAAATTGTACTTAAGTACTGTACTCGAGTAAATGTACTCCGTTACTGTCCGGCTCTGCGTATAAGGTGTATGCGCTTGGTGTCGGCAGACTTTAAAAAAAGCATAATAAAATCAATTGTTTTTAGCAAACTCCACCAGATTCTTGTTCTAAATCTCACAGACTACCACTGTGGTGATTTTCATGTTGATCTACTGTTTTATTATTTAATAATTGCCTGCCAAAATCATGACCAATACTTTTTTTATTTTTTTTATTTGCAACAATAACAAATACAAAAACCAAGACAATAAAACACAATACTAAAGAGTACAATACATAGGGTTACATTACAAAAAACAACAAAGAATATCAAGCTAGCTTAAATGATTGACACCATTGCAGAGTCTTACATGCAGTAGAGTTTTTAGAGCTCTTCAACGAATTTAGATATATATCAAGATCTTTCTTAAAAATAAAAAAGGAAGGAGTTTTCTTTGAAAATTTACACTTGTGAATATAAAATTTGGCAAGAAAAAGTAGCAAATTAAGAACAAATTTAAAATGATAAGGGTCTAATTTCAAAGAGTCACCAAAAAACACAATTTTTGGGCTTAAATAGAAGTTCAAAGATAGATACCTTTTAACAAAGTTTGAAAAGTCAATCCAAAAATTTTTACAGTACACACATTCCCAAAATAAGTGAATAATTGTCTCATCAAATTGATGACAGAATGAGCACAAAGGAGAAATACTGTTATTAAATTTAGCAAATGTATAATTAACTGGGTAGCAATTGTGAACAATTTTAATAGAGACTTCAACCACTTTATTAGTTAAAAAGAATTTCCGCTGAAGAAACCAAAAATCTTCCCATACTATATAATTAAATTTGTTATTCCAAAAGTTTACACAAGCAGACAAAGAAATCTGATCTCTGCTCAGAATTGAGCGAATTTTCTTATTTGACAAGCTGTTGAGAGGAGATTGATCAACAAATAAATTAGAGCTGTCAAATATAGGTGGAGAGCATAAAGGACCTTTAGGGCCAGGTTTGACTAAAGATTTCACACAATCAGGAATTGCACCAAAAACAATGGCATACTCTCTTGGGGGGACTGGAAAAGAGAATTCTTGCATAAAGTGTTCATAAGAGAGCAAGACACCCCTTTCATCTAAAAGTTGACTTACTAAAAGTATATTTTTATCAAACCAATTAAAAAAAAAAAGAGATTTATTTTTATATTTAATATTTTGGTTGTTCCAGATAAAAAATCTACGTGGAGAAAAATTATAATTATATATTAAGGACCAGCATATTAAAGCCTGTTTATGAAAACCAGAAAGAGTTAAAGGTATTTTAGAAATGCTATAGTTGCAGCGCAAAAAAAAAATGCAAACCACCAACTGAATTGAAAATATGATTAGGGATAACATTCCAAAAAGATGTAGGGTTGTTCAAAAAAGATTTTATCCACTTAATCTTGAAAGAGTTATTAAGAGTGGAAAAGTCCACTAAGTCAAAACCACCCATTGTCCGATCAGCTATCATAACACTCTTTTTAATTAAGTGCTTTTTAGATTTCCAAACAAAGTTCAATATAATTTTGTCCAGCTTTCTACAAATCTCCACAGGAACATCCAGAGCCATTGCAGGATAGATAACCCGAGATAACCCATCTGCTTTGGAAAGCAACACTCTACCCGTTATAGACAGATCATGCTGTAACCAAGAATTCAATTTGCGTTGAATAGAGAGAATAAGAGGTTAAAAATTAAGTTTTGATCTTTTTTCCTGATCTTTATATGATTATACCCAAGTATTTAACTTCGGATTTGACTGGAATGTCACAGACTTTAACATCAGTGGAATGTTTAATATCTAAGAGTTCACATTTGTGAACATTAAGAAATAAGCCAGAAGCAGATGAGAAGAGATCAATTATATTTAAGGCTACAGAAACTTGATCCTTATCCTTCAAGAACAGAGTGGTGTCATCAGCCAATTGGCTTATTAATGTTGATTGGTTTATAACAGAGATACCTTTCAAATGACTATTTTGAATGTGGATGGCTAATAATTGCATAGGAAGCAGAAAAAGATATGGTGATATTGGGCAGCCTTGACGGATGCCTCTTTCTATATCAAATCTATGAGTAGTACCATGCTGTAATTTAATTGAAGCATTTGCGTTATTGTACAGAGTTTGAATTACATTGATAAAGTTGGGGCCAAAACCAAAAATATTCAAAGATTTAAGAATAAAAGTAAACTCAACAGAATCAAAAGCTTTATAAAAATCAAGAAAAAACAAGAAACCATCGTCAGGGATCAGATCCGAATAGTCTAAAATATCAAGAACAAGTCTAATGTTATTTGAAATAAGTCTGTCTTTCATTAAACCTGATTGAAAATCATCAATTATATTATCTAAAACACGTTTAATTCTTTTAGCAAAAATCATGGCTAGTATTTTGTAATCATTATTTAACAAGCTTATAGGACACCAATTTTCAAGTTGAGCGGGGTCCTTTTGAGGCTTAGGGATCAAATTTATAACACCCTGAGTCATGGAGCTTGGGAGAGTTCCCTTATGTAGGCTTTCTAAATACACTTGGAGAAGAAATGGAGAAATAATATTTGAGAATTTCTTATAGAACTCTGAGGTCAGACCATCATTTCCAGGAGATTTATTTAATTTCAGCTTATCGATCGCCTCAGAAACGTCTTTAATTTGAATAGGGGCATCACACAGACTTTTTCCAATATCATCAATTTTGGAAATACGCTCTGAGTCAAGAGAATTAAAAAATAAATCCATATTTTGTTGAGAGTGTCTAGAACGATATAGATTTTTATAAAATTCTTCACAATAATTAGAAATTTCTTTATGATCTTTTAAAACCACTCCATTTATGTTAAGACTATTTATAGAATTGAGATGATTACGTTGTTTTTCTAACTTAAAAAAATAATTGGAATTTCGTTCTCCCTCTTCCATCCATCTCCTTCTTGAACGAACAAAGGCACCCTTTGCTTTACAAATATACAAGTTATCTAATGAGTTTTGAAGTTCAGCCAATTCTAATTTCTGGACAACTGATAAATTTTCAAAGGGGATGCAGGAGAGACAGACAATTCTTTTAATAATGTTAAGTTCCTCTAATTGCTTGCCTGTATTGCTTGGCTTTTTGAGATCCAACTTTGGATAACATTAACCTAATATTGTATTTTAATAGCTCCCAATTAGATCCAAAATTATTTTCAGCTTGAGCTTTATTAAAAAATAAATTAATCTTAGAAATTACAGCTTGACAAATTTCCTCATCCACTAATAAAGCAGAGTTTAGTTTCCAATAAGAACTATATGTTCTTGAATAAGATGGGTTATCAAAAGTCAGAATAATAGATTTATGATCGGACAGTGGAGAAGGCAAAATTTCAACTTTGGTGACATAACCAGATAAAGAGTCAGATATTAACCAGAAATCAATCCTAGACCTCAGTGAACCAGAGCTGTTAGACCAGGTAAACTGTGAAGCATGAGGATTTTTTTCCCTCCAAATATCAGTCAGACCAAAACGGGAAATCAACTCACAGAGGCCTGATGATCCATTAGAAATTCTAGGAGGTGATCTGTCCAAAGAGCTGTTTATAGTTTGGTTAAAGTCTCCACCCAAAATAATAAGCAAATTAGAATATTTAGATTTGAAATAGTTTAAATGCGTTTCTATTGAATTAAACAATTTAAAGTTATTTTTTTGCAGAGTTAAATCCATAAATGTTACCCAGGACAAAGATACAATCATTTAAAGTAACTAATAAAAAAAGAAAATGACCTTCAGGATCAGAGATTGTCTCTATTATTTTACCCTTAAACTTGTGCTTTAAAGTTAAGACTCCTGCTGAAAGATTAGAACCATATGAAGAAAACACCTCATCGCCCCATTGTGATTTCCAAAACTTAAAATCGCTAGAAATTGCATGAGACTCTTGTATGAAACAAAAATCAGTGCTAAGAGATTTAGCATACAGAAAAATAGCTTTACGTTTGACGTCATTACGTAACCCTCTTGTGTTAATTGAACAAACAGAAAGTTTAGAAAACATTAGAACAATTTGAGACCAGAACTATAACAAGTGAGTCAGTCCATGACATCCTATAAGTGAGAAACGAATTACCCGTAAATGAACAAGTTTGGGATCATTCAAGAAAAAAAAAAAAACAATTTTTTTTTAAAAATATATATAGCCTATAAACACATAGGCCTACACATATAAAAAAAATATATATATGCATAGTAAATCCACAAATAAACCTAACAGTGACTTTTTCTATCATTCAGTGAGCATTTTGAAGATTGATAAAAGTTACTGAAGTCAGAAACAAAAATGACAATAAAGTCAGAATAGTAGGCTACCATTAGCAACTAAATCAAAAACCAATCATTCAACGACCTGCATGTCTTGGACAAGAAGTTCTTTACCATCAACGTCCGCCTTTGGACCAACGAAGTAAGCGCGGTGTCCTTGCTGACGAGCTCTCTCAACAAGTGGCCAAAGTTTGTTACGCTGCACACGATCCTCGGGGGACAAGTCTTCTGCGAAGCGCAAGTGGTGCGTAGCAAGATAAGGAGAGTTGCGGCTTTCCAGAGAGCATCCCGAAAATAACGCATTGTGAACTGAAGAATAATTCCGCGAGGTTTTTTTTTCCCAGAGGGCAGAGTGTCGTCGCTCCTCACTTTTCCTAAACGGTGTACCACATCAATTAACTCGTGAGATTTACCAGCAAAAGTTGGGGTATAACAGCCTCGCATATATCCAGAACTTTCTGTCTGATGTTTTCTCCTGGTTGCTCAGGTAGACCGTGGAGCCGCAGATTCCATCTCCTCTTGTATCTGGAGAGATCTTGTACGGTGTTCTCAGATTCACATATTCGTTTCTCGGCATTTGTCACTCGCTTATCAACTCGCTCCACACTCCCTTTTACATCTTTAATTTCTTCAGCCAGAAATTCGACTGATACCTTCACTTCCTCGATGCCTTTGTCAAGGATGTCGGCTCTTTCATTAATGACGGACTTGAGAGATGTAATTATCATCATGGCTAAAGGAGAATGCAGATCTTCTTCATCATCATCATTCCTGCCTTTTTTGTGTGATGGTTCCTTTATCGGAGATTCAGGTAGAGCAGTGGCTCTCAAACTTTTTCGGTCATTCCCCACTTTGGACAAGGGGGAATTTTCAAGCCCCACCTGCCCCCATCGCCCCGACACAATGCTAATGAAATACGTAACAAGCTTAAAATGTTCCAATTTATTCAAGTAACAAGTAGTATCAGTATAGTAACAAGTTGTATCTAAATACAAACTAACTATCTACATCAAATAACAACAAGTTCAAAAATAAAGAAAATGAAGTGCATCTGTGTCATAACTTGCATGAAATTCAAAAATAGAGAAAATAAAAGTGCCTCAAAAATAGAAAAGAAACAAAAGTGCCACTTTGCAATCTGTTAAAAAAAGAAAAGAAGAGAAATCCATTTGGCAAGACAGGTCCATTTATCCCTGCATTAGTGACTGCAATGAGCCTGTTTTGCATTGCACAATTTCTCAAAGCAGGGTTGGAGGCTTGATACTGCCACTCTCAAATCATGTTCAATGTTCAGAGAAATTTCATGTCTTGTCGTAAGCCACAACATAATGACGTCACATATTTTCTAACCCAGCCCTCAGCCCCCACTTACGCATGAAACAGGTTCCAGCGCGCCTGGCTACCCATCGGCGCGAAACATAGGCTACATATCTATGGGCGCGAAAGTTTGTTCCGCTACAATTAATATGCCGACGTCACGTCAATCATTATTTTGGGGGTGGGGAATTCCTGTTACTTGTTGTCGCCCCCGGGGGTGATCGGTCTAATAAGCGGCAACACACAGCTATAAGGACGGTTTGCTCTCACACGCGCTGCATTAATAGTCACGCACGCAGTCACTCTCTACTCTAGTGCGCGGTCTTGCTCCAGATTCCGGGAGATTGGATCTCATTTGCGGGCGTCAAGGAGCCGCTATCAATATGCGGAACTTCCGGGACATTTGGGATGTCTGGATAAAGATATAAAGGCATAAAAAGTAAAATTTCCTCCCGTTTGGCGCGCCCCACCTGTCACGTCTCTATTCCCCACCAGTGGGGCGCGCCCCA
The DNA here is from genome assembly GCF_029890125.1 of Rhinichthys klamathensis goyatoka. Classification (NCBI taxonomy): domain Eukaryota; kingdom Metazoa; phylum Chordata; class Actinopteri; order Cypriniformes; family Leuciscidae; genus Rhinichthys; species Rhinichthys klamathensis. The sequence goes on from NW_026606631.1 coordinate 802,488, forward strand.
CACTTTGAGAACCGCTGAGGTAGAGGAACGACTGCACCAGAACACGAGTCGAAGTCCACAGTAACACTCGCACCGAGATCTAAAGATGAATCCATCGGCTTAGATTTGCGCTTTTTATCCTTAGTCATAGTCCAAAAGTCCTTCCAGTGGTTAGTACACAATTTCTGACGAACAAAATGAAAGTGACGAGAAAGTTCAAATGTGTTAGGCCTAAGTAACGAAAATCTAAATAAGGATAGGCCGATCACGACACGAATATCCCAAAAGCAGAATTTAAAAAACAAAAATAATAACTTAACAGACCCCTAAATGATCATAAAGTGCTTTCGAGTAAAGATTATAAAGTATTGATCGAGATGCACTTTAAATTACATGTTTAAATACAATTATTCACGGACTGATTCACTCACGCTGTCAAATTCACGCCGCCATTTCGCCCCTCCAGAGCAAAAATCATGATAAATAACTTCACTGCCACACGTGATTTACGTGACGTCTGCGTTACGTCTGCGTCTTAAATTGAATGGAATAAATAGCAGAATAAAAAAAAAAGACGTTGAGTGAGACGTTCATTGTAACGAGTGCATGTTGCAAAGTTATATTAAAGAGCCGATCGGAACGCCATAAGCTACACGTTATTGACGTGTCTAAAACATTTGTATAAAACAAATGGAGACGTACACGCACGTATACACGTGTGTTATCTGTCGTGCTTGTCAGTCTCGTCGCCGAATGGAATATTTCGAGCGCCATACAGATCATTAACACTCACGCCACTATGGCGAGTGGATAGTGCCACAGATAACCTAACAAAGGAGACTGTCGTGTGACAGCTCCGTGTGTGGATGTGGATTGGGTACTCCGTCAGTGCACAACGTCGTCGATAAGCCCATCGCCGTCAGCCTTGATTTTTTTTTCTTTTTCTCAAACTTCGACTTCTTCTTCATTTTTATTGTCGGATGGCAAACTAGCTGAGAGGTGCATTAGCGCCACCAACTGGACTGGAGTGTGTACAGGCCTACATGCTCCAGCCTTCATTAAAAGTGTTGCTGTAAAATTTAATTTTACATAGAAATTTAAAAGGACGGTAATCTAATGGATATTTATTCGAAGATATTAATGAGCTTAAATTTGTAAGTTATGTCAGCTGAGAAGTTTGTACTATTAAAAAAAACACTAGGCTACTTTAGCTTTGTTGATATGATGTCTATGTCCAAATTTGTAAAAGGCTCTTTTGTAAATCAAACTAAAAGGAAGTGTGAAAATATTCTAGAAATATGACCACTGTTCAATGAACTCCTTGAGGCAAAACACTTTTACATAGTTTTAACCTCCCCTCTAGAAAGTAACCATCAAATCTTCTCTTTTTCATCTTTCCTATTTGGAGTTTGTATTTTTATGCGTTGTAAGCATAGACTATATGTATTTTGTCTATACTGATTTTGTATCCTCAATATGTCCTGAGTAAGGGAAAAAAAGCCCCGAAGAATACCTTGCAATAGCATAGATTATCCAAAATAAGTATACATTTGCTAATACAATTTCTAATAAAAAAATAAAAAACGTTTCATGAAAATGAGCAGCAGCAATTGTTCAGCCAAATGGCAGCTATCACTGTTTCTGTTGGTCTGCTGTGAACTTGTACACACTATTTTTATAGGCTACACTAAAACTACATCACACTCAGTAACACAAACCAAACACACTGCCATGCTCACATACACATCAAATGGTTAAAAACACTCATCACAAGGCCTATTCAAAGACAATGGCACCATCTAGTGGATGAAAACTGCAATAGACGTTACAACAGAAACTTCAAAAACTCAATTAATTGTGGGGTTTACTTAATTAAATATTACATTGAGTGTGTTTTTACATTTATTCGTTAATAGACTATAGCTCTAACTTAAACTAAAAACTAGCTAAACAACAAGCTACATGTTTTATTTACATCAATGTTTTTCTCATATTTGATGCTGCCATAAATGTTTTGTTTTTCAATGGTTAACCATTTTAAAAACACAGCTTGAGAGGCAGTTTAATTGAGTGCTGCAAATTCAAACATGAGAACCAATCAAAAGCACCAGAACAGCAACAAACTTTACTAAACAACTGTGGCTGGAAATGGCAAAGGAAGACAATGTGCACATGAAATACACATAATGCAACAAAAAGAATATTATTCAATATATAGCCAAGCTTATTAAAGAAAATATTCATATGGCATCTTAAACATTTTCATAATAAATTGTGATTTCATTACATATTTTACCAGTAGGCCTAACTGTAACAGATAACACTTACATTTACAGTATGTTGTAATTAAATTATTTGACTAAATTGCATGTAGTTAGCCTAATCCCCAACACTGCCTGTATGTTTGTCTACAGTTGAACATTAAATGGTGTTCTTCTAGGTATAGAATCATGGGAGCTTTATATTATGAGCATTAAGTGAGTCGGAAATTACGTTTGTATCATTGTATAATAGTATGCTGGTTTCTCTAAGTGTAGCATCCCGATGGAAAATGAAGAACTTCACTGAGGGTCTTAAGATTTTTAATTTGCTGTCTTGTACTTCAAGAACAATGTAATTGCTGAAAAAGTGCAGACATAAAGCAACATATATCTTATAACTCCTTTAGGATTACATTGATTAGTAACGCATTTGCATGATCAAAATAATCCAAATCATTATGCAGAAATATGCATGTAAAATACTTTGTTGCCAATAAAATAACCAAAGGCAAATGCCTATAACAAATAGCCTACACTGTAACAAATTGCTGTAAAAGCAACTTACTGGCAATTTTGGTTGCCAGTAAGCCTGTACATTTTACAAGAGTACTGTAAATCATAAACTGCAATTATACTGTAAAAATACAGCACACCTGTAAAAACAGCAAAACAAGACCAGCTGTGAATTTACAGTTCTTTACTGTATTATTTACAGTATGTTACTGTTATTAATAATGCATTGAATTAAAACCTGAGACAACTCATTTCATTTGAGGAAATTTGCCATTAAATAGTTATACCGTGAGCTAATTTCATTCTACTAAGTCTACTAAGAAAAAGACTTTATGAGTTAACTAGAAACATACATTTAAGTAAATCCTACTAGACAACAACAGCACACATGAAAAAGTTGAATAACTTTAATGCATCAGCAAATACATAGTCACTGCCTTTAAATAAGCAACATTCTGCTTAATCTCAGTGTTTCTCTACTCCTCCTGAACTGAAGCACAGGCTCTACTCTTCAACACAATGGTGACACACAAAACTCAACAGAAACACTTTAAATCCCAACAGATTAAACACTAACAGATCTCCACTATATCATTATGTGCAAAAACACATAAAATCACATAAAGTAATTCACATAATTTTACTTTTTTGTGTAGTACATTTGACTGTGAGATTTTTCAGGAAACAACTGACTTCAGCCACAGCCTTAGAAGAAATCCACTGAGGAGAAAAGAAGACATTAAATCTGTGAAGATCTCAGCAGTGAACTCCACAAACAGCATTACCAGCTTCACTTATTACTAACCAGACTCACTTTATTTCTGTCATAATCAGACTTACTGAGAAATAGCTGAGGGTTAGATGTGGATGATTTTTTGAAAATATTTCATTTGAAGTTACCATGATCGTGATTAGTGTTTACTTTAGTTGGGCTCTTGACTCTTGATAAGTTGAACATCAGTTTTACTTTGGCTACTATAACCATGTCTTTAAAAGACAAATTTGTTATGGCAATAAAAGTCAAGTAAAATGATGTTCAGGTGTTGATGGATGTCTATTGATATCAGCCTTGACAGCATCTAGTGGCTGATCTTCATCAGAATAATTTTTTTGACTATGAAATTGAAGTGTTATAGATGTCTCCTTACTCATTGGTGTAGTCGTGTGATTCTACAGCATGATGATGATGTTCAGTTGTGATTGTATCAGTTAATTTGTGTTTGACATATATAAGATTCACAAAACCTTTCAAGCAACTGGAACACACGTGTATCAAGAATCAGCATATGAACCTCAACTATAAGAATCAGCATATGAACCTCAACTATGGTGACAAACATAATATAGATATATCAACGCTGAACATCACAAATCAAGCAACTTAAAAGTCACATCAAAAAACAACAACAAAAATAAAAGCACATGGTAAGAAGAAAAGAAAATTAGGTAATTCACCCAAGTGGAAAAAAAGCATACTTTATTGTATTTGAAATATATTCCCTTTTTCAATAGTACATTGCAAATATACTAACAAAAAATTTACTATCTTTAAATATATTAAAAGTATATTAGCATCATCCTTTTTACCTATTTTTACAATACAACTTTTAACACACTTTAAAATAATTGTACTTTAGTATATTTTCTAAAAGTATATTGAAAAACAAGCATACTTTTAACATATTTCTAAAAAGTCCACTATAAGTACATTGGTTAAAAATATATGCTTTGTTACACTTTTAAGAAATATGCTAAACACAAGTATACTTTTAATATATTTCTAACAAGTGCACTAGAAGTACATTGGTAATAAATACATGCTTAATTATACTTTTAAAAATATGCTAAAAACAAGCATAATTTTAACATATTTCTAAAAAGTGCACTATAAGTACTTTGGTAATAATAATATGCTTAGTTACATTTTTAAGAAATATGCTAAACACAAGAATACTTTTAGTGAAGTTTTAGTTTATTTTTTAGTTTTAGAAAAAATACTTATGTTGCTCTTACTTACAATAAATTTTTGGAGTACTTTGTGTAAGAACATAGCACAATGATTAAGCTTTTAGTGTGTTTAAAATATATGAACTTTATAAACACTTAGGCCTAACTGCAATATATTTTAAATATGTATGTATTTATAATTTTAATATTTAAAAATATATGTATTTACAATGTACCAACTTATAATGTAACATTTGTCAACTATTAAGCATTGCAAGCATACCTAATTAATGTTGTTCACTTTTACTTGTTTGTAGGCTACTTGTAAAAGGCTGTTGTCCACTGCATGCTACGTTTGTACTACTAAAATTCCCACAAGGATTTCAACATCATATTATTTGAAATTGATCATAGATACATTTTCCAGATAAGTTAAAAAAAAGTTTGTACTTGGTTAAATTCAAACAATAGCATAATACACGTGACTAGTCCTGATTGGTTCCAGAGCCGTTAAGTGGTTGTGATTGGTTCTTATGATAATGAGCTCGCTCGCACCTCACTCAGAGCTTCCGTTTATCAGATAATATGCTGTGCGTGTATGTTACTTGAATGTGATTAAATTTAGAAGTCTAAATTTAAACTGTTAAAAATATATAGAGCGATCGTGTCTCTTTAGAGGAGTAGGAGGAAACCACGCGATTCATATGGATTAGGTGGTATTTTTTGTGATTAACTTTTTGAAACGTAGCGTTATGACAAACGTGATTTTACCCAGCTTCTTCAAGTTTGCATGGCTTGTGACATTTGGAACCTCATTATGTTGTGATTCTTCTAGGTAAGATTTGTATTACATTAACGTTACTTGTCTTTGCCTTGCCAGTCGTATTTTTGACACAAAGTGTAACAGCACGTCTTTTTCAGTTCAGCTACATTCAATTTGACCAATCAGAGCCAAGCTTTTCACGTCGAAGCAGACTCGGAAGAGATGAAAATACTGCCTCAGAAGTTACTGGTAAGTTTGCTGTTTGCATAAATAAAAAGCTCACTGTTTAGTTTTTTAATCTTAATAAATCATTTTAAAATCTATGTGGAGACATTTGTTTGTCTTAAAACAAATATAAAACATTGTCCAATGCATCTGCAAAAAACATAATTAGTCATTATAACATGTACAACATTGCATTAACATTATTTTTATTTGCAAAATGAAGCTGTGTATTTATTTCTGATTTCCTGAAAAATTTGGCTTCATTATGTAAATGATCTTTCTTTGAAAAGTTTGGGGAAAAAATACATGTTATGAACAAAGTTACTTTGTCTTAAGCTGACCAGACAATTATGGTAGTGTGTGTTGATTGGTGTTTATAGTAGTTCAAGCTTGACAACATTATTGCCGTATGTATGCATATATAAATCTTTTTTTTTTTCATATTAGTATTTGTTGTTTTTCAGACCAGCTGCTATAGAGCAACCAGAGACAAGCGAAGAAGAGAGTAGTAAGTATGGTTTGATCTCACATCACCTCTATTATAGAGATTTTTGAATCAGGCCTATTGAGCAGTGGTCGACAGTTAGGAAAATGTTAGCGACGCGTGTCCATTTCAGGTGTCTAATTTGTGCTGCCTTTGAGTCATTCATGTAAAAATCTGTTTATTTAATTGTGTTTTTTAGTAAAGCTGTAAGTCACTTGTCCTAGTTGTCCTTGCATACAATATTTTTAACAACTTCTAATTTCCTTAAATCTTTAGATCTTTCTTTGCAATAGACAGGTTCATGGGAAATACCCTAGGTTTTAAATAAACCACAATTATCAATATAAAACATATCCTCTAATACTCACAGGTTGCTTTATTGCTGCAAATAACTATATCTGTAACTTTTTGATTGAACTTTGCTCACTGTAAATTGTGTTGGGCTTCTTCTAATCTCATGTTCAATGTAACTCATAGAGTGCTGTACAGTGACGACAGACAAGAGGATAAAGCTTGCTGAGGAGTATATAGCCAAAGCTTTTAAAGGTAAACTGAGAAGTCAACAGAATTCTAATGCATTTCTATGCAAATTATTATACATATATTGAAACATGGATACAAAAATGTTAATCATTGGTTAATTTTATATTAATTCTTCTTCCCTTTCAAAGATCCTCTGATAAAGCAGTCTTCAAATACTACAAGCCCCAGTTGCAGAAAATGAGTCGAACTCAGAGAAGTGATCGTCTACTTGAAGATGAAGATGTGACATTCAAACTCTTCTGTTTCTTTGGTTCAGCCATTTGTAGGCCTAAGTTTGTAAATAATGCATTATTCACTTCTGCACATTATTTTTCTGAAACTTTTTTTTTTTTTTTAGAAAATTGCATTGTGATGCTTATTTAGTGATGTAAAATTCATAGTGTACTTTTCAGTAATACATGTATAACTATAATGTTCTACAAAAAAATTATAAATATAGCTCTGCCATTTCACTGATCTTTTTAATTTACTTTTATTTATTTTTTTACTCTTATGTAATTTACACAAGATACTATATTAAAGTTTTCTTGATTTTCAAAGTCTGTGCATGTCTTAATGTTTATATTTAATTATTTTTGCACTTTTAATATACCATTTTAAATACTGAATAAAACAGCTTTATAATAAGCTATTAGTGTAATGCTAATACACTTTTAATGCTATTTAAATGTTCTTGAAGTACATTAAAATTATGCTTCACATATATTATAACTAGTTTAAGACATATGAAAGTATATTTTTAATGAACTGCAAAGAAATACACTTAAATGTACTGGAAGTGGTTCCATTTTAGCATAATTTAGTATATTAAAATATAGTACAAATATGTTTCGAAGACACTCATAATGAATTTGTAATGTACTTGTAACACAAATAAAGTACACTTTAAGCATGAAAATACGCATGAACTTAAAGTGTACTAAGTATACTTGAAATTGTCTCAATTTAGCATCAAAAAGTACACTAAATACACTTAAAGTTATACTTTAGTATAATTTAATTATAACTAAAATACACTTAGTACAAATTTTTTTTATCCAAAATAGCACACTTCAAGTTAACTAATCATTAACACACTTGAAGTATACTGACAATTAGTCTGGCTGCAAGTATACTTAGCATACTTTTTTTTCACTAGGGCAGCTGCATAATTTATGCATTCTGCAATGCATGCTGGGAGTTCTGTATTAAGGTGATACCCAGCATGCATTGCAACATGAAGCGCTTCATTTTAGTGTCACCATTGTTGAGACACATTCAGTGTGTGACTTAATAACATGATGTTTTTTTAAACTATCTATGCCATATTGTTTTTAAAATCATTCAAATGATAATGCTGTTAAATTGTCTTATGGAAAATCGCTATATTAATCAATTATATGGAAAGAACCATGTGACTGAGATAGGGTTGCCACCTTCAATACAAAAAAATAAGGGACGCCTGCCGGCGGCCGCAGCGGGGGCCAAAGCCCTCAGGGCCACAATGACCACAGGCCCGACGGTATGCCAATGGTATCATAACTCAAAACATATTTTTCAGGAAAGTAATAAGATCATACCAATGGACATTATAATAAGCTATCTGCTATTGAAATCATTGTGAATAAATCACTCTCTATCACAAACAACGTTAACAAAGTGTGACAATGAGATTACAAAAAAAATGGCCTTTCGTCGGAGTTGTATGTGAGATGTTAACTTATTAACTTATTAAATTAACAGATCCATAAATTATTCACTATAAATTAAACAAATGTGTTGATACTCAAACAAATACTAAATTTGATTGGAAAAAACTATGACTTTAGCAAAGGATCTTGAACATCAAAAACATCAGTAGACCAGTAGTACTGTGCAGTATTGGACTATAGGCGTTAAGTGTACTTGTCACTCCATGCAGCACCGAGTAGCTGTTTCTTTCAAACATGTAACACCATCCAAACAGTGATACCACACATAAATAACCTATAATCTACAAACATTTCTAAATTTAATTATAACACTATTTTTATTATTGGTAAGAAAATCTATTTATGTATTTATTTATTTATGTATTCAGACCTATTGACCTATTCTCTAGATTTGTTAAGCATAAGTCATTTTCTTCACACATGCACATTTTTATTATTAAATATGTAGGCCTATTAAATATCTCTCTCTCTTATTTAAAAAATGCATGTGTCTGACTACCTTAACTATAATAAACAAATCATACCATAATGTATGGATATAATTCATTTACATTGAAACATTATTTCTTAGCAAATGGGCATAGGGTATGGAGCATATGAAAACGTAATCAATCAGAACATTATTGAGCTGATTAAAAAACTGTCATTACACTATGACTATCTGCTTCGGGAGATCCTTAACGTATGAAGAACTGTGAGACGGTGCTTTGATTTCTCTAAGCTAGCATTGCTATCAACTCTCTGCCAAAAGACCCGCCCTCCTCTGACTCTGATTGGCCCTGAACCTGATGTTATTAAACAAACCAATCAAACCAACAATGGCAGCGAGTATTACCCAATCAAGGGTAGAATAGGACGAGTCTTCACAGAATGCGGGTGTTATGATTTGCATGTGATGATGCATTTAAGACAACTCGGAAATACGGGACAAACCGCGTCCCGTATTGATTCAAGACGGGACGCGCTGTTTATTTCACAAATACGGGACGATTCCGTATTTTAAGGGACGGGTGGCAACCCTAGACTGAGAAGACATTCAACTCTGAAGAGAGCTCATGAAGAGCTTACAGATCAGTAGCACCTCATTTCACCCATAGTCGCCAGATTTCTTTTCTCTTGGCTTTATTGCTATAACTGTTGTGCCTTATAAACACACAGGTAAAGCAGCCAGAGAAAATCTAATGTTGCAATGTCAAGGGTAACAGCCCAACTAAAGCCAACACTTATCACCATCATGGTGACTACAAACTAAACCATAAATCATCAACATCTAAACCTCAGTTAATTCTCAAAAAGACTTTGACAAGTGATGCTGGTAATGAGTTATTTACTCCTCCTCTGCTGAGATCTTTAGATATGTACTGTCTTCTTTTCTTTTCAGTTGATTAAATATATGGCTGTGGCTGGAAGTCAGTAGTTTACAATCTAAGTCAAATTTACTAAACAAAATAAGTTATTTTCTGTGCATGTATTTATGTGACAATAAATGTGAAATGTGAATATATATTTATATGAATGACTGCTCAGGAGAGTAAATGCTGAAATGAAGTGTGATTTTATGTGTTTTTGCACATAATGATATAGTGGAGATCTGTTAGTGTTTAATGTTCTGTTGGGATTTAAAGTGTTTCTGTTGCGTTTTGTGTGTCACCATTGTGTTGAAGAGTAGAGCCTGTGCTTCAGTTCAGGATGAGCAGAGAACCACAGATGTTATGCTGTGTGTTGCTTTATTTAAAGTAGGGATGCACCGAATCCAGGATTCGGATTCGGATTCGGCCGAATATTGGGCTTTTTAACGGGGTTCGGTTTCTGCCGAACCTCAGAATTTTTTTCCACCGAACCGAACCCTAGGCTTGCACAACGCGCGCTACGTCGAAGTCACCGATCAGTGAATGACATCAAAGTACCGCGTGAACGAATAGAGAGCAGACGGCTCCTTATGCTTTTGAATTGCTCTCGCGGTACTTTGATGTCATAAACTGATCTGTCTGTGCAGCGCCGGTTCAAGTCGAACAAGCCTGTAGTGTAACGCGTTGTGTCAGGAAGAAAAATAGGGATAGCTCACAGCTAAAGTTATTGCAGAGGCCAGACAGACTCACGGAGGCGATTGGCATCTCACAACTCGCACTTTATTCCACAATCGAACTTGTGTAACTGTCTGTCACACGTTCTACCGACCACATCGTTACTTAACAAAATAAGGTAAAAATGAGCATCAAACAGAAATAACCCGCATACATGGGCATATCATGTGTTCGAGGCGCACGGCACATACAATACGGACTGCAGACAGTTTAACAGGGAGCGCGCAGTTCTTAAAGGGGCCACACCTTATTTCCACTCGTTACTGTAGGTGGACCGTTCGAATGCAGTAGGCTGTGAGAAAGTGAAAATGGAACTCGTGAGCAGAAAAAGTGTTGTTTGGCAGTACTTTCAGTGAAAAGAAGGCAATTCATTCAAGTCGAGCTACATGTTCAATTTGCAATGCCTATTTGTCTCATGGTGGCAAGGACTCTAAACAATAGGCTACACAACATCGCCGCTGTTCAAATGCATAATGTTGCTTATTATTTTTATTTTTTTACAGTTATAAAAGTAAAAGTAGTGTTTATTATTTACAGTAATAAAATAAAATGAAAAATCCACTTTGTTTACTTCATTAATGTGTTTACTGTGTTAATGGACTGAGGATGAGGGTAGGATTCGGTATTCGGTTTCGGATTCGGCAGAATCTTAACCAGTGGATTCGGTATTCGGCCGAACCCCACAAATCTGGATTCGGTGCATCCCTAATTTAAAGGCAGTGACTGTAGTTGCTGATGTATTGATGATCTTTTTGTTAAGTTTGTCAATTCAGGTGTATGCTGTTGTTAACTAACAATTATCTGCAAGAGGATTGAGTTAAATAGATGGTTTGTTAACTCATTTAAATTAATTTTATTTTTTTTAGTGGACTCAAATGAAATAAAATCACAGTATAAATATGAAATGTCAATTGACCAATTTAAGATAATCGGTTTCCTCAAATTATCAAATAATCATACTGTAAATAATACAATAAAGAACTGTAAATTCACAGCTGCTCTTGTTTTCATGCTTTTACAGGTGTGCTGTATTTTTTACAGTTAATTGTAGTTTATATTTTACGGTAATCTTGTAAAATTTACAGGCTTACTGGCAACCAAAATTGCCAGTAAGTTGCTGTAAATTTTACAGTACATTTTTTACAGTGTACAGTTAATAACAGAAATTGAATGAAACAGCTCTAATACTTTATTGATTAATTTTATAAGTAACTGTAGACCTAATACAACCATTTTCACATTGTGGGGAAGTGAAAGCATTATCTTCTGTTGGCACAGTGAATCCAAACAATAAAGCACAACACATGAACTGTGTTATGAACTGTAGGCTACTCCTGAGTTCCCAGTCGCCAGAGGAATAAAATCATTTATAGGCTGTACAAGACATGACTTGAATTCACTCAATAAAGTTACACTGACAATGGGTACTGGTGGCGACGTACTTAGTGACGACGTGTGTGTCACACGGCTTTGAGGCGACGTACCTAGTTCAGACGTTGTTATAGGCGTTATTTTTTACTGGAATTCTAATATACGTCGCCGTGACGTCGCCACCGGAAGACGTTACTCCTGTGACGTCGCCGCCAAGTCGCCGCTGGTCTCCCGTCGGCAGTCCCAATCAATCCCATTCAAAAATCCACACGTTCTGGCGGCGACTGCAGGGTAGACTTCTCCTTCTCCTGGTAATCCATGAATTGTCACAAAATACTCGCCATACGCCACCGGCCTCGCGCCATTCTCTCACGTCCCTCGTCCTGCTCGCCACAAATACTGTTTCTGTATTCTCAATAAAAGGCTAAATTTTTTGTTTTTTTGTTGATTTATTTGAAACTTTAATAGATATCATGTAAAATATCTAGTATTGAATCGCGGGAAATTCTGAAGTATCGAAAATAATCGAATCGTTGGCTTAAGAAATCGGTATCTTATCGAATCGTCATTAAGGCTCCGATTTACACCCCTAATATCACTCAATGTTTAGTGGAAGATTGCTGCCATCTACTGGAAAAACATACATTTAAAAGTAAAATAACATGACATTTCAAGAACAGCCACTAAATGGCTGCAGAGCATCACACACTGGCTCATTCAATAGAGTCTGGCTGCAGACTTGCACTTGCACTCTCTAGCATTCTTAGGGTGCTTCTCATTTCTTATTTGTTCATCGTTGATGTAGGAGCAAAGAACGAGGAAGCATCATGAGTTTTTTTTTTTCACCTAAAAATTACTAAATAACATAGCACAACTCTAAAAAGAAAACAAATATACAGGGACTGCGACGGAAATCGCATCCTCTCGAGTAGGTACTTATTTTGAACTCAAAAACAAAGGGGAGCTGAATTCAAATTCAGTGAGTTTTATTGATAAAAATAAACAAAAACAAAAAATCAAACACGAAGACCAGGAACAGAATAAGTGCACCAAACAAAACATCCATGTCGGAACAAGACTCGATAAGAAACATCAGAAACACTGCTGGGCTATAAATTCATAAAGGCTAACAAGGGGCTGATCAAAATGAGGGTAACTATGGAAACAAATAATGTAGACAATGCAACAATGGAAAACAGGAATTAAAACACAGGAACATGTTGTCAAAAGGCTCTGGTGTGAGGGCTAATGCGGAAGATCTACTCAGTTGCAATGCCAGATCAATATAAAATTCCAGAGTCTAGTGAGGTTCATGCAACAGCATGATTGAGCTAAGTGGCTCAGATAACTCACCTTGAAAAAATATCATGAGGGATATTTCCTCCATTTTGGCCAAGTGAGCCAGCTCAAAAGGTCCTGTATATAGTTCTCAATTTTTCGATCTCCTTGGCATAATCCTCACTGTTGGGTCCATTTGTGGTTGAGTCTTCTGTAACGCGGTCAAGAGCATGCCACGCCAGCAGGCGGCGATATAAACCTTAACCGTAAAGCCACGTTGGCCAATCAGAAGCGCAAATCTGACGTCAAACACAGCGGATAACGGCGCACACTCTGACGTCGCAAGGCAAAACCCCCGGTTTCACTGTCTACACGACAACACTGTAACCGGCGTTTCTGAAAATCCTCACCCTGGCAGGGGTTTTCAAAAATGTTCGGTTTCAGTGCGTTTTCGTGTGGCCGAACCGCGTAAAAAAAGTCACGGTTATAAAAATACCCATGTCCGTGTGGACAGGGCCTAAGGCTAACAGGCTGACAAGGGACAGGTGTAGGTGATTAGTAGTCATGGAACCAAATGAGCAAATCAGTTGACGTTAGAACTGATCCACATATCTGTAAATGACAGCTGGTTCTTTTGCTAGTCATGACTATTGACTAAATATTGCTTTTACTTAATTTTATTTACATGTGTGACCTTGAAGGAATCCAAAAGTAATCAGATTACATTACTTTCATATTGTGGTGCTTGAATTACTGAATACCTTTTTTTATGAAGTAATTTGTAACTGTAACAGAATACATTTTAAAAGTAACCCTTCCAACCCTGACTATGATTGTAATCCGGACGTACTACATCCGCCATTATCATGTGATCTACCAGCGTCAGCTACCTTGCTTCACTGGCATTCAAAATCTTCTAGTAAAGGATCTAGTAGCAAAGAACGAGGAAGCATCATGAGTTTTTTTTTTTTCACCTAAAAATTACTAAATAACATAGCACAACTCTAAAAAGAAAACAAATATACAGGGACTGCGACGGAAATCGCATCCTCTCGAGTAGGTACTTATTTTGAACTCAAAAACAAAGGGGAGCTGAATTCAAATTCAGTGAGTTTTATTGATAAAAATAAACAAAAACAAAAAATCAAACACGAAGACCAGGAACAGAATAAGTGCACCAAACAAAACATCCATGTCGGAACAAGACTCGATAAGAAACATCAGAAACACTGCTGGGCTATAAATTCATAAAGGCTAACAAGGGGCTGATCAAAATGAGGGTAACTATGGAAACAAATAATGTAGACAATGCAACAATGGAAAACAGGAATTAAAACACAGGAACATGTTGTCAAAAGGCTCTGGTGTGAGGGCTAATGCGGAAGATCTACTCAGTTGCAATGCCAGATCAATATAAAATTCCAGAGTCTAGTGAGGTTCATGCAACAGCATGATTGAGCTAAGTGGCTCAGATAACTCACCTTGAAAAAATATCATGAGGGATATTTCCTCCATTTTGGCCAAGTGAGCCAGCTCAAAAGGTCCTGTATATAGTTCTCAATTTTTCGATCTCCTTGGCATAATCCTCACTGTTGGGTCCATTTGTGGTTGAGTCTTCTGTAACGTAGGGTGAACTCAATAACAAAGGAGAGCTGGATCCAAATGCAGTGAGTTTTATTGATAAAACTAAACAAACAAATCAAGCACGAAGACCAGAGAAACAGGAAAGGAATGAGTGCACCAAACAAAACATCCATATGGAACAAGACTCGACAAGGGACACCAGAAACACTGCGGTATAAATACACTGAGGCCTTGTCCACACGGACACGGGTATTTTTATAACCGGAGTTTTTCCTACAGCGTTTTAAAAAAAAATCCCGTCCACACATGCTCGGTCTCCATCTACATGAAAACGCAAAAACACGCTATCAAGCGCGGTCAAGAGCATGCCACGCCAGCAGGCGGCGATATAAACCTTAACCGTAAAGCCACGTTGGCCAATCAGAAGCGCAAATCTGACGTCAAACACAGCGGATAACGGCGCACACTCTGACGTCGCAAGGCAAAACCCCCGGTTTCACTGTCTACACGACAACACTGTAACCGGCGTTTCTGAAAATCCTCACCCTGGCAGGGGTTTTCAAAAATGTTCGGTTTCAGTGCGTTTTCGTGTGGCCGAACCGCGTAAAAAAAGTCACGGTTATAAAAATACCCATGTCCGTGTGGACAGGGCCTAAGGCTAACAGGCTGACAAGGGACAGGTGTAGGTGATTAGTAGTCATGGAACCAAATGAGGGTAACTATGGAAACAAACAAGGTAGACAATGCAACAGGGAAAACACAGGAACTAAAACACAGAAGGTGAACACAGAAACAAAAGGAACAGAAAATACACTTCAGTAGAAACAAAAGGAACAGAAAATACACTTCAGTATAAAAGTCGGAGACAGCAGACAACACGTGAACACCGAATTCAGTGTTGTAAACAGAGAAAGAAAACAGATGCGTGTAATTTATATTAGGTCCGTGCATTGGTCTTAAAGGGACAGCCTAATGTACCCGCAGCTGTTTGTGTCACCAATGGTGATCAAACAACAAAAGAGAAAGAGAAAATTACTTGTAGCTTTAACAAAGATAAATTGTATTAATTAATTAATTAATTAATTAATTATATTACTTATATTTCATTTATACTGTGAAGAATGTTAATTTACAATTGATCATTCAATTTCTGTACCTGAATACTGTTAGATTTACCTGAAAAATATAAATCACTGCTTATTTCAATTGTATATTTCTTCTATTGTATTTATCTATGCTTGTAATTTGTTTATTATTTTCTCTGCAGATTCACTCCCCTACAAAATCACCCTAATTGTTGAATCAGGTGATTAGTATGAGATATGTAACAGCTGAGAAGCAATAACATAACAATAAAATCATAAAGCCAGCCTTTGCTCGGGATGAACGTATTTAATTTCTTGAGTGTGTGTTCAGGAAGTTGCAGTGACAATTTATGTTTGAAGAGAGCAACGCCTGTGTTCAGGCTATCAAGGAAATGCAATTTTGCCAAAGAAGAACGTTAACTTGAAATAGCTAAATATTAATTTAAAATCATCCTACTTCAGTGTAATATGTTACAATATTATTATGCTTAACACTGAGAATTTGAATAATTGTAATGTTATGATCGGGTGCGGATATCTAAATCAGAGAAAATCATAGATTCGAGTGGGTCGCGAGTGGATGATTTATATTAACAGCAAATCAGTTGACGTTAGAACTGATCCACATATCTGTAAATGACAGCTGGTTCTTTTGCTAGTCATGACTATTGACTAAATATTGCTTTTACTTAATTTTATTTACATGTGTGACCTTGAAGGAATCCAAAAGTAATCAGATTACATTACTTTCATATTGTGGTGCTTGAATTACTGAATACCTTTTTTTATGAAGTAATTTGTAACTGTAACAGAATACATTTTAAAAGTAACCCTTCCAACCCTGACTATGATTGTAATCCGGACGTACTACATCCGCCATTATCATGTGATCTACCAGCGTCAGCTACCTTGCTTCACTGGCATTCAAAATCTTCTAGTAAAGGATCTAGTATCCTCCATCGTATGTACACTTCAGAATCTCGTCGGAAGAAGTAGGTCAACCGGGTACTTTTTACTTTTTACCGAGTACTGTGAATTCTTTTGTCACATACTGGTTTTGCCTACTTAAGTAGGGAAGTATGCAATTTTGGATGCTGCCTTTGAAAAATAGAGAGGAAAAAATATATACATCCGGGTCTTCTAATAGTTAAAATTTCTTCAATAAACCAAGTATTCTTCCACTTTTCAATTTTAACATTCTTAAAGATTTACAGTAAATCTAAAATGCTTAAACAGAAACAGAAAACAATGGCTTTGTTTTAAGGCCAGGAAACGACCGCATCCAGAAGTACACGGGTGGAGCGACATCTTAAAAACGACGTAACGTCACACATCCGTGATTTGCTCTTTTAGGGAAATCAAGCTTAATGTGAGAATTGCACGCGCGCCAACCCTGTTTGTGGTTTGCAATGCAAATCTCACTAGCCAACGTGCATTGGCTCGTTCTGTTACCACTTGAAGGTTATTGGGCTCTCAGGCAAACGTGTTGAACGTGACTGACTGATAGGGAACTAAACTTCTACAGCCATATTATCTTTGTAAAGTACAGACTTTTTTAACAGTCTTTCCTTTTTAAATGTATTTATTTAGCATTAAACAAACTAACCCTTTAATGACTTTGAACAAGGATTATTTTGTTCACCCAAAAATGAAAATGATGTCATTAATGACTCACCCTCATGTCGTTCCAAGCCCATAAGACCTCCGTTCATCTTCGGAACACAGTTTAAGATATTTTAGATTTAGTCCGAGAGCTTTCTGTCCCTCCATTGAAAATGTATGTACGGTATACTGTCCTTGTCCAGAAAGGAAATAAAGACAAAATCAAAGTAGTCCATGTGACATCAGTGGGTTAGTTAGAATTTTTTGAAGCATCAAAAATAACAAAAACTACGACTTTATTCAGCATTTGTATTGTCTTCCGGTTCTGTTGTCAATTCGCATTCACGAGTCCCCATTGACGCTGGTGACGTAAGACGCTGCTGACGTCCGTGTATTCGGGTTCAAATAAATATGGCTGGGCAAAAAAATTCTTAAAAAAGTCTCAAAAAAAGTCTTCCTCTGTGTCGAAATCCTTAGACATGTTAGAGAAGATTTTTTTGTTTACAGCGTCCGTCCACCTCAGACTGTAAACTAAGCTCGGGAGCACCAGATAACACGTCAGCAGCGTCTTACGTCAGCGCGTTCACTGAATGCAGAACAGAACCGGAAGAGAATACAATGCTGAATAAAGGCGTAGTTTTTGTTATTTTTGGACCAAAATTTATTTTCGATGCTTCAAAACATTCTAACTAAAGGCTGGTTCACACGGGACGATTTTAAAATTGTCGGCTGATTTTACAAACCTGAGAGACCCCACACACAGCGATAAAAAAATCACGGGTCTAACAGTTTTGGTCGTACAGTGTGTGGTGCGCAGCCACACGGCAAAATCAACACATCACACACGAACCGATTTGACTCCCGAGCATTCCCAGGTCAGACGGAAAATCTCGCAAAATCCCTCAAAATCAAACGTGACTTCAGAGTAGCCTAAACAATCATGGCGGACGAAGAGGATGTTGAGTAGTTTGTAGTTTGTTTTTAACCGAAAAAAAAACGTTATCAAAAGAAAAGTGCGGGATGCACGGGATACCATTGTGTTTAAACTTTATTTTTCAAAATGGATAATTTCTTGAATTTTCTAAAAAACGACATTTAGCCTACTTGTATTTTTAAAGTCAATTTTTTGGGAGGAAAAAGCTCAGTATAATATAAGCAATAAAATACTTCACATATAAAAAATTAATATAGGGTAGCCTAAAACAAAAACATTTAAAAAAAACTGTAAAACGTTAAGTTATATAAAATAAAACATTAATAAATTATTTTTTGATAAACATTACTGTCTTAAGTGAACTCATGTATAGTTATAAATGCAAATAATAATTGTCATTATTATTAGCCTACATTTTGGCTAGAAGACGCTTTTATCCAAAAAAGGAACAAAGCAATTCATCAGTCATAATACTGGTTAGACAATAATAACACAGGGCTAAGATTATTACAAATGACGCATATCCAGGGTGTGTGCGAGTGTGGAGCGCGCTCTGCATGACCAGAGGTGCGCGGGCGCGAACACTTGCGTTTTTCTATCAACAGTGGAAACAACTTAAAATACTCTATCATTTCTGGTCATACAGAAAATAAAAAATACATCAGTCGCAACTACTTTTATTTGTGTAAACTCACAATAACAAGAAAACGTTGTGCTTTTGTAAAATAAAAGAAAACAATCAGGCGCGCTTTCGTGGTCTCCGTAACTGGATTGGGTCTCAAAAATGAACTGAAACAAAACATAGCCTACCTATATGTAGGATAAAGCTTGAAATGTCAATTTTTAAACGAATAAATTCGAATCGAAAGCAAATGCAGTCTGATTATGTAATCCATATGAATTTCTCATTTAAAGGCGCATCCGCTTTACAGCGGAGATGGAGATATTTCCAGCCGATTTAAAAAATACTAGGCTAGTTTATTAATAAACACTTAAAATGCCTTGTTACTTTTTCAGACACATTTATTATTATTAGCCTATAAATCATCTATAGCCTAAATCAGCTCTCGTATGGTTCCAGAGACACGGGTCTTCACCACTGCGGGAAAAATATAATTTCCGCGTTTGGCCTTAGAAAACCAGTAAAATCTAAATTTTTTCCATATTAATTTGTGAATATTTTAAATGTTTAATTTAGGGACAAAAAGTCATAAACAAAAATCTGAAAATACGTCAATATTTATTATTTTGCGCAGCATTTGGAGTATAGCCTATGCATTTCAAATAAAAATTTTGGTGTTCAACTTTACGTTTTAGAAATATAACAACCGTTCATTTTTCAATTACGGGTTAAAAAAGGAAAAACGAATGGACGCAAAAGTACACAGACCAATGGGTAATTTTAAAGCTTGTTCATGATTTCAATGTGTTTAAACGAGAAAACAAGCCCAAAAACAATGGGCGTTTTTTTGTGCATTCTCGCGGTTTTTGACGAGGTTTTGGGCTGGAAAACCTTGCTGGCATCTGGGGAGACCACACACGAGGAGAAATCGGGCCAAAAAAATCCAACATGTTGGATATCCCCGATTTGAGATCGGAGCGGTCCCGACGTCCTTCCGAGCAGACGAGAGCAGTCTTAACACACCACACACGACAGGAATATCTGATCAGATTATTTTACGATAATCGGAGCATTCTTAAGATTGTCGGAAGGGGTGAATCGGGGCTAAAATCGGCCTAATTATCCTGCCGTGTGAACCAGGCTTAACCCACTGATGTCACTACTGTGATTATGTCTTTATTTCCTTTCTGGACAAGGACAGTATACCGTGTATACGTTTTCAATGGAGGGACAGAAAGCTCTCGGACTAAATCTAAAATATCTTAAACTGTGTTCCGAAGATGAACGGAGGTCTTACGGGCTTGGAATGACATGAGGGTGAGTCATTAATGACATCATTTTCATTTTTGGGTGAACTAACCCTTCAACAACATCAAGTTCTACATCAGTTAAAGTCACGTTAAAATGGAAGTAGTGACAGAAAGGGGCAGAGTTTAAGCGGACTACGAGATTGGAGAAGTCCAGCATCCAGTTATGACATTTTGATTAAAAGTTACAAGGTAAAAAAATGAAACATGCAAGAATGAATTGTTCACAATAAGATCAATAATATGCATTCATAAAATAGAAATAGTGAATTTTCATTTCATGTTGACTTTAAACGGAAAAAAAAAGTATAGCATGTTTCTTAACTTCCGATTCCATGCTGACTCATGAAATCTGCAATCCATAGACAATGTCTTCATGTGCATGAGTTAACTCTAGGTTACCAATAGGACGTTGATTGAATTCCGCACAGGTTCCACCCCAAGAGTTCAGGGTTTATGTGATGTAAAGTTGATCCCGCTTTCTGGAAATACCCCCAGGTAGATGGTAATAGATTGTATCGTTAGAATCTGATGTGGACAATTTGCCAGCAGGCTTGGGTAGAGTTGCAGAGGTGCTCCATCAATCCTCTTCCACCATTTTAAGGAGCATGTCCACCAACACTTAAAAAAAAAAGAGACCATAAATAATGCTTTCTTAAAATTCAGATTTTCTATTGTTACCATCAAAAATGATCATTTGTATGTTCTTTTTCACATATTCACTATCTATTAAATATCATCTTGTTTATAATGATGTCAGTTTTGTGCTTTTGAGTAAAGATTAGCTGTAAGGTTATGCCTTTTTTGGCCCATTGTAGGCTGTTTGTCCTTTCTTGAAATATCTCACCAAAAGTTTGTGAAGGTATAACAGATATGTTGACCTTTGGTTTGCTTTAATGAGTCATATTTTTCATGTAGGCCTATTTAATTTTGAATCGTCTCTCATCATCATTTCCCCTTCTTGTTCTTTTTTTTACTGGTTCGTTGCTTATTAATTAGCATTTATGTATAAACAGAATAATCATTAATATTTATAGCCATTAGGTTTGCCCTGTCTTGGGTCAAACATATAATGTTCAACAGCTTGCTGCCCTGTTTTGTTTCAGTTGGTTCTGTAGTCAGACCAGATTTATTCTCCCTCTGCAAAAAACACAATCATCTTACTTTCAATGGGCCAATTTTAATTGTATCTGGTAATTCAAACTTATTGCTAATGGCCCATAGCACAGAGAAAGGGATATAACATGAGATTCTTTGTGTTAAGTTGCTTATAGAATGAGCAATACAGAAAAATCTCAATAAAGTAACAATATGCACAGTTTTAAAGTTGTTTGCAGAAAAACACATCCTAAGCAACTCTTGCCCTCGAGATCAACTTTCCTGTTTAGCTCTATAACTGTGATCAGACTCATTTGCCTGTAGCTTTCTAGTAATCGTGACAATGTGATCTAGTATTGGTGTGTATTATTTACATAAAGTGTGGTTCTACCATATGTAAATTTCCTTATGTTTTCAGACACACTGAAACGTACAATATCGACGTATCGACAGCACTAAAATGTAAATTATTTATGTATGAACAACTTTTAGACACAAATGTGTATGAATCCTTATTTAATATCAATATTATTCTATTGTATTGTTGTATATAAATTAAATTATGTTTTCATTAAATGCAGTTTCATTATATATAAAATAGCATTTCGCTCCGCTCTGTGACTTCTGCTGTAAACTAGTTTTGAAAGATTACATGTTAAAAAAGTCTATACATTAAAACCTTAAAATGAATAGCATTTCTGTAATTGTTTAACCATTGTTTATCATGAATATTTATTTAGTTTGCTGTGGAACACAATAGGCGTTTTCTCAGTAGGCTATATGTCCTATGCTGGGACTGACAATAGAACCATAAAATATGCCAAAAACATAAATTCATAAAAGTAATACATTTATTTTCGTGCGCTGTAAACCACGTCTTCAGAATCCATAATTGTGAGGAACAGACCCAAATTTAATTCTTTATTCAGCGATCTTCATCTCCATTCTCAGTAAAGACCCGTCAAATCCAGTTGATGGCAGTGAAATAAAATGCTCACTGGCTCTCACCTTCGTAACAGCTTGCGACGTCGTGTTTTGGGTGATGTATGTTTAAAGGGGTCCAGAACTTTTGACATATAAGAGGTCATTGTACTATAAAAACATCCTGTAAGTTTCAGAGCTCAAAACTTTCTCATTAGTCTAAAAACAGCTTATATTGAAGCCAATCTGCCAGAACAATAGGTTGTGGAATGTTCTACTTCATCACGTAATAAGGTAGCTAAACACTGCATCTGCAGAAGAAGATCAACGCCTGCTTCTACATCACTGCCTGTCTAGCCCCGCCCACTGATTCACGCATGTAGTAGGCCTAGTAGGTAAATATCGAGACAGGAAAACGCAGGTCTACGCAGAAACCAAACAATAAAGATGGCTTTGAAGACAAGACGCTGTGCAGTGCCAAGTTGTGGGTGAACTTTATTTTTTCCAGACTGTCAGTTAGAACTTGGTCCTTTGTTCACTTTATTTTACTGCAGATTAGTTTACAAACAAGGCACAATTCGACGCAGGATTTTCTGAAAGATTAAAACTAAAAGACGATGCTGTGCCGACTATTGGATCCGACAGTAATGTCGCACCACTAAGTATGAGTAACTGTTTTTATTACGTGGTCACTATTGCTTTGTTTGTTATTACAGATCGTTTGATATACACTGAGTAGTTATGCGTTTTAATTCTAATGCCTGATCTGTGACCAGTGATTTCTGATATGTAATGACTCCTGTACAGTCAAGTGTTCTTCGTTTAGTCACTGGTTTGATTTACTGACACATAGACAGTCAACTTCACATTGTTTCTCGAAGTAGGATGAAAATAATCTGTTATTTAAACTGTGATTAAATTAGAAAGCGATAACAGAATGCTCCATTTACATTGCTGGAGCTGTCAATCAAACAGCGCGAGTTTATCAGTGAGTTCTGTTCAGGACTTTCGCCAAAACTCCCGTTATAATCAACGAATCTCTGATTCATGATGAAAGTATTCGTTAGTGTGCAGAATTAGCCATTTCATATGCAAAGATGTTAGCCAATCTCTAAGCAGATACGCCCCCTTCAAACAGAGCGTTCAAATCAGAAGGCTAAAATCAGGCTAGGAAAAATGCCTTTTATTTCAGATTTTACATCATTTCTTTTTTAATTTTGATGTAAAAATCATACTAACATTGTAAGTGCACACCAGGAAACATAATGAAACAATAAAACAATGCAGTTCATGAAAATGCACGGCTTCACAGAGTGGATAGGGATAAGATTTTCAGCAAATAATGACTTAAATTCTGTTCTATACATCAGACAAAACAAGTATATTTCGCTGGAGAGGACTGTGACTGTAACACATCATTTTGGTAATGCTTTTGGTAACACTTTTGACATTTGTGCAATAAATAAATTATTGTTATTCCACTTTTCTGTCAGTTATGTTTTTCTTTATAACTCTACATATTATTAAAGTGCCCCTATTATGGTATTTTAAAGTTTCCTAATGTTGTTTTGGAGTCTCCTATGTTAACATGCATCAAAGGTAAAAAAAACTATTTAAATTTTCTCACAATATACAAACGACTCTCAAACGACTCGTCAGATGAATCAATCTCTCTAAATCCCTCCTTTCCACGAGCTACTCTGCTTGGCCAGACAGCTCAGTCTGTTTTGATTGGTTGACCGCGTACAGTGTCAAAAACAAAAACGCCCATTGCCATAACAACGTCAGCTCTGCTTGGCTTCCTACACCGTGAACTAAACACAGTAACGAACAATGACGTCGATTTTACCATATCAATGCGAGCATGAGTGCGATGATGAAATATTGAAATAACTAGTTATTCAACCCGAAACTCCATCGCAAGGAGGACTCGAGCAGGACATTTCTCAGTGATACACTACTCAGTTTGAGGTACATTATGAGATGTTGTGCAACTGTAATTCCTCACCATCAGCATGTCCATCAACAAACTGATTATTTTACTTGTACTTATTTACAAGTATTTTTCTAATTTATTGTGGTGAACATGTGGAAACTGTATCAATAACAGTGCATTCATTAGCTGAGCTCTAGCGTGAATTACTGATGAAACATAAACGTTGGTAAAACAAATCTTGCTCCATGCTTAATCTTTCCTCAAAATAGTGAGAACAACAGACAATCTGCATTAATAGACACAGTTTTAGGTAATAGCCCACAAGCCACAACTGATCAGCAGAAGTATTTCAGTAAGACAGTAATAATGTGAGTTGACCAGTTAGCAGGAGACCAACACAATATAAAACGTACTGGTTACTAACGTAACCTCGGTTCTCTCTAGAAGAGGGAACGAGTATTGCGTAAGTTTAGCTTACGCTACGGGAAAGATTAATCTTCTCGAGATATTGAAGCGAAAAATTATCCTTAATTTTGTATATGTTGTCAACGCAGTGCAGCAGCTACCAGACCTAGAGCGGGCATTCTAGCGTGCTCATAGGCTGCTCTGCGGGAACTACACAGCCTACCAGTGAGCCCGACGTGACGTCATGTCCAATCGAGGGCGCTCGCGTCCTCGCCGCGTCCTAGCCCGCCAGAATGGGCGTGGCTTAGCGTATATAAGCGGGGCTCGGAGGCTGATTCTCTGGTTTTCATCAACTGAAGCGAAATAGCGCTTGTGGCGTTTAGCACGGCAGGTTACGCAATACTCGTTCCCTCTTCTAGAGAGAACCGAGGTTACGTTAGTAACCAGTACGTTCTCTTACGAGAGGTTCTCTCGTATTGCGTAAGTTTAGCTTACGCTACGGGAACCCATTGTCCACGCCGTGCGCGCCCGCATCAACCTCATGAGTCACAACACTTCTGTGAACCCATAAAGTGGGAAAAACACGCATGTACATAAGCGCGAGCATAAGCGCGAGTACCATGAAGCGTATAAGCGCGTGTAAACAAGCACTGACAGGCAATACAGAGCGGCCACGTGTGGCTGGTGTATAGGCATATATAGCACATAACCTGAAACAGTGCAGCTCAACCAGAAGAGCTGAATTCATGTGAGGGTAGTCTGCGCATGATAATATCTAGACAGGGCTAACCTCTCACTTAAACAGACAGCAGTTTCGCCTGCAGGGCGGGAACTTCTAGGTTATAAAACCTGACAAAGGTGAACGGAGAGGACCAGCCCGCCGCCACACATATGTCTTGAATGGAAATTCCACTTGACCATGCCCACGACGAGGCCACGCCTCTAGTGGAATGAGCCCTGATGCCCAAGGGGCACTGCAGACCTTTTGCCGTGTAAGCGGCTGCGGTTGCGTCTATTATCCACCTAGACAGGCTCTGTTTCGAGGTGGCGAGACCTTTAGTGCGCCCACCAAACGAAACAAAACAGCTGCTCAGAGCGCCTGAATGGGGCAGAGCGCATAACGTAAAATCTCAGAGCTCTGACTGGGCAGAGGAGATTAACATCACTTTCACTATCGGATGCTGGCAGAGCCGATAGAGAAATGACCTGTGCTCTGAATGGGGTGCCAACCACTTTGGGAACATAACCATGTCTAGGCTTGAGGATGACTTTTGAGTCATTTGGGCCAAACTCAAGACACGACGCGCTTACAGATAGCGCGTGTAAATTCCCCACGCGTTTGACTGATGACAGTGTGATCAGAAAAACAGCTTTGAGCGACAGGTATTTCAGGTCCGCTGTGTCCAGGGGTTCAAAGGGGAATGCTATCAGGGCCTTTTTTCCCGGTCTGACCACAGGCTGAAGACTGGTCTGCCCTCGAGGATGGCGCCCCAACCTGAGTTGGACGCGTCCGTCGAGATGACCTTCCTGTATGAGACCGCCCCCATAGTCACTCCCCTCTGGTACCAGTCGGCCGCAGAGCTGTGACACAGCTCTGAGTCACTCTGATCCGCTCGCGACCCGACTTCCAAGCTCGGTGTGGCACACGCGCGGCCAGCCAGTGTTGTAGCGGGCGCATGCGCAGTAAACCTAGCTGGAGTACCGCCGAGGCTGAAGCCATCAAGCCTAGCATCCTCTGGAATTTTTTCAGAGGGGAAACGCTGCCCGCCGTGAATGACATGGCCAGTGGCGAGCCGTCATGGTCACTGAGTCCAGTTCTATTCCTAAAAAGGAAATTGACTGACTGGGCAGTAATGAGCTCTTGGTCCAGTTGACCGTGAGACCTAGGCATTTCAGATGGCTGGGAAGCGCAGTTCTGTGAGATAATAGCTCTGTCTCTGACTGTGCTAGAATCAACCAATCGTCCAGATAGTTCAAAATTCACACGCCCTGAGTTCTCAAGGGTGCGAGAGCCGCGTCCATGCACTTCGTGAATGTACGGGGTGCTAAGGACAGGCCGAACGGCAGGACGGTGTATTGATAAACCCGATCGTCGAAGGCGAATCTCAAGAATGGCCTGTGACGGGGTATTATCTGAATCTGAAAATAGGCATCTTTCAGATCGAGAGATATAAACCAGTCCCCCTGGCGAATGTGCGCGAGGAGTTGTCTGGTTGTAAGCATTCTGAACGGTCTTTTCATAAGAGCTTTGTTCACATACCTCAAATCCAGTATGGGTCTGAGTCCCCTGTCCTTCTTGGGCACGAGAAAATAACGGCTGTAAAAGCCTGACTCGCTCAGAGAAGGCGGTACTGGTTCTATGGCCCCTTTGCACAGCAGTTTTGTTATTTCCGAGCGAAGTAGGTGTGCTACTTCTGCTTTCACTGTCGTCGCGGTCCGCGCTCGAAAGCGAGGGGGGGCGACGAGCGAACTGTAACCCTGCTTTATAGTGCTTAGCACCCACTTCGATACCCCTGGGATGTTTTCCCATGCTTTTATATGTGCAGCTAAGGGTAGAATGGACTCCGGGCTCTGGTCGCCGCGCTGTGCGGGCTCGAGAGACTGAACCGAAGGAACTGAACCGCGCTCTGTGTGTTTATATGGGGCGGCTCGCTGAAAACAGTGACAATCTGTTTTAAATGCAGCTTCCCGATTACTGTGAATGGGGGAAGCTTTGTGATCACATTGTGATGCGCGAGCGGCGCCTTGAGAGGCGTGCAGGCTTGTAAGCGCGGGCGCTCGTGGGCGGACACGTGACTTGATTGACCGGCATGAGCTTGCGCTTTGTGGCGTGTGTTTAACAGCGCTGGCAAAGCGTGTGTCAGTAAGCGTGAGCGCTTGTGAGCGGGCACGAGACTTACGTTTATATTGTGGCTCATGTGGGACTGCGCACTGTGGTGCGCGCGTGGCTTTGTGTGAGAAGTGCTAGAAATTTCGATGGTGGTCCGGAGACACAACCGTCTTTTTCCTCCTGATGGTGCTAGGAGGGCTTCGCGTGCTCAGGTTTCAACGTGATCTTCGGCCGGGGCCCTCGTGGGGGGTGCGGCCTGCTGCGGTTAGCTGAGCGCGATCTAGGGCGGCCGCCCTGTCGCTGCGAAGAGTGGCTGTTCTGTCTGGGCTGAGCTGGGCGCTGCGTGGCGGCTCTTGCAGGCGGCTGGTCACGTGAGCGACCTGCAGCGGAGCTAGCGCGACGCGGCTGGAACAGGTTCATAGCTTGCGACGTTTTCTGCACCTCAGAAAACCGGTCGACGATTCCGTTCACTGCTGGGCCGAAGAGACCGGAGTGTGAGAGAGGGGTGTCGAGGAAAACGGATCGCTCAGACTCTCTCATGTCAGCCAAAGGTGCCTCTCAGTTACAGTTAACGAGCCCATATATCTCCCCAGAGCCTGGGCCGCAGACTTAGTAGTGCGAAGGGAGAGATCTGTCTCTCAGGTCCGTAACGGCAGCTGGGTCCCGGCCTTTCTCGTCCCACTCACGGAGGAGATCGGCTTGGAGAATTTGCAGAACAGCCATTGAGTGCAGGGCGGAAGCTGCTTGTCCGGCGGCGGCGTATGCGCGACCGACAAGGGCAGATGTGGTCCTGCAGGCTTTAGATGGCAGGGCAGACTTTGAGCGCCATCTCGCGGAGGGCGGGCAAAGGTGCGCTGCGAAAGCTTCCTCGACCTTAGGAATAGAGCTGTGTCCCTTCTCGGCGGCGCCGTCCACTTGGGAGAGCGGGGCTCTGCACGAGCCGCAAGTGGACCGAGGCATCTTTAAAAAGACGCTCGTGCTCTTTTAGATGCTCGGTTGCAATAAGAAAAGGATACGACGCCGGATAGCGTAGCTCGCTTCGGAAGGCTGAAGGTGGCAAAGACGGCCGGCTTCCTCAGTCACTGTCCTAGCTGGCTTGTCGCTGTTTCAGCTTTGCTGAAGAGATGAAAATCAGAGAATCAGCCTCCGAGCCCCGCTTGTATATGCTAAGCCTCGCGCCCTCGATTGGACGTGACGTCACGTCGGGCTCACTGGTAGGCTGTGCAGTTCCCGCAGAGCAGCCTATGAGCGCGCTAGAATGCCCGCTCTAGGTCTGCTAGCTGCTGCACTGCGTTGACAACATATACAAAATTAAGGATAATTTTTGGCTTCAATATCTCGAGAAGATGAATCTTTCCCGTAGCGTAAGCTAAACTTACGGAATACGAGAGAACCTCTCGTAAGAAAACTCAAAACGAAGTATTTTGACGCATCTTTCAAGAGCAAGCGGTTTGCGAATCCTACATTGAACTGCGAGATTTGAGGAGCAGTCGTCAGTAAAATAAAGGGAACACAGCTAAAGTTTAGGATTATACTGTTGTGTTATTGTGGTAAAGATGGATTTTAACCACTGATTCTTCACATGCTCGTTCTTGGGCAGTGTAAAAAAAAAAAACTGGCTTTACCTTCACATTGTAGAGCACAGCGTATTCTCGACATGGTGCAATCCAGTATCCTCAGAAATCAGCTGCCGGTTTGAGGGGGTTCAAGTTTTCCCCTTTGTCTGGGCGCCCAATAAGTGGATTGGCAATATGCTGATGTTTCGTCTTGACGAAACGGCTTATGACTCATTTGAAAAACGATTCATTTCATTGACTCAGAGTCGACTCTTACTTTTGAAAGACAATAACTTTATATGCAGTGCACTTTCAGATTTAAAACTTTGCAGGATGTTTTCATTCTATGCTATGTTAAACACTACATGAAAGGTCATTTTCAAAAATCAACAATAGGGGCACTTTAAGAAATGGTTAAGGGTAGGAGTGGGATTAGCGTCTCAAACTATATTTTTAATGCTATTGTGGCAAGCAAGGCGAGTCGAGAGCTGCGAGAACAGGCGAGGCCGGTGGCGTGATTGCTATTGAGCATCACCTGCATGTCACACAGGTCTTGTATCTCTCACGGAGTAGATCCGGTTGGATAAAAGGAGGACGAGAGAGGACCAGGCCTGGACTATTTTACGTCTTTTGTTTATGTGTGTGTGGCAGTCGTCCATGAGGGGCTGCCGCTTTACTTCCTTTTTGTGTGTGTTTTTTTTTTTTGGGATTAAAGTGTGTGAACGTTCGCCAGTTCCCACCTTCCCTGAACAACATACCCCATTACAGCTACAGTATTGTTCCTAAAAGTGTAATTTTACTGCACATTTCTGTCCAGTACGTTTTATATATTTTTTTTTATTCTCTATAAAATGGTTGTTTGGTTTTGGGGGTAGGGTTAAGGGATCTATCTATCTGTTTTTTAGCTTTAAATGCGTAATATTGTTTACGTTTAAATGTCAATGCATCTATCCAAAGGTACAAAAATGTATGTTTTGCACCTGAAAATGTTACGTATTGATACCTACATATTAACAATGAGACCAGGTGCAGAGGTGGGCACAAATACATCAAAAAATATTTTGTTACAAAATACAAATACTGGCTCATGAAATGTAACAAAATAAAATACAAAATACTGATGTGAAAAATCTATTTAAATAAAATACAAGTAATTAGTATTTTGAAAATACAAAAATACTCCCACAATAATCTTAAGTCTTTTTTTTGTATTACTGAAAGGTCAATAACACAAATAGTAGCAATAACAGAAATATGATAAATGTGTAAATTCAAAATGGCGAAGTAGCAAAATAAAAAAGTATGGGTATTTCACTAAATCTCTACAGGGCCTGAAATAGCTCCCTCTGACGTAAATGGCATGTATAGCTAAGTTCACATCAATGGTGTGGTAGTTTTATACAAAATCAATATCAATATTTCTCATATGTAATACGTTTATATTGTGAACGCTTGCTTAGCATGAAGATTTCAGTCGAGTTACGACAGACGCGCTGTTTCATAATAGGTAGGGCATATGATGTCCTTTTATGAATGACAACATAAGGCACAATTATTTTCTCTATAATGCCATTCAGTGTGCAATATGTGTGTGTGTAGACTGTATATTTTTCACAAAACACTTTACCTTAAAGGTGCTATCAGCGATTTCAGGCCCAAAAAAGGCCGAAACATAAATTATCACATTCATCTAATTTTTCCTAGGGGGAAATCACCGACAGGGTGTTGTGTTGCAGGGCAGGTTAGTTGAAAATGTCGGTCAGGTGCGGTTTGTTTATACATTGACCCGCGCATCACCAGTGTTGGGAACGTTACTTTAAAAAAGTAATTAGTTATAGTTACTCACTACTTGTTCCAAAAAGTAACTGAGTTAGTAACTGAATTGCTCTATAATAAAAGTAACTTGTTACCAGGGAAAGTAACTATTTGCGTTACTGTTAAAAAAAAGTTGCTATCTGTCAAAGAATTTGGATTTTTTTTAGCAGTTTTCACAAGTCAGTTGAAATGAGTAGAACAGACAGGTGTTTGTACATAACTTTCGATATTTATTGCACGTCGACAGACAGCAAGAGGTTTATCCTGCACCTCAAGTATTATCTTTGTAAGAAAAGTAAACAGTTACACCATATAAAGTGCATTTAACTCTAGCGAATTAAATCAAACTCTCTCAACCTGAGACAACTGGTCAAGTTAACAACCTGTACTTCCAAGTATTTTGTTCACAACAAAAGTAAACTTTTAAACTACAAATTCTTAATTAAATAAATCAAACTCCCAATGTCAGACAACTGGTCTGGTAGAAATTCTGTACTTCAAGTATTTTCTTTAAAAGTAAACAGTTAAATAATATAAAGTGTGTTTGCAGTAACTGTAGCAAATTAAATAAATCAAACAAACTCTAACAACCTAAGATAAATAGTCTGGAAGACATAGGCTGCTGTATTTCTTTATCTTCATTAAAAAAGTAAACA
Source organism: Rhinichthys klamathensis goyatoka (assembly GCF_029890125.1). NCBI lineage: Eukaryota > Metazoa > Chordata > Actinopteri > Cypriniformes > Leuciscidae > Rhinichthys > Rhinichthys klamathensis. The sequence goes on from NW_026606631.1 coordinate 833,978, forward strand.
GTTTAACAAGATGGAGTGCTTTTAAAGATTGAACTTTAGCTCCTAGATATAGCTGTATCTATATATAGGGACACGTTTGTGTGCATTTTATTTTGTGATTTCACCGGAATGAATAGTCTCCGCAACGGCGATAGATTGAAGCGCTCGTCCGAGTGAAGACTGCGCGCGCCGCGAGCCACAAGAGAACAACTGTATCCATGACACTGATCGCAGCAGCACGAGCGCTCAGCTGGATCTCAAAAACAACAGATTTAAGCGCTAGATCTCTTATTTAATAGCGAACTAAATGAATGCTCTGCTAGTTAACTGGATATGTTTTATTTATTTGTATTAGGTATCCGTTCTATGACATTAGTATATTTTTTACTAACCGTATATTTACGTATATTGCGTTGTTGTACCCAGCACTTCTGAAAGTGCACTTCCGAATGCGTCTCTGTCCGTCCCCCACACTTTTCAAACCAAACTGACGCCCATGAATCAACGCATAGTAACGCACCGCATTTAACGTCCAGTAACGTTAACGGCGTTGTAACGACGGAAAAAGTAATAAGTTAGATTACCCCGTTACTGAAAAAATAACGTCGTTACCTAACGCCGTTCTTTTAAACGGCGTTATTCCAAACACTGCGCATCACTGGTTCCAACCAATCACCGACAGGGTGTTGTGAGGTTTTGCACTCGTGCACGGCTGCACGCGAAGTCGGAGCAAAACCTCACAACACCCTGTCGGTGATTGGTTGGAACCAGTGATGCGCGGGTCAATGTATAAACAAACCGCACCTGACCGACATTTTCAACTAACCTGCCCGCAACTCGGACCGCAAAAAAAAGCATTTTTTAAAAGTAGTAAATGCTCACCGTAGCGTCATTGGGCCATAGACGTATAGGAACTTGGGGTGCGGGGGAGTGTGCCTGCTTTTGGAAAAGTGTAAAAGCCCTTAGGAGCGCAAACTGTTCTTTTTCTGAATGCTGTATGATATAGCCTAGTGTTATGTAATAAAGGCTTGATTTATTCATTTATTTCGTTTCATTTTCTTAACAATTAAGATGCTGCATGTGTTTATCCAGTCTAATCTAAGTGTGCGTCTCTCCCCCGACTTTCCCAACAAAAATCCCGCCCCCTCTCAGAAAATACACTGACATTACTGAGCTATATGCGTTTAAAAGTAGCCTATTAAAATGGTACAATGGCATTGCTCAGTTCAACGTGTTGGGAAATCGGGCATTTTACGTCAGCATTTATTCAAAAGTTAATAATGCTCAATATTCAAAAGGTAAATAAGGATTTCCCACTTGTATTAGTAGGCAGCTCGTGCGTCATCTTCGCGCCAGTTATTCAGTCAATAAAGTATAAGTTAGGCCTATGTATTTCATAGAAAATTGTGTCAAGTAGGCCTACTATATAAATTACAAAGGTTTAATTGGCATTTATATTTTTTATATTTCAAACGACCCGACCGACCGCGACCCGAATATCATAAAAAATATTTTTGGATGACTCGTAACCGCGGGTGACCGTAGGCACCCGCTCATTTTGGATCAACCCGCGCATCACTGGTTGGAACACTGTTTGTTTAGGTTTTGGTGGTTGGTGAAACCCATTGTTTTTGTGTGCAGATCTCAGAGCCTAGACGCGGTTTTTGGACGGCATGCTAATGGGGCGGGCAGCTACCGGATCGCTAGGAAAAATTAGATGAATGTGATCATTTATGTTTCGGCCTTTTTTGGGCCTGAAATCGCTGATAGCACCTTTAATGCCGTTTTTAAGAGGAGCAGCGCCACTTCTTCTCCTGTGTTCAAAACTCATTCACTTCTTGGAGGGAGCCCGGTCTACAGGGTGTCAAGTGATTTTCGTGCATCTAACCTGGACATTGCCATTGCTAACATCAGACCGAAAATATGGCAAAATCTTTTACTATGGTGATTTTTCTTAAGTATTTAAGTATTTGAAATACTCAAATACACTGCATTTGCTATTTAAACAACGTGGCGCAGGACGTGAAAATGATAACTGTGTCGGGCTGAAACTAGCAAAAAACACTTGCGTCGTGCCTGGCGCCGCATTGCGCTACCGGGCAATGATAGGGCCCTAAGGGAGAACTGAAGGCTTACAAGCATGAACAAACAAAGGGAACTAATAAGTTGATTAACAAGTAAGAGGTGAATTAAATTACTAATTTAACAGACAACTAGAAACAGAAAACTAGGCCACAGGACAAAAATAAGTAAATCGCAGGAAAGTGGATCTCGAGGGCCAGAGTTGCCATAGGGAAAGTAATGCTGCTTCCAAAAAGTCTTTATGTAAAGTTACATGTAACGTTACGCATTACTAATCACAGAATAAAAGGATGAGGTGATTGCCCACTTGTTTTATGTAACTTTATTTGTGTGATAGGGTCTTACCTCCTGCCGTTGGTCTTTGGAAGGGGTCAAATAAACGGCACGCATTGATGAGCCCTTTTAGCTGTTTGGGACAATCTGTAGGAAGTGGCTCCATGACCTTCTCTACACACACTTTTTGATAGATCTGACTGTGGGAAGAACAGTCTAAAAACACAGGCACAGAACATTTAAGTGATATTTAGGGAAACACATATGTAAAAGATAAACAGAAGAGTTTTTTTTATCAAAATTGATTGTGGTGGTGATACACACCTTTAAAAGGAACATCTTGTGTTGTAATTTCCCACAAAACAATGCCAAAACTAAAAAGAGCATGTACAGTAAGTAACAGTCATCCTTTATTTTAATAAGATACACATTTAATATTTGAGTTAGTGTGCCGTACCTGTAGATCTCACATGCCTTGTCGTAAGGATGGTTGATATTCTGAAGCTGTTGGGGAGAACTGTAATGGAAAGCACTGTTCTTTTTGGATTTATTCTTCTGAAGAGAAGTTTCTGTTCTTGCCAACTCAAAGCCTCCCAACTTTAGAAACATACAAATGAGCATATACACAACATAAAAATTAGGATGAAACCCCAACAAGTAATATTCCCTTTAGGTTTAGGTTATGTTAAGTGTCCAGCACATTTAGAGTTTGATTAAATAAATATCTGTAAAAAAAAATTCTCTAAGAAGTTTTTTGTACTTTTTGATGCCCAAGACCCCCAAATATGATGAATCCTTATAAAATATAACATAAGCAATATTTTCTTATGTATAAAGAAAAATATATTAATAAGATATAACAAAGACAAAATTTACTGAAATCAAATACTGTAATTTAACTATTGACATTCAAATTACTATTAACAAATTATTAAAACATTGTATGGAAACTGTTTATTTTGTATTATGTTGACAACAGAATTTTTTTCTATCCGTTTTTGTATATACCGTTAAATGTACGAACCTATTTAAAACTTTCCACTGATTCCTGGACTAGGAATTCTCTAATTTCCCCAATTTATATTTAAAAATGTTATTTTCCTGGGTGTTGATTGGTCATTACAAAATTCCAGCCCTGCTATACACACAATGAATTCAGTAACAGAAAACCTGTTTACCTAGCTATTGTGTACATCCAGCGGTTAAAGTTTCCCTGTTAAACCCCTTCCAAAGAGCAGCCATTCCAAGCGATACAAAGGACGTACAACGAGTTCACTCCGGCTATCAAGAGCTATCATGCCCGCTGAGCACCAGTCCCAGTTAGATGGTAATGGCGGACTTAGGTTAAATCCAGGGTTAAAGTGGGATGAGTCGTGTTTAATAAAAATATGTAGTGGATAAATTATGGCAGTATTGTGAAAGAGAAAATAAATTACCTTCACTCTGTAGCCAGCTGCCACTAGAAAACTGCAGCTTCTGATGGAACCATGCACTTTAAACTTTTCTTCTGACTGATGCAATCTGTATTGTGCAAAGGATTACTACATATGTGATTGAGTTCCTTCACTATAGTATTTAAAAACTCTGTTTTTAGTCAAGAGACATAAATGAGAATAAATTAACTAGATTTGTACCTGTAGAGCCCCTGTGCTGCATCCAGACACATTCGAGTCTTTCTGTCCCAGGGCAGATTGCTATTACTGTCCAGGACTTGTCGAAGACTACCCTTCTCACAGTATTCCATGACTATCAAGTAACTTGGATTTGGTCCTGTAAGAAAACAATGACAATCAGATGTGTTTAACTCAAAAGTTCAATCTTTGAAAATATTTTTTAATTAGATTAGCATACCATTCTCATCCTGAACACAGATACCAAACATTCTTAAGATATTGGGTGACTCAAAGCGCTTCATGGTCTCCACCTCCTTGTTAAATACACTCCTCAACTCACTGGAGAGAATGAACAAATACAACAAAGAAATTTTATTTTTTTAATTAGTCAAGAATAGATGATGATTGCAACCATATAAGGGGCTTTCACATCGGATAGTTCCAGGAACTAACCACCGGAGTGGTTAGCGGACCTTTATTTTGACGGCGCTGAGAACGACTGAGCCTAAGCAAACAAACAGTGCTCGCATTCTCCGTGTTCATTAGTTTACGATCTGTCTAACACGTGTAGCGTATCTGGACAGCATCAGGGTGAATCATGCATTCCAACACTTGGAAACCGTTCTAACCCCTGGCTTCGGCCGGTAACTCACAAGTAGGGCGCCAGAGAGCCGGTGCCTAAGTGCGCCCATTGACACTTTTGTGGCATACGCGAGAGAAAACAAACAGATTCGTATCGCTCAACACCCCCCTCCCCGACAAGAAAGGAATTCCAAGTAGCCGAAGCAAAGCTCCCCCAACGCACACACACACACGGACGTTTCATAAAACATCCTCATATAAGACATTACTAAGATATATTCAATATGTTTTTATGTTCGCCTGCTTTTTATGTCATATTGGGGTATCTATGATTTTATCGTAGTATTAAATGAACTATAAGTGCTTGTAATTATGCATGCATTAGAATGTAACTTGGCAGTCCTGACCTTTTTACCTGTCCTTCTTGGTACTGTTTTAATCCGCTCTGTTTTAATCCGCTAACTGAGTTGGTCATATACGGGAGATTACAGTAAAATGTATGATTCTATGTGCACCAGCTTTCTTGAGTAGAAAGGACAACTTTTTAACGCCGCCATAAACTATGCAGATGAGCCGTCGTGACAGGACAAAGAAAGTCTTTTCCCTCTCGAATCTAAGGTGATTGGTCATTCACCCCAAAGGAGGTGTGAACGGCATTGTCCTTAAGAGGATGGAACGCCAGTTTCCAGTCTCTCTTCAACATCTCTCTTCTCTTCGAGATCTTCTCTTCAGTCCGTTTAGTTTAGTTTTGTTCTGTTTTCTTTTGTTTGTCTTTGTTTTCCCGTTTCATATTCTACTTTGTTCATTTCCACAGACGAGTGAAATGAACTTAGCCTGAATTATTTTCTTTGAGGAACTTCACGTTCAAGGGACCTTTAAATTTGCTGCGACTCCGTTCGCCCCGGAAGAACCACAGAGAACGCGCGACGCTCCGAAGGAATGACACACACGCACCTTCTTTATTCAGCAACACAAGAGAACCATATGTGCAAGTATTCGTTCTATGGAGCTTTCAATGCGTTTAAGATTTGTTTACCCCATTCATGGTGATTTGATTCCTTGTTGTTTCTCTCCCGAGGTTTTTGTCTGTGATTTTGCCATTGATCATTCTCTCCCTTTTCCTATCACTCTCTTATTCTCATTTTCTTTCATTGTTTGTTGCTTTATTTTGTTGTATATACATTTATTCCTTGTAACGTTATTCACCGGTATGTAGTTTTCCTTTATTAAATCCATTATATTCATTTATTGACTCTGTCTGTTGCTCATATTACGAAGTCCCTTAAATGTTTGATAAGCTACAAGCTTTACAATTTGTTAATACTTTAATTAGTATTTTTTATAAAACAGGAAAGTTATTTTTCATGGCCAGAAAGATAGCCTTTCTTGCGAGTCTATAAGGATAATTTCTCTTGAGGATTGACGAAAGATCGTACGATCAGTTTGCTGAATGAACAGATTATTCGACAACAAATGAATTCCATAAGGGTTATCCTTGGAATCGATCTATCCTAGACAATTGACATCAATATTTAATTATAATTCGTTGTGATTGATTATTGATATATACAATTGATCTATTTTTGCCTACCTGTATGGATAATTGATTATAATCCGTTGTATTTAAGTGTCCATACAGATACATTGGCAACGTATCCCCTTTACGGGTAATTTTAATCTGTGTATGCGATCCCTGGTCATAATCATGATCAGTTATTAAAATTATATTCCCTTTATTTGAGCTAGACTCGCTACACACGTTATTAGATAGAACTGTTATACATAGAAAGTAGATAGTGTATGCAAAGTTATTAGCGTATGCCGTGTGGTTGATGTCCAGTGTTGCTAGCTGAGCAGAAATAAATTATCATATTTAGCTTGGTCCCCTCAAAGTTGCATTGAATTTTCTCCTCAGCGTAAAGGTTAAGAGGCCCATCTATCACTGTTTGCCATGTCCGTAGAGTTAGTTTCTGGAGTAAATATATAGGCTATAATCTGTGTGTTTACAAAGCTTATTAAAACATGGCGGGTGCTGGTGTTTCGCGTGCGTTCGGCCAATCCGCTTACACTAACGTCACGGATAGTTCCTATAGTGCTGGTTTAGACCCTACTCTGAAGTAGGAGCTAAATTAGTTCCTCCAAAAGAGTTCCTAGAACTAAAATCGTTCCTAGTTCCTGCGGTGCGAACACGTCGACATCCGGTACCTCTGCCAATAGTTCTAGGAACTATGAAAAGGTTCCTCTCACTCATAATAAAAATGGAATGACATGATAACATTTGACCACAAAATATATTTTATTACTATTATGGAACAATTTCCCATAACCAGAGTCTGCCATTAACATCTACCTGGGGCTGGGGTTGGTGTTCAGCGGGCATGAGTATCTCTTGATAGCCACAGTGAACTTGTTGTACATCCCTTTGTATAGTTCGGAATGGTTGCACTTCAGAAGTGGTTTAGAAGGGAAACTGTAGGTCAGCTCTTCTGGTTTAATCTCTCTAATGTCCTGCAGATGAAGGCAGGGTTTTTTCACTAAAAAACAAATGACAAATAAAAATGTTCAGTTTAGCAACCATTCTAAATATTAATTCAGCAATGCTAAACATTTCTGAAAGCTTCATAGACGCCTTGAAATTCTTAAAAAATAAAAAGCCATGGCCTTTTATAATTATTTCTTTCATCTATACTTATTTAATACAAAAAAAAAAAAACAGAACAAAAACAAAAAAGAACAAAGTCATGTGGTGCAACCAACATGCAAACAAAAGTAACAAAATATGAAATTCTGTGTGTCTGGGTCAATAAGTCTGTTGAAACATTTTATGACAAGAAAATTTTGTTCAGGTTGTAAAATGTCATGTAGTGTAATACGTAAAATGAGTCTAAAATGTCACTCTTAATTGATATTTATGAATTAATAATATACATATACTGTGTGTGTATATATATATATATATACACACACACACACACATACACACATTTCTTTCTTTTTTGTTTACAGTTTTATTGACCAACTTGTTTGTACTTACATGACTCCAGGACGTCTTTAATGCCCTGCACATCTCTTTGCGTTTGGTCAACTGTCTTTTGCACAGCATCAACTGTCATGTTCATTTCTTTGCCCTCCTGGGCTAAAGACTGGAGCACTATTAGAAGGAAAATTTATACCATGTAATACGTAGTTGTATCCTACAAAGTAGCCATTTTAATCCAATTCAAATCCATACAACAATAACTTTAAGTAGCCTATAACTTACAATTCCGAAGTTCCAGAAAGTCACTCTGCCTGTCTTCTTCATCTTCCCGTTGCCTCGTTGCTTCTTGAAACACTTTCTCTATACTCCCTCTGTGCTCGACCTGAAGCGCTAGAGAAAGTAACTGAGCCGCATCGTTCAGCCTTTCATTTAGGCCGTTGAACTCCTCGCCGAGTTCATACGCTTTCGTGATACGTTTAAAATAGCTGAGGGAAGTGTATTTCCTTACTACCCTCTCTGCTGACTCCAGAGTGAGTTTAAGTTGTTTAAGTCCATTTATAACCTGTTCAGGCTCAGTCCCAAAGCCATGAACCTTCACAGATTCCACCAGCTTAGCCAGAGTGGACACACGGTGGGCTAAACGCTTGCAGCGCTTCTTGTTGGTCTGGACCTCCCCACATAGGGCGTACAGTTTTTCTGCAATGGCCAGAATTGGTTCTATGATGTCCATCGCAGCTGGAAATAAAATTAATTTAAAAATAAATATTTCTAAGGTTAAGTGTCTTGGATGGCGGAGGCATGATGTCAAGTTGTCACAATGTAAATCTACTGTTTACTGGCTGATTTGTGAAAGATGCTTTATTTTGAAATATAAAATAATCTCTAAAGCAAACAAATCGAGTACAGATTACTTAACTGGTAAATTTGCAATAATGTCAACAGTAAAAATTAAACAAACCAATTTGTTAAACAAAAATGGAAGAGATAAAGAGAAAAAAAAAACGTGACTATTACTAAATACCTTATAGAACATCTAGGTTACTATCTCTGATGGATGGATCGGATACGCTATGTCAGAACTGGGAGCTCAATCACCTTGGAGTGTAAACTAAACGAGCCAATGCACATTGGCATGCGAGATCTGCATCTCGCGCCTCGCAAAGCGGATATATAAGGAAGCACGCGCGTGATCGCACTTCAAACTGTGTGCCGAGGACCCGAGACGGTGTGTGCCGGCCATTCAGCAGTGGAATAGCAATTGTGGCAATAGAGAACAAAACAACAATTGCTGCCCCTTCCAGCTCCCTGTGTGAGCCGCTTAATCCAACCACACCTACTGGGGCGGAGAAAGGACAGGGCTTTATGCAGGGAGAGTTGACCACTGCTCCTCTTGACCACACAGTGAGACTATTGGATAACACTGGGAAAAGTACCTATGGAAAGGAATGCTACGGAGACCACATCCTGCCCGTAGGGAGGTGTCATGTGGGTATTACACATATGGACTGGCCAACCGGGCAGTGCTACATATGAAGGTCTCTGTGGTAGATTCAGCCTAGCTAGGGTGAAGTCAATACCGAGCAGAGACGGAAGAGTGTGCTCTGCCAAGGGAAAGACACAGGGAATTGATTGGGAAGCCGTTCCGTGGAAGAATACACATGTGGGATCGCCTGTAAGGCAATCACAACACATGGGCACCTAGTCTAGCACAGGGACTGACTTTCTGGGCATACACATGAGTTCTAGACATAGTATCGGACGCCTTCACCGTGTCTGACCGCCGAGGGTGCTGGAGTAACTCCATGCAGGGTTCGCCAGGTGGGGAACTCACCTGTAGAGCAAATAAGCGCAGGTATCCGGTCCTAAAAGGGGAATAGCGCTGCAAGCGAGACACCGAGCGGGTCCTCAGCGTTACTGGCTACTTGTGGCGAGTACAAGGGAGGACACAGGCTCTACATGGAGGTTGTAAAACCTCACCAATGTGTTGGGTATCGCCCGCAGCTCTACAAATGTCTGCTGTCTGCTAGCGAGGCGCCGTGCGGAATCCAACATTCTGGGTCAAAGGAGCCCTCACCCCCAGGGGGCATGGCTGATCTTGGGCTTGGTAGCCTGGAGGACAGCCTTTCCCTTCTGCTGTCCTCGATAACAGACAAAGAGCTGTTCTGAGGTCCTGAAGCTCTGCGTTCGGTCCACGTACAGGCGCAGCAAGGGCTGGGTCTGCCACCTCCAGGGGAAGAGCTTGCAGGTTCACCACCTGGACCCTGAAGAAAGTGGTGGAAACTAGGGCTGCACGATTTGGGGAAAATGTCATATTGCGATTATTGAGGTCAATATTGCGATATGCGATTGCGATATAATAAACAAATGATTTCATGAGTCAACTTGCTTGGTTCTAAAGCAAAATGCACACACAGATTAGTGATAATTCTGAAATGTGTTTTTACTCAACTCAAACTAGCAACAACAACTAAATGATTGATAATATCTATAATGATCAATAAGCCATTGATGTCTGGATAAAAATGGTGGCAGGGTGCAGCCGGTGACATCGATCGATGCAGCGATTTCGAGAGTGCATTATTGTAACGCGAGAGAGCATCCATGTAACAAATCTCTCCACTCGCAGGCGGATTTCTTTCACTCGCGCACAAAACTGGACGTGTGCTCGCAAATATGCCATGGTCTCGTGGCTCTCGCTGAGATATTATGTGTGCGTGCTCAAACGTTGTCCTGTCCGCTCTTGAATCTCTACTTGTTCTTTCTCTAGAATTGTCTTGCCAGAAGCTTGCCAAATGTTGCCAGAAGCTTTCAGCCAACAGACTTTCATGATTGACTTTGTTTCATGAGATAGCATTTACAAGCTGAATTGACTCTTGCTCTCTGCCTTCGTTTTAGTTGAGTGTGATGACTGAATATCCTCACTATATTAAAGGGGTCATATAATGCCATTTTTGTACAAGCTAATATGATTCTTTAGGGTCTAAATTAAAAGTTTGTAATATAGTTTAATTAAAAATTCTCATTAGTATTGTAAGAAAACACTTATTTTACCTGGTCAAAAACAGCTCTGTTTTCAGCACGCCGTTTCAGTGCATATGACTTTAAATGATAATGAGCCTCGCTGACTCCGCCCCTCTGTTCTGTGCGTATACCGTTTGTAACTCAATAACACAATAACCATAACGCGTTGTTCAGTATAAACGTGGGATTATGAATTATATTGAGAACGTCATACATAGAAAACATGCCGTAATGTACCCTGAGTGTAAACCTTAGACGCATTCATTGTGAAGCGTGCAGCTAGCGATTTGCAAAGATTAATATATTAATATAAAGTTTAATAAAACGTTACACTCACTTCCGTTCTTCTGGAGATTCAGCAGGAACACGAATATCTGGTACCGATCCTTTTTTCATGAGCAGCTTCTTAGCAAATCCAGCTTTATACTGATCCTCGTTTATAAAGCAGTCTGGTGTGTGAAATGATTCGCGCAAACATGAGAGCATTGACGTTGCTCGTGGGGAATATTCCCTTCGAAAACAAACACAGCCACTGCGTCTTCAGCGGTTCAGATTTAGGAACATTAAAATGACTGCTGTGTTCGTTATTACACCCAAGAACAGAACACCACAATCGCTTAGACGCCATTCTGCTCATAGACAGTGCTCCAGCATATCAACAATGACCGCGCCGGTCCGCGCCGCGCAGACTATGATTGACAGCTCCCTCATGAGCGAGGGCGGGTCTTTTTTTTAAAAACGCTCCTGTCAATCAACAATCGTGGGAGGGGCGTGCGAGCTTGTGACGTCACAGGCTCGAACGGCTCGATTTGAGGCAGGGGAAAACATATAAGGAGATTAAAACAAAACCACTGGATGGTTTTTATCATTATATGATGGTTGTGTACAGACACTGCCAACACACATTTCAGTACAATCAACTTGTAAAAGTGCATGTACCATTATATGACCCCTTTAAGCGAATTGCGCTTCTTTGTAAAAGGCAGCAAGTGCAGGAATCCCACTGATTGATTTAGCAATGTCATGGCTGACGAGTTGCGCCCTGCATCCCAATTCTTATAATTCGCATGAGAATGTTCGTTCGATCCATTCATCCATCCATCCATCCATCCATCCATCCATCCATCCATCCATCCATCCATCCATCCATCCATCCAGTAGAATAGATAATTATTGAAGGAGGGAGGGGGCTAGAGGAGTGGGGTGCCCACGGAGAGTGGCTCGGCGGGAGAGCCCCCACTGTAATCCTCAGGTCACCCTGTTTATTCATGGAAGTAGCTCCTTTGTTGGCCAGCAGAGGAACTAGATTGGGGCATATCAAACGCAAAAACGCAACATTGCGATGGTCATCTTCCCGCAGTGGGTACATGACTCATCCACAAAATCCACCTCAGCGTGCTTTAAACCCAGACACATAAGGCAGCGATCGTGACTGTCAGTGCTTCGTTACATACCGGCTTCACTGGGTGCGTAATGCAAACCTTGCACGCCAATATGATGGCTCATTTAGTTTACACTAGAAGGTAATTGCTCTCAGGCGAGTTCTGAATTCTTCAGTTCAGTTCTGACGTAATGTAACTGAATATACGGAAATATATCCATCACGATAATTTCCCCATGACAACTAGACCTAGTTGACAACTAGACCTAGTCCCCTCTAAGTGAAAATAACTAGAGATTTTTTTTCAGATATGAAATGTTTATCAGATTACCTTTAAACCTACTTCCTACATTAAACATCTATATTTCACATGACAACTTCAGTCTATATAGCTAACAGATGCTCAGAGGGTGCAAAGGTTTTACAGTTTTATTATACAGGCTTCAAACAGGTTAAATTTTAAATACATTTTTAGTGGCTTTCATTGTTGCTTCTGAATGAAGAAATTAAACAAATGCAATTATGGAAAAACAAACTTCAGAAGAAAATGAAGGCAATACATGTCAAAGACATAAAATGTTTTATGGCATCTATTCCTCATATGCATTATAATGAAAGGAGAAGTGAAACTTACAAAATCAAATCAATGCGCACCATTTTCTCATTCCTGTTAGAACCACTATTCTTGTCATTATAAATGTTTCCAATGAAAGGTATACTACCATAAAATAATTGAAGAAAGTTAAGTATCATTGAAAACTTCTTCAATACTGCATGTTAAAATGAGACTACCTTGTCTCTTGAAAAGAAACTCAGGAAACCAAAGTTACTTTCACAATCGAATGAAGCAGAAACCACAAACAGGAAGTTCATTGAGATATCTCCTTTCATTTTGAGCTTGCCACTGCTTTTTCAGCACATCATCAGCTAAAAATCATGTTTCCCTTCATACCTAAAAATGTTATATGGAGTATTCTAAGACTTCTTTGTTGACTTTGTCCTGGTTATCCTTTCCAGCCTTTGTACACTTTGTGTCTTTGCATTTAAAAGCTTATATTACAGGTTCTTCTAAAGCAGAGCACAACTTTTCTTACAAACCCTCCAAAATACTTTTAGATCGAATAAAAATAGATATAATAATCGTAAGTTTGAAAGAAAAACAGAAGTAAATGTATTATGATTATAGCACAATGACTGTAAAAAAACAAACAAAAAAACAATTACAAAATACATTATAAATGTAAATACATAACTTATACTTACTTTTAAGTTACTATATCTTGTCAAAACGGGCAAAAACACCATTCAGTCTGACAGGAATGTGAAAACAGCTAGTCTCAGTCAGGGGCGAGGCCAGACATGTTCAAGGGGCTGGGCCTTCATAAAACAGGGAGGGCAAAGGGTAGAGTATGAAAACTGCACAGCAAATTAGCAAGAAAACATAAAACAGCACTGTTTAAAGTTCAAAGTTTCAAAACAGGAAACAACAACAAACCACCTATAAAAACTATACTGTAAAAAATGTCCACTTTCTTTCAACTTAACTTAAGTTCTGTTGCTTTTTTAAATTATGTATAATTGTTTGGGTGTACAAATCATTTCAACTTAAATTACATTAAAACTAACTTTAAGTTGAATCTCATGTAAAAACATGTTACCATGACTTATCTTTTTATTTTATTTTATTTACAATGGATGAAAAAACAAAATGGCTCTTCCTTTTTCTATCAAGTATGTCAGTATAAATATTAGACCTATATGAATTAATGTTTAGAATTTTTTAACTGTAAACATTGAAAATATTAGTACTTACCTCTACATGTCTGTTACGGGTGTGGTGCAGGTTGAAGGAGAGGCAGAGTCAAAAGGCTCCAATTCAAACTGTTACGAACCGTTGTGGGTCTAGGGCTGGTACCGCAACATTTATATATTGAGTGTACTGCTGGAAGTGGCGTGTGGTGGAAAAACACATGTCAGACTCATTTTGAAGAGAAAATAACTGGAATTTATTTTCATAAGCCAAAGCCACTAAATCCAGTCAAATAATAATGTGTGCTATACAATTAATGATAGGGTGAATAAACAAACAATAAATAGGAAAAGAACAAAAGTGGCGCCAAAAGAAAGAACGCAAGATAACAAAACACTCAACACGCAAAATGTAGAAAATAAACCGAAATCTTCGGTGCATCCGGCACCCTAACTAAACTATCTAATAAAACAGAAATACAAGGAGTGGCGCTCACTTCTTACCTGGTGTGTCTAACAATTATCTGCTACGGGTGCAATGTATATCGCGATATACTTGCCTATGTTCTTTCCCCAGAAAAGCAAACAAAAGGTAGACAACACAAATGAATCTCACCAATCCAAAAGGAAAACATGTCAAGTACAAAGCACATAGCACAACACTCATTCAGGCAAAAGCATACACAAACTCATTCCGCTACTAAGAGCACAAATCACTACAAAGAGTACAGATCACTACAAAGAGCACAGATCACTACAGAGAGCCATAGTTCTGTAACGAATCACACAATAATAATATACATAAAATGTATTTAAGGGGGGCCGGAAGGCCAATTTAGCTCAAAAGGAATGATTCATCGATTTGCAATGAATCTTGACCGAATCACTATGGAACCGAGCAAATGACTCGTTTAGAGTTCATTTGAACGGGCCGTAATTATAACCTTGGCAACAGATATGAATATCCAATCTATAGTGAAACACTATGTATTAGCAAGGTAACTTTAGATCGACAGTACAAGACATTAAATGTGCAAGCACAACACAAGGCAAATATCTTTTCAAATATATTGACGACTTTATTAACTATTCTAAACACATAAAACTAAGGTCTAAACACAATCACACACACGCATTCATACAAGGCGCAGAGGAAGAGAGAGAGAGAGAGAGAGAGAGAGAGAGAGAGAGAGAGAGAGAGAGAGAGAGAGAGTGAGTTTTCAGAGTGAGATGCACTTTGTAAGACATGACCTGAACGAACCACCAAGCATTAATTTAAACCTTCGTTTCTTAGACAGGTTATTCAATTTACATTTGCACCAGTTCAGTTAAGAGTCTGGAGTAGCTGCTACTTGCTTGTCTTTGCGTTGCTTAGGGAGTTCCCTTTTTGCGGTGCTTCGTCAAAGGGGTTTCCCGACCGGGTCCGTGTGGCTGGTTGTCTTTGAAGTGCCTGGATGGAAGTTTCTGAACAGCCGGTCACGTGTAATTGGCAGGCGAATAAGAGTCTTTACAGTTCGAAGCGCGTTGCAGGAGAGACGTTTAAACGAACTTCGCAGCAACTTAACGTTGAACCGAGACTTTTATGAAAAAAGAAAATAAAGGAAGAAATGAAAGTAAGACGAGTTAGATGGCTTGAATGAGCTGTTTCAACCCCGATCTTGATGGGTTATTTGTCTGCTGGTCTAATTTGGTCTGGTCGATGTAGAAGCGTGCGAACACGCTCTTTGTTGTTTTCAGAGAGAAGCACGAACAGGAACACTCTCTTGCTGTTGCTAGAGAGAGGCGCAAAACTTAATTCAACACCGAACCGAACTCAAAACCGAACGGCAACCCCGAACTGCTCTCTGAACCGAATTTCTTTTTCAACAACTCTAACTCCTTTGTTTGGGTCTTTAACTTAAACGTTAGTCCAACCTCTTTTAGAGAATTCTGACCAATGAGACAATGGCATCATTTTAGGAGGTGGATCGTTCCTACTTATCGTTATCTGGGATCTGCTTGGGTTCCAGCACTTAGCAGAGAACAAGAGACCCCAGTTTAAACATTATAGATTATTATAATCATACAAAACATTTTACACAGATTTCAAACAAGCCACCTTTTGAATTAAGTGCATACGATTCTTTTGATTGGAAGCACGATACCCTTTCATCCATACACACAGTTATATCACAATTACATGATTTATATGTGATCTACGCATAATACAAACATGAATTGTAGGAACAACAAGAATTATGATGTTTGATTAAGTCCACGGAGCATTGTTCTGCGTGAGTTTTAATGGGTTTGATATGTAAAGTCTGTGTAAGTCTCTCACGTTCCATGGAAGCGTGGTCTGTCTTACATCGCTGTCCTGCTCAGCAGTGGTGATGCTGAGGGAGGTCAAAGGTGGTCAGGCCCCTTGGTGGTCAGGCCTCGTCTCACCATTTCTGAGCAGCTTTGTCTTGCTTAAGGATGAAACAGTGACAACGTTCTTCCTGTTTAGGCTTATCTCTGATGCCTGCGGGGCCATAAAAAGACTTCTCTGGGGGGTTTTCTAGACAATTTGGAGCCAGTCTTGTGACTTTGGAATGTGGTATTCAGATCCGAAATGCTGAATCACATTTGAATGAATCCCATGAGAGATTAGAAAGATTAATTCGTGTTTGGTTCATCCTTAAAGTCTCTACATATTCCCCCCTTTGATCGATGATGGGTTGAGAAGAAGACATCATTGAACGCTGGAGAAACAGAAGAAGCAAACACACACAGCAAACAACACGGCAACCACCTCCAAGACTGGTCACTTTACTGGTGCAGGGCATTAGATTATCTAGGCCTAAAACAGGTTCACTCTCTCAATGTAGTCAATCATGTGGAAAAAGTTTAGTTCAATTTTAGGACCGTTATTCTAGTTTGTTTTAAAACGGTGATTGATCAACTTTGTGACTAAATTTGGTTTGTTTGTTTTATTCTCTTCTAAATTGTTCTAGGTTTAGACCAATTTACCTTTCACATTTTAATTCGAATGATGCAGGGAGTTCTCTAGGCTAACATTCGTCAGGCGTGGTGCGTCAATCCTTATATGGTAACCTTGACCCTTATGGGGTAACAGGGATTTTACCTAATAAAGGAAGAAGAAAAGGAAGAGGTAAAACAAAACCAAGCAGTTGAGTGACTCCTGTATGGCTACTGTTGTGCAGTGTCAGGTGTCACAATGTAATGAGAGGGTTATACTTGTTGGGTGTATTGCTACATGTTTCCTATGGAAAGGATAGCTAAGTCAGTGTTGCGATTTCCGTGTCTACCTGTGGGAAGAACATGTTTGTTGAATGTTTTTCACGGTAGCTGTGTTTAACTTGTGTATGTTAGTGGTACAGTGTAGTGTAGTGCATGTACTGCATGTATGTCAGATCTGTCACAGTCTGTTTTGCTTCCCCCTTTGCTTGATGGCTTAGCTTTGATGGGCTTGTTGCGTCTTTGCCTTGGAAAGGGATCTTCGGTGATCTGCTGGGGGTCAGTCCAGTAAGGCAGGAAGTTCTCTGGCAGACATTGGGAGGTGGTTTGGCATGGATGCGTGAAGCTGTAGTGCAAAACGTGGTCTCCTTTGTTGCCTTCCTCTTGTGATGCCTTCTGGTCGTGACAGATTTCTGACCTTCTGTGCTTACTGTCGTTGCTGTAGCACACACATGGTTCTTGAGTTTGGAGCTTGTGGTGTGATCGGTAACCAGGATGCTGTTTTCTGGTACCTCTGGGTGTTTGTCAGTGGTTGACTGTGAGAGACCACTTTGTTCTGGGTTGTTGTAGAACAGGTGGTCGTCTCGGGAAGGTGTACAAGGTGATCACTGGTCTTCTGTGTTCAGCTTGTCTTTGATTAACACTTGCAGTTGCCTCAGTAGTTGCTCCATGTCTTCTGAGGGGAGACTGTCGTGTTCTTGGGCACACTCAGTGTGGTGTTTGGCTGAGTGGTGCGGAGGTGGGTTTCGTTGTCGCTTACCCTCATAGAATGCTTTTGGATGCACTCGTTGATTCCAGTTGTTTCCTTCTGGTGGGTCCCATGACTTTTCCATGTGGTTGGAGTGGTAGCTGTCATCGGCATGGGAGTAACGTCCTCTGTGCTCCTTATGAAGGACTGTGGAGTTGTCATGCCACTGGGTGTCTTCCAGTGCAAGGCTTGTGTCTTGGCTGATGGAGTTTAACACTGTGGATGTTTTCAAACCTTTCTTTGAGGCCATCTTTTGTTTGATGTAGGCCTTGTGTGTCAGGTCACGTAGCTGCTGAATTGTCATTGTGCCTGGGCAGGCCATGATGCCAAGATGATGACTCAATCCAGGGTGCAGGTTTCTCAGGAAGAGGGTTTTGAAGTTCACCTCCTCTTCAAGTTCAGGTTTGCTATGTGCACCTAAGTAAGCTTGTCGAAAGCGGTGGTAGTAGGCTTGGGGAGTCTCTTGTCGACATTGTTTGGTTTCCAAGGCGATTAACACACCGTGTTCTGACTCTGGACCTGTAAATTCTTTAATCAGTGTCTCACGTAGTAGCTGGTAGTTTGACATGACATTAGCAGGTTGTCGGTCTAGAAAGCTTCGTACCTCTGGACTGGATGTGGATCTGAGGAGGCATAACCTGTCTCTGTCAGTCATATGGGGTCTCACCTCTAGGTGGAAGTCGATATCTCGGAGGTAGGCCTGGATGTCGGGACCCTCTGTGGAGTTCGGGTTGAACTGAGTGATATTCTTAACCAGCTGGTTGAGATCTTTAAAGGTCATCCCATGTTCAGCTTTGGAGTCTGCCTGGATGGGCTCTCTTCGTTTGTTAGCAGGGAAGAGTTCTGTGGTGAAGGCCGGTGACGTTTTGGGTTGTGGCCATTCACTTCTTTCACTGTATGCCAGTTCTTGGATGGAGGACTCTGTTCTGCTCAGCAGGGGTGATGCTGAGGGAGGTCTCTCCCTTCTTGGCTCTGGTTTCTGTTGGAAAATGTGCTGGAGTTCATCTCTGACCGCGTAGAGCTCATCGTTGGCGTCGTCTCGCTGTTGGGTCAGATGGTCCATTTCAGCGCTGCACCTTTCCAGGTGGTCTTTCAGAGCAGTGATTTTAGAGTTCTTACTTTCAATGTCAGCTTTGGCTTTCTCTAACTGATGTTCAGCAGACTGGAGTTGGTTTACCAGGTGTTTCTGGACAGTCTTTAACTCTTGTTTGTCACGTTCAGTGACTGCAAGGGCTTCTTGGAGCTTGTCAACTTGTGTCTTTGTTTCTTGCTCCGCTTCGTCGGACACTTTGAGTTTGTCTTGAGCTTCACCTTTGAGCTGGTCTTTGCAGTGTTGAGTGTGCATCAGCTCTCTCAGGAACTCGGTGGTCTTGGAGTCATCCTGGACTTTCACTTCAAGCTTGTCTATGCGGCTTTGGGCACGTGTCAGCTCCTCCTGAAGGTAGGTGACATGCTGGTGGCTTAGGTTTAGCTGGGCTGTGAAGGCATTGCTTAGGGAACAGGTTATTTTGGCTAGTTCCACATGGTTTTGGTTTTGGCTTGAATCGTGTGTCAGGAATCTTCTCAGAATTATGATTATTATTAAAAATAATAACAGTTCAATTGTCTTTGGTGTGAGGCAGTCTGTAATGCCTCTGAGCCAGGCGTCCACGTCTTCCCGTTGGGCAGTGGGGTTTGTCGTCCACGACATGTTGGCACGCTTGGTGAAGAGACTGACACAGATCTGTGTGTATAAGCCTATATGTGGTTGAACGGCTAAGTGTCGTTTCAGTAATTGTACATCAATAGTGAAGTGTCGTGATGACTAAGTGTTGGTCTAAGTGTACACAGTGAGGCTAGTGATGCGAAGATCTCGTCACTCAACTGGGTAAAGTAAAGAAAAAGAAAAAGGTTAAAACAAATCTCAAATGGAAAAAGCTTTTTTTTTATAGGGGGAAAATATTATTTTTGTAAATATTTCCTATCACTGAAAAGCTGGTTTCAACTCGTGATGTGAGGACTTCTTCGCTCAACTGAGTAAGGGAAAAAGAGAGAAAAGTTAACAACCAATTTCAATGAGGGAAAAACAAAAAGAAAATTATTAACTATGGGAAGTATTAATTTCTCATAGATGTTTCTTATCAATGAAAAACAAAAAAAATCTGTTTCCAGAAAGGTAAACAATATTATTGCTTATGTTTGCAATGAAAAATACAACAATAATAATGCGGATACCTCTTTTCTGAGTTTGACCGGATTGACACACACACCTTCAGTTGGACCGCTTACAGCAGAGTTTACAGCAGGGATGCTTTGAAGGCGGAGTTTGCTACGCACTTGTCTCTGTTACTTGATCTTGGATAAGATATCAAAGTTTAAATTGCGTTTACAAATGCAGGGAGAGTATGAAGACACAAGAGGGTTTGATTAAAAATCAAATACCTAATAATCTGTTTGTTGGGAAAGATTATCTTTGTCTCTTTTTAGAGTCGATTGATGGTTCTTCCAGGTTTGTTCCCTACAAATGTGAAGAATAAGGTGGAATAAAGCAGGACAGAACAGGAAAGACGTGATGAGGAAGAAATGAAGCAAGGAGGTTGGATCCCGCTACCTTTAGGTCTACCACGAGTATAGAATTGATAGTTGAGGAACAACTAAACACACAAATAAACTTTTGTAAAAGACGATTGTCTCTGGTTTATTTGAAACTCGTATGGAGATGGTAATGTCCCCTATTGAAGCGTCCCGAAAATGAATTAATCAAATATAGTGGTTAAGTTTATAACCAACAGGACGAAAGGATAAAACGCAATGACAATAATGAGCAAGTCTGAGTCTAACACTATTTTTGTAATAGTAATAACAACTTTCAAACTTTACTTTCAGAGTTCTTGAGTTTCAAAGACTTATTCACCTAAAGTGACTAGATCTCAACGAGAAATGTAAAAATGATGTAATTAGAATTATTAGAAAAATTAATCTAGAAATCATTAGAAATGATCTGTCTAGAAAAGGTAGAATTTCAATTTTGTTTAATATTTCCTTGTTCTTTAAAACAAATTCGAAATTTGACAATTAATAATCATAAACCAGTATTTTCCTTTTACTTAAAGTGTGAGAAAGGTAAAATAAGAAAAACAAGAAAGGACCAACAGGTGTGAACGTCGAGGTGTCTAAATGGTTAAATCACTTTAACGTTTTTCAAACAGACACTGTAGTTAACCGCTGGGGTTAGTATTGATAACAGTAACTGATGCTAAAGGCTTTAGCACAGGCCTCAATGCAAGCAACGGCCTCTCTTAGCTTAGCGTTTGTTTACAACGAGGGTTGGGTCAGAGTTCACCCGGAAGCGTTGGCTAAGACTTCCGTGTCACGATCGTAACTATAGCGACCAAACGAACGCTAGTGGGCGAACCGGGAATTGCAGACAGTTGGAAAACAGTTTGTTAGAGTTCCATGCAATATGGGAGCATTTCAACAATGTCCACAGAACATGCATGTACAGTAACAATCGATCATTTTACGGGAAATGTCGGCGCATTTCACACTGTTCAAATAAGATACACCACTCGTAGCTGGGTTTACGACGTGGGGCTTCACTCAATTTGTTTGGAGTGATATTAACTTTAAGCAAGCGACAGCTTTGCGTTATAATAGATGGAACGATGGGAAAATAGCGATCTCGGGCGGATCGTCTCTGTGCAAGTTTATCTGGGCACACAAACAACAGGGTTCTTAACTGTTGGCTCAGTTTCAATGTCAAGATTCACTTGAACAAACTTGAAATAACTCCTATTCAATTACACTCGGACACGCGCAGTGTTTGCACGGTAAATAATTGAACAGACAACAGGATATTAATCCCATACCATACAAGCAAACATAGACAAACAGCTGTTTATTACTGGGATTGCAATGGAACACGCATTGACAATCAGATAAATATAACTGCTTCTATGTTTTTCACGGATCGCAGTGGAACACGCACTGTGAATCGGATAAAAATATATAACGTTAGATGAACACGCTCGTCGCTCTGTGAGGAGAATATTCGTTCTTATATGGTTATTTTAATTACTGCAGTATAACTTCGTTAAGCTCTCTGGCTGATACACACACACACACACGTATAGCTTTGAAAGACACTGGAACACGCAGACGTCAGCAAGCTATAATCAAGGTATTTCAGAAATTGAGGAACACGCCCAATTCTCACCTTATTGTTTTGTGATATTTTATATCTTGGGTTATTTTTACTGCAGTTGAAAAATAACATATGGAGGCAGACAGACTAGATTAGCAGCTTTCTCAGGGGTGTGTCTCTCAAGCAGCAGATTCATTCAAACAGGGCGCGCGCTGCGCGCTCTCCATACGTCACACACAGACTTTCGGAGGTTCGGATCTCGCATCCGAAACAAAATGAAAAGATAAATCTTGATATATGCTTACAATTTAGGTTGAACTGCCCGCATTCTCCACCAATTATGTAACGAATCACACAATAATAATATACATAAAATGTATTTAAGGGGGGCCGGAAGGCCAATTTAGCTCAAAAGGAATGATTCATCGATTTGCAATGAATCTTGACCGAATCACTATGGAACCGAGCAAATGACTCGTTTAGAGTTCATTTGAACGGGCCGTAATTATAACCTTGGCAACAGATATGAATATCCAATCTATAGTGAAACACTATGTATTAGCAAGGTAACTTTAGATCGACAGTACAAGACATTAAATGTGCAAGCACAACACAAGGCAAATATCTTTTCAAATATATTGACGACTTTATTAACTATTCTAAACACATAAAACTAAGGTCTAAACACAATCACACACACACATTCATACAAGGCGCAGAGGAAGAGAGAGAGAGAGAGAGAGAGAGAGAGAGAGAGAGTTTTCAGAGTGAGATGCACTTTGTAAGACATGACCTGAACGAACCACCAAGCATTAATTTAAACCTTCGTTTCTTAGACAGGTTATTCAATTTACATTTGCACCAGTTCAGTTAAGAGTCTGGAGTAGCTGCTACTTGCTTGTCTTTGCGTTGCTTAGGGAGTTCCCTTTTTGCGGTGCTTCGTCAAAGGGGTTTCCCGACCGGGTCCGTGTGGCTGGTTGTCTTTGAAGTGCCTGGATGGAAGTTTCTGAACAGCCGGTCACGTGTAATTGGCAGGCGAATAAGAGTCTTTACAGTTCGAAGCGCGTTGCAGGAGAGACGTTTAAACGAACTTCGCAGCAACTTAACGTTGAACCGAGACTTTTATGAAAAAAGAAAATAAAGGAAGAAATGAAAGTAAGACGAGTTAGATGGCTTGAATGAGCTGTTTCAACCCCGATCTTGATGGGTTATTTGTCTGCTGGTCTAATTTGGTCTGGTCGATGTAGAAGCGTGCGAACACGCTCTTTGTTGTTTTTAGAGAGAAGCACGAACAGGAACACTCTCTTGCTGTTGCTAGAGAGAGGCGCAAAACTTAATTCAACACCGAACCGAACTCAAAACCGAACGGCAACCCCGAACTGCTCTCTGAACCGAATTTCTTTTTCAACAACTCTAACTCCTTTGTTCGGGTCTTTAACTTAAACGTTAGTCCAACCTCTTTTAGAGAATTCTGACCAATGAGACAATGGCATCATTTTAGGAGGTGGATCGTTCCTACTTATCGTTATCTGGGATCTGCTTGGGTTCCAGCACTTAGCAGAGAACAAGAGACCCCAGTTTAAACATTATAGATTATTATAATCATACAAAACATTTTACACAGATTTCAAACAAGCCACCTTTTGAATTAAGTGCATACGATTCTTTTGATTGGAAGCACGATACCCTTTCATCCATACACACAGTTATATCACAATTACATGATTTATATGTGATCTACGCATAATACAAACATGAATTGTAGGAACAACAAGAATTATGATGTTTGATTAAGTCCACGGAGCATTGTTCTGCGTGAGTTTTAATGGGTTTGATATGTAAAGTCTGTGTAAGTCTCTCACGTTCCATGGAAGCGTGGTCTGTCTTACATCGCTGTCCTGCTCAGCAGTGGTGATGCTGAGGGAGGTCAAAGGTGGTCAGGCCCCTTGGTGGTCAGGCCTCGTCTCACCATTTCTGAGCAGCTTTGTCTTGCTTAAGGATGAAACAGTGACAACGTTCTTCCTGTTTAGGCTTATCTCTGATGCCTGCGGGGCCATAAAAAGACTTCTCTGGGGGGTTTTCTAGACAATTTGGAGCCAGTCTTGTGACTTTGGAATGTGGTATTCAGATCCGAAATGCTGAATCACATTTGAATGAATCCCATGAGAGATTAGAAAGATTAATTCGTGTTTGGTTCATCCTTAAAGTCTCTACAGTTCGCTACAGAGAGCACAGAGTTTGCTACCCAAAAGCTACAGAGAGAGAGTGCATCAATGAACAACAACATCCTTTTAACCAGCTAGGACGCCCTCCAATGAATCATCAAGCCCCGCCTTAAGGATGAATGACGTCCGACTCGGCCAATCACAGCAAGGTTGCTGTGATTGGCCGAGTCGGACGAATCGCCACGTTGGTGTGTTTATCACGTGTTGGTCGTTATGCTCATTATCCTCTCTCTGTCTCTATCACCCTATCTCTGCTTATAAGCAGAGTAAACATTGAAAATATCTGCTATCTCTTATAAGCAGAGATAGGGTGATAGAGACAGAGAGAGGATAATGAGCATAAGGACCAACACGTGATAAACACACCAACGTGCACAGAATAATAAAAACATAACACACACACGCGTGGAAAGTAACACTTCCCCCCTTAAGAATCAACTATATGGAAAAAAACAACAACATAGTTGTTCAAATAGTTATTACAAGCCGCAATAAGCAACTCTAGATAGTGCATCAGCTATCACATTTTCAATGCCTTTCTTGTGTTTAATCACCAGATCATAACCTTGTACAATCAGAGACCAACGCATCAAGCGTTGATTCTGATTATGCATACGTGACAAAAACACCAGAGGGTTATGGTCGGTAAACACAGTGACTGGAATATTACTCGATCCTACATACACGTCGAAATATTGGAGAGCCATTAAAAGTGCTAGTCCCTCTTTCTCGATCGTCGAATAATTCAACTGATGTCTGTTGAATTTCCGTGAAAAGTAACAGATAGGATGATCAATACCATCTTTACCTTCCTGAATTAGGACAGCTCCAGCACCAACGGCACTGGCATCCACATCGAGCTTAAAAGCAGAATCACAGTCTGGTGCAGCTAAAACAGGTGCATTACACAAACTTTTGATGGATTCAAAAGCTGACAATCATCAGACCATACAAACTTCCTTGATGGACTAAGCAGTGAAGTCAGCGGGTGCGCGATCGTCGAAAAGTTTTTACAAAAGCCACGATAGTAGGCAGCCATCCCTAAAAATCGACGAAGTTCACGTCGGGTGTGTTATGTCTGAAAATGTTCAGTATTGTTTCCTGTTGGACTCTGTTATGTTATGCACTGCGAGTGACAGGCTACGGTGCCTTTAAGGCTTACGGCAGTGATTTACGGCAAGGGTCAACTATGTAATGTTTGCGTCAGTTCAGTAAAAAGCAACATGAACGGAGCTACACGGTGTGGTTATTGAGTCTTACACAAACACAACATTTGGCGAACGAGGATGTCTGAACTCGTCTTACCACCACCGCCACCTTTCCTACCTGTTCCCGGTGATCCAGCTGTTCCTTGGGATCGCTGGCTGACGTCGTTTGAGGATTATCTGCTAGCTTTGGGACACTCGGACCTAGCGGAGGCAAGGAAGTGCGCGCTCCTGCGCCATTGTCTCGGGCAGGAGGGACAGCGAATCTTCGCCACGCTCACCTTATCGGATGATAAGTACGTCACAGCCACGACCGCCTTGAAGGCCCACTTCAGCTCCGGAAGAAGCCGGCGGATGCACCGTTTTGAGTTCAGTCAGAGAACGCAAAAGCCGGGTGAGACCGTTGTCCACTATGTATCAGCATTACGTGAGCTGGCTAGACTTTGTGATTTTGGGGCTTTGGAGGATGGACTTATAGTTGACCAGTTAATAGAGAAAACGTCATGTAACCAACTGAGGGAGAGACTTTTACTAGAGCCAGACTCCACGACACTAGCGGACGCTTTAGTAATTGGAAAGCAGTTGGAAACGGCCCTAATGGAGGCGCGCAAGTTCGGCCGCACTGCGCACGAGCCTGTGACATCATCACCACCGTCAGTTCAGCACACCGAGACTGCAGATGCGGCTGACTGGGTGAGTGACCGTTTGGATGTACAGAGAGTGGACAGGGGGCCCAGGGAGAGTGGGCACAAGAGCTGTAGCAACTGTGGCTCCCCTAAACATGCAACCAGAGATCAGTCATGCCCTGCCCAGGGGAAACGTTGTCGTAACTGAAACAAGTTGAACCATTTTGCACACAGGGGCAAAAGTGTCAATTCTAAACAAATGCACATATGATCGCTTTTTCAGTCGCGTGCCTCTGGAAGCAGCGGCTAAACCCCTGTTAGGCTACGGCCATTCTCCCATCTCCACTCTGGGTGTGGCCCGCCTGCCCGTCAGGTATGATCAACAATGTGCGCCTGCCACCAAGTTCTGCATCACCAGGAAGGGAGCTAACATTATGGGCCTAGACTTGTTCCTTGCCCTGGGTTTTAGTGTGAGTGATGCTAGGGGCCTGCATGTCCTGCAAGATGCCACCTCCTGGCCTGACCGCTACCCACAACTGTTCAACGGGCTGGGCCGCATGACTGGTTTTGTACACCAGCCCACTGTAAGCCCGTCAGTCCGCCGTTATCCAGCCCCTACCGCGCATTCCCCTGGCCCTCCGTGACGCGGTGGAGGCCGAACTGCATCGCCTTGTGGAGGCGGACGTCATAGAGCCTGTCGACGCCTCGCCGTGGGTGTCTAACCTGATAGCCAAGAAAAGGGGGGGCGGACTGCAGCTCTGTGTCGACCTCACAGATGTCAACAAAGCCATCATCCCTGATAAGTATCCCGTACCTACGGCTGAGGAGCTCACTAGCCATTTCCACGGCCCCACTGTTTTCAGTAAGATGGACTTACGAAACGGCTACCTCCAGGTCCCTCTGGCACCGGCCAGCATGGATCTTATGGCGTTTGTCACGCACATGGTTGGCTTTCAGGTTTAAACGTATGGCATTTGGACTTTCATCAGCCCCGAGCTGTTTTCAGAAGATAATGTCACTCATACTGGCTGGTATCCAGGGTGTCTCCATCTACCTGGATGACGTGGTGGTGCATGCGCCCTCCACCGCACTGCATGACGATCACCTGGAGCAGGTCTTTCAGCGTTTCGAACAGCATGGGGTCACACTGAACTCTGAGAAATGCATGTTCGGGGTTGAGGAGGTCGAGTTCCTGGGCTTCAGGCTCTCGAAGGAGGGCATCGCCCCAATAATGTCCCACACTGAGGCCCTTCTGTCCCTGCCAAACCCGCATTCACCATCCCAGCTGTCTTCCTTCCTGGGGATGGTCGCTTACTACCTCAGATTCATGCCACACTACTCTGACTCAACGGCCCCCCTCCGCCAGCTTCTCAGGAAGGATGTTCCGTGGGATTGGACCCCGGCCTGCCAAGAAGCCGTGTGCATCATCAAACGGCAGCTCACGTCCCCACCCACACTGTCCCATTTTAGCCTGACTGCGCCCACTATGGTCACCTGCGACGCTTCCGGGGTGGCGCTAGGCGCTGTGCTCTCACAGATTCAAGAGGGGGTGGAACGCCCGGTGGCTTTCGCCTCACGGGCACTTACTCCAGCAGAACAGAAGTATTCGGTGGGGGAGAGGGAAGCCCTGGCCTGCCTGTGGGCTGAGACTGAATATAACTCTTAAAAATGGAATCCGAGCTTGTCTGGAGGAAGGGAAAACCTTCAGCAACGCACTCGACCAAACTCTCCTGACCATCCGGGCATCCAAACATTCCACCACTGGAGTGTCACCTGCATTGCTCATGATTGGGCGCGAACTAAAGCAACCACTGGACAGTTTGAGAGCTGAGCCAGCTCCTACACGTGGAAGCCCAGGGCTCCAGAAAGCCAGAGCTCAGGTGAAAGGTTCGCAGGCTCGGATGAAAGCGAGGTTTGATGTCTCGCACAGAGTGCAAAACCCCTCACTTTCTGCAGGGGTTTGGGTCAGGATCAAACACCTCCACCGCCAAAATAAGCTGCAGTCATACTGGTCAGAGCCCCTGCGGGTGACTAAGCAGTTGGGTCCTGCCACTTACAGACTGGAGAATGGGACCTGTTGGCACTCAAACCGCCTGCAGAGTTGCAGCCCCCACAGCACCTGTATCACCTCCGTCCCCAGCAGTGGCTCTAGGTTGGCATCCCAGGCCAAGAGCTAACTGGTTGGGGGGTAATCCACCAGCACCGCCCGACGCAGCTTCACGGCCAGCACGCCCTCAGAGAATTAGGGTCCCGCCGTCTGGCATGGGGACTATGTGACAGGGTGATTGTGACACTGGGGAATGGGGGCTGAATGTTATGTTTCAGTTTCCAGGGGGGGGAGAAAATGTTATGTCTGAAAATGTTCAGTATTGTTTCCTGTTTGACTCTGTTATGTTATGCACTGCGAGTGACAGGTTACGGTGCCTTTAAGGCTTACGGCAGTGATTTACGGCAAGGGTCAACTATGTAATGTTTGCGTCAGTTCAGTAAAACGCAACATGAACGGAGCTACATGGTGTGGTTATTGAGTCTTACACAAACACAACAGGGTGGCTGGAGTAGGAAACTCAGCTATCGCAAGAACTTTTGCTTCTACAGGGCGCACTTGACCTTGACCGACTTCCCCAGATACGTGATAGTAGCTTGCCCGAATTCACATTTGGCCAGATTCAACGTCAACGACGCTTTCTCAAGACGTTTAAAAACAATTCGCAATGACGACACATGTTCTGACCAATTAGTAGAATACACTACTAAGTCGTCTAAATATGCATTGCAGTTGGGCACTCCAGCCAACACAATATTGACCAAACGCTGAAAAGTGGCGGGTGCGTTTCGCATGCCGAACGCCATCACGGAGTACTGCATAAAACTGTCAGGTGTTACGAATGCTGAAACGTCAGAAGCACGAGAAGTAAGAGGAACTTGCCAGTAACCTTTTAGCAAATCTAATTTACTGACATATCGAGCTGAACCAAGGTTGTCAACGGAGTCTTCCATGCGCGGCAATGGAAAACAGTCCGGTACAGTTACCGCATTTACCTTTCGATAGTCAGTACAAAATCGCATCGTAACATCGCTCTTCGGCACCAGTAAGCACGGAGAACTCCATGGACTACAACTGGAGTGAGCAAGTCCATGCTCCAACAAATACTCAACCTCTTTCCGCATCAGAGCTCTCTTCACAGTATTCACGCGATACGCGTTTACTGTTTGATCGGAACAGCCTCACCCACGTTAATATCGTGCTCTAGCACTGTAGTACAGGAAGGTACATCAATAAATAGAGTAGGAAAATCATCAATCAACTGCATAATATCACATCCTTGTTGTTCAGGTAAATGAAATACTCGAGATGCAAAATTAGATAATACCTCTGAATTCTTCAGTCGAGCACACTGTTGATGAGAATGACGCAGGATTATCTCATCCTCCGGATCAGCCATCTCGACAGCAGCGCAGGCAACTAACACAGCAGATGACACAGGAGTGGGGATTTCATCTGTAGATGACACCTTCTGACCAGCTTCTCGGTTATGAAAAGTCTTCAACATATTTCCATGACACACACGAGTCTTTCTCCTTCTATCAGGAGTTCCAATAACGTAATCTGTATCACTAATTTTTCTTACCACCTCATATGGTCCAGAAAATCGTGCTGATAAAGCAGAACCTACCATAGGCAGCAACACCAACAACTGATCGCCTTTATTAAAGGTACGGGATACATATTTACGATCATTTTGACACTTCATTTTTTTCTGAGCAACTTCAAGTGACTCTCTTGCCACCGAACATGCATTGTGCAAGCGTTCACGGAACTTACTCACATAATCGATCACATTCACTTTAGGGTTAGACTCAAAAGACAACAGATTTTCCTTGAGCATTTTCAAGGGTCCTCTGACAGTGTGTCTGAATACCAATTCAGCAGGGCTGAAACCAAGACTTTCCTGAACTGCTTCTCTGATCGCAAACAAAAGTAACGGTACACCTTCATCCCACTCTTTACCCATATCCATGCAATACTTCCTGAGCATTGCCTTCAGCGTTTGGTGGAAACGCTCGAGCGCCCCCTGGCTTTCAGCATGGTAAGCACTAGCGACTCTGTGAGATATTTTCAAACTAGACAACACTTGAGAGAAAATTCTCGACAGAAAATTAGTGCCTTGATCTGTCTGCACAATTTTCGGTAAACCAAATGTAGAGAAAAACTTCACAAGTGCTCTAATTATCACAGGTGCAGTGATCTTCCTCAACGGAATTGCTTCCGGAAATCTAGTCGCAGTACACATGATAGTCAGTAAAAACTGACTGCCAGTCTTAGACTTAGGCAACGGGCCGACACAATCAACAATAACGTGCTCAAACGGTTCTCCCATCACTGGAATAGGTACAAGAGGAGCACGTGGGATTACCTGGTTCGGTTTACCAGTAATCTGACATGTACGGCAAGTGCGACAAAATTGTGTGACGTCAGCTTTTAATCTCGGCCAAAAGAAGTGCCTTAAAATGCGGTGATACGTTTTCTTTACTCCTAGATGCCCTGACAAATCGTGATCATGAGCTAATGATAAAACATGTTGTCGGTAACAAGAAGGAACTACAATCTGATACACACCACTCCATTCAGCATTATCTGTTGTACTAGAGCACCACTTACGCATCAATAAATCGTTCTCAACATAATATGCAGTTTTTCTTTCTTGAGTTTTCTCTGGGAGAACAGTAGCTGCAAAACACATCTGAAGACTTTCATCCTCCTTCTGGGCAGTAATAACCATCTCAAGTGTCACACGCAGTGTTATTTCCGAGGGCTTCGGAACAGAGAATTTCTCGGTCTTACTCTCATCAGATAAAACATCATTGATAAAACTAGGTGCCATAAAAGATGTAGCTAAATCACCAACTGTATTTAACTCTTTCGCCTGAGATCGCGTAACCACACAAGCAGAAAAAGTCTCAGGATAAAACCTCGCCAACTCATCAGGTTGATCTGACACACCTGGGTTATCAAAAACTTCCAGCAAAGGCATGACTTTCCCACCGGCCAGATCATTGCCAAGGATAAATTGTACTCCACTCACAGGCAAACGCTCACGAACGGCTACCTTAACAAAACCCGTGCACAGTTCTGATTCCAAATGAACTTGATGCAACGGAACCTGAACAAGACCCATCTCTATGCCCTGGATTAAGACATTACTCCCACATGAAGTCTGATCAGAAAATGGGAGTACATCTGCACCGATAAAAAACTGCATTGCTCCAGTGTCACGCAGCATTTTTACTCTAATCTGCTCCCCTGACTTTCCCGTAACAGAAATCAATCCTTCTAGCAGAAACGGTGCATAGCTAGAATCAGGTTTGTCACTACCTTCGACCTTAACAGAATCAACCAGTTTAAAACCAGCGCTCTTAGGTACAGAATTCGGTTGTTTTCGTTTCAACACAACACAATCGGCGATTAAATGACCAACTTTGTGGCAATAAAAACATTCTCGATCCTCTTTTGATTTTACTTTAACATTAACTTTCGGTCGTAACAAACTATTCTGATTCACATGAGAAGACATAGCTCTCTCAGAACGTGCAGGAGTGAACACATTTTTATGCGTCAGTACAAATTCATCCGCAAGAACTGAAGCTTGCGATAAAGACGACACTTTTTGTTCATTTAAATAAACAACTACACGCTCAGAAACACAGTTCTTAAAGTCTTCCAAAAGAATTAATTTTCGCATGTCTTTAACATCATTCACCTTACTCGATGTGCACCACATATCAAACAAGATGCTTTTTTCTCTCGCAAATTCAACAAATGACTGATTAGAACTTTTCTTATGACACCTAAACTGTTGTCTGTATGCTTCTGGCACTAGCTCATATGCACGCAAAATCGCAAGTTTCACGACCTCATAATTCACGCTATCCTCTAAGGACAACGTAGCGCAAACATCTTGAGCCTTACCAGTAAGCTTGCACTGCAACAGCAAAGGCCAAACCTCTTTAGGCCAGTGGAGTGTGGAAGCAATTCGCTCAAACACGCTAAAATATGAGTCAACTTCTGTTTCCCGAAACTGCGGCACAAGAGAAATATGTCTACTGACCTCAAAGTTGGTTCCCCCCGAGCCAGTCCCTGCCGAAACATCAGCGGCCGGTAAGGGTTGCACAACTGGAACAGGTGTCACTTTGGCTGCATTCAATTCAAGTTCACGCAGCTTAATCTGCGTCTCCGCCTCGATTTCGAGTCTGCGGACTTCAAGTCGAAACTCCAAATCCGTTCGACGGACTTCTGCCCGTTCACTTGTCTCCATCTGGAGTCGCGCTATGCGAACCTTCGTTCGCGCATCACTTCCTGTAAACTCATCTGAGTTCGACGAAAAAGGATCGAAGGGCGGCAAGACAGATTTGACTTCAGAACCCTCCATCTCAGCCGTCTCGCTCTGCTCCTCCTCCTCAGGACGACTGTCAGCACCAGGAAGAACTTCCCCAACACCTGCAGGCAACACTAAAACACCTAGTTCCACCAACTTTTGGGATACAGTAGACCGGATCTCTTTTTTTAAGCCGCTGCTTCGAAACAGCAATCTGAAAATGAGCAGCGATACACAGTAAATCATCTTTCCTACATTTATCTAACTGCTCCACTGTAGGTGCACTCACAAAAGGTCTCTAAATCAAAATCAGCCATACTAACTTCTGTAGCTAAGGTATTAGAACCCACACACTAATTTCTGCCTCATACAACACTAACTCTTCAAAACAAAAAACAAACAAAAAATCAATATCTCGGGAAAAATATAATTAAATTATCCCGGACGAGCCCCCATTTAATGTTACGAACCGTTGTGGGTCTAGGGCTGGTACCGCAACATTTATATATTGAGTGTACTGCTGGAAGTGGCGTGTGGTGGAAAAACACATGTCAGACTCATTTTGAAGAGAAAATAACTGGAATTTATTTTCATAAGCCAAAGCCACTGAATCCAGTCAAATAATAATGTGTGCTATACAATTAATGATAGGGTGAATAAACAAACAATAAATAGGAAAAGAACAAAAGTGGCGCCAAAAGATAGAACGCAAGATAACAAAACACTCCTTAATCTAAACCTGATCTAACCAAAGCAAAATGTAGAAAATAAACCGAAATCTTCGGTGCATCCGGCACCCTAACTAAACTATCTAATAAAACAGAAATACAAGGAGTGGCACTCACTTCTTACCTGGTGTGTCTGTAAGTCCGTCTAATTCGAGCCAACTGCGGTCCTCGATTAGAGGTGAAGGTCTCAACGCGCGTTCCGTCTCTTCCAATGGCAAAGGGATTTTTAATTAAATGTAATACTTTTTATCTTATGTATTAACTCGTTTCATCTGACTCCATAAAATGAAAGTGTTTTTCAATGATATCTGTGCATCATTAAGTATACGTTAATGTTTGACTATTCCTTTTTAACTCCAATGAAAATAAAGTCAAAGTCTGTTAGAATAATCAAATATAACAATTTATTATGTCAGGTAAATGTATTATAACAATTCCATAATGAATTGAAAGATAATCAATACAAATCATCAAATGTTCTAGGACAAGAGAAATAGATGCAAACCCAACATTTAAGAACTACATGAGCTAACCTCACGGGCTGATCTGAGATACAGAAAAGAGCCACGATCCCTTGCTGCATTCCATTAAATAGCCAGACCTCATTTCATATGTAAAATTAGAGTTTAGTGGAAATTTACTGTTCACCCCCCCAGACTTACTGGGGGCAGAAGTTGATTTACATGGTACCATTTGCTAACAGTGGAAATTAGCATTGTTCACACCTTCTGGGAGTAGGAGACCACATTCATTTGTGTGCCAGATATCCCTAAACTCTTAAAAACCTTATTTCCTTTTGTTTTACTTATTTGGAAATGAGACATATGTATCACTTACCCTGCGACAGTTTAAATGATACTAAACACAATACTCAATGATAATCATTCACATTAAACCATATAGATATTCTTATGTGAGTTTTAGCTGTTACTGGGTGAAATGTAAATCAGGTGAGACTGCGTGAGGGGGAGGTCGAATGCTATTTCAGCAAGTTCCTTTGTTTCAATAGACCATGTGGTCAAGACAGTGTCTCCAACCAGTTCTTACAAAGCCAAATGTTAATTTCCAGCTTCAACCAGTTTCCCAGTCTTACATGTCTAACAATTATCTGCTACGGGTGCAATGTATATCACGATATACTTGCCTATGTTCTTTCCCCAGAAAAGCAAACAAAAGGTAGACAACACAATGAATCTCACCCATCCAAAAGGAAAACATGTCAAGTACAAAGCACATAGCACAACACTCATTCAGGCAAAAGCATACACAAACTCATTCCGCTACTAAGAGCACAAATCACTACAAAGAGCACAGATCACTACAAAGAGCACAGATCACTACAGAGAGCCATAGTTCGCTACAGAGAGCACAGAGTTTGCTACCCAAAAGCTACAGAGAGAGAGTGCATCAATGAACAACAACATCCTTTTAACCAGCTAGGACGGCCTCCAATTAATCATCAAGCCCTGCCTTAAGGATGAATGACGTCCGACTCGGCCAATCACAGCAACCTATAAGCAGAGATAGGGTGATAGAGACAGAGAGAGGATAATGAGCATAACGACCAACACGTGATAAACACACCAACGTGCACAGAATAATAAAAACATAACACACACACGCGTGGAACGTAACACAAACATTTACTAATAAACCAATCCAAACAAGGTACAGGGATGACGGGCAGAAGGCAATCACACACTCAAAACCAGGTAACATTCTTCTTCTTCTTTCAAGTTTAATGGCGGTTGGCAAACCAAACTTTAATGGTGCATTCCCGCCACCTACTGGATTGGAGTGTGGATAACGTTATGATAGTAGTGACCTAAATCCTGTTACATAAATGAGTGTCTTTTAAAAAATTAAATACTTCTTCATATATTTTAAATTGCTTTGGGACATTACCTAATAATGCTTGGATAGATAAAACTTCCCTTTCCATTTGTCTTAATGCTTGAAATAATTTAAATCTTTCTCTTGCATAAGCCTCACATTTTAACAAAACATGTTTTACTGTTTCCATATTTTCGGAACTACATTTTTCACAATACCCAGTCTGGTGTTTCCCAATCCTGACCATACTTTGATTTAGTAGACAATGGCCAATGCGCATTCTTGAAATTATAACATCCTTCCTCCTATTTCCAAAGTTTCTAAACCAACTGTTCCTTGAATTTTGTATAAATGTCGACCCATATTTCCACTATCCCACTCCTTCTGCCATTTCTTCCTAATTTCCTTTGCTATTATACTTTTTATCTCAGTCTTACTCAATGCAATTTTAATATCAACTTCTTGAAATTTTATGGCCTGTTTGGCTAAACTATTCACCTCTTCATTTCCTGCCACCCCCATTTGAGCTGGTATCCAAAGAAAATGAATAATGATTCTCAATTGTCTGATTCTAAAAAG
Organism: Rhinichthys klamathensis goyatoka; assembly: GCF_029890125.1. Classification (NCBI taxonomy): domain Eukaryota; kingdom Metazoa; phylum Chordata; class Actinopteri; order Cypriniformes; family Leuciscidae; genus Rhinichthys; species Rhinichthys klamathensis. The sequence continues at coordinate 869,301 of NW_026606631.1, forward strand.
ACTTTGTAATATTTCATAAATGAAGTCCTGTCTAGCTGTAGAAATACCACTTGCTAGACTTTCAATTGCAGATAAAGACTCAGTGCATATAACTGATCTGATTGGTTGAACTTCTTCGACCCACAGTAATGCTAATATAATTGCTATTAATACTGATGTAACTACTAAAATGTGATCTGATGTTCTTTTCAAAATGTTAACTTTAAATTGCGGTAAAAATACTGCTGCAGATGTTATACCAGAATCTGGATCTTTTGAGCCATCAGTATACACTCACCGGCCACTTTATTAGGTACCCCATGCTAGTAATGGGTTGGACCCCCTTTTGCCTTCAGAACTGCCTCAATTCTTCGTGGCATAGATTCAACAAGGTGCTGGAAGCATTCCTCAGGGAGTTTGGTCCATATTGACATGATGGCATCACACAGTTGCCGCAGATTTGTCGGCTGCACATCCATGATGCGAATCTCCCGTTCCACCACATCCCAAAGATGCTCTATTGGGTTGAGATCTGGTGACTGTGGAGGCCATTTTAGTACAGTGAACTCATTGTCATGTTCAAGAAACCAATTTGAAATGATTAGAGCTTTGTGACATGGTGGAAGTAGCCATCAGAGGATGGGTACATGGTGGCCATAAAGGGATGGACATGGTCAGAAACAATGCTCAGGTAGGCCGTGGCATTTAAACGATGCCCAATTGGCACTAAGGGGCCTAAAGTGTGCCAGGAAAACATCCCCCACACCATTACACCACCACCACCACCAGCCTGCACAGTGGTAACAAGGCATGATGGTTCCATGTTCTCATTCTGTTTACGCCAAATTCTGACTCTAACATCTGAATGTCTCAACAGAAATCGAGACTCATCAGACCAGGCAACATTTTTCCAGTCTTCAACTGTTCAATTTTGGTGAGCTCTTGCAAATTGTAGCCTCTTTTTCCTATTTGTAGTGGAGATGAGTGGTACCCGGTGGAGTCTTCTGCTGTTGTAGCCCATCCGCCTCAAGGTTGTGCGTGTTGTGGCTTCACAAATGCTTTGCTGCATACCTCGGTTGTAACGAGTGGTTATTTCAGTCACTGTTGCCCTTCTATCAGCTCGAACCAGTCTGGCCATTTTCCTCTGACCTCTGGCATCAACAAGGCATTTCCGCCCACAGAACTGCCGCTCACTGGATGTTTTTTCTTTTTCGGACCATTCTCTGTAAACCCTAGAGATGGTTGTGCGTGAAAATCCCAGTAGATTAGCAGTTTCTGAAATACTCAGACCAGCCCTTCTGGCACCAACAATCATGCCACGTTCAAAGTCACTCAAATCACCTTTCTTCCCCATACTGATGCTCGGTTTGAACTGCAGGAGATTGTCTTGACCATGTCTACATGCCTAAATGCACTGAGTTGCCGCCATGTGATTGGCTGCTTAGAAATTAAGTGTTAACGAGCAGTTGGACAGGTGTACCTAATAAAGTGGCCGGTGAGTGTATATCTGGATGGCATTATAATATATATGATCTATGTAATCTTGTACCTTTACACTATCCAGGATATTCTCCTCATTATGTTTGTCTTTGTGTAACTGGATATCTATAGACGGTATTGGAAAAAACCAAGGAGGAATTGCTGGCAGAACCACACAGGTGGCAATATTAACAGCTTTAATTATTTCTTGTGAAACTTTCTTGAAACTTACCAACTTGTGAAAGATCTGACAAGTACAACACAAGGGCGAACCAAAACCAATACCATCCAAAATAAAGAAGGGAAATGTCTGACAGAAGAACAGGATACCCTTAAAAGATGGACAGAGTACTGTTCCGAATTGTATACTCACAGAGCCACAGGATGTACTGAGTATGTATTGAATGTCCCTCCACCAACTAACATCGACAACCATCTTATCCTTCGAGAAGAAGTGGAAGCAACAGTAAAATCATTAAAAAAGGGGAAGTCAGCAGGAGTGGATAACCAGTGATGGGAATAACGGCGTTATTAACGGCATTACTTTTTCCAGTAACGAGTAATCTAATTGATTACTCTTCTCACCTTAATAACGCCGTTACCGTTACTGCCAAAAATGCGGCGCGTTACTATAACTGATGTAGCTGTTTTTTTTTCATCAGACCAACTAGATCTCTGAGCGAGAGGCAAATACTTTTTTTACTGTTCTTCCTTGGTTAGTGGGCAGAGCACGAGACAAGCGCATAAATGCTGACGATTGGCTGAGGTAGAGTAAAATGTCATTGTAAGCCAATCAGAGGTAGAGTTGGGCGGGTGTTCGAAAGCACGCTTGATGGGCATTCGGCTCTTTTGACTCAGCTCACTGAAAAGAGCCGGCTCTTTTGGCTGTTTGGCTCTTTAAATGACTTTGACTATAATATTTCAATTTTTATTACATAATTATTTAATTTCTATAGGCTAAATTTGTAAAAAATAGAGTCGGCTCTTCAGATATGCGAGCCAGCTCCCGACGTTCACCTAAAAGAGCCGGCTCTTAGAGTCGGCTCATTCGCGAATCGCGAACGACCCATCAAAAGCTCATTCGCGAACGAGTCGATCCATCATCACTAACGCTCATTCGCGAACGACCTATCATCACTAACGGCTAACGCTCATGAATTGCGAACGACCCATCATAACGCATAGTCGGACAGGACAGGACACACAAGCAACAACACAAGCCAGTCAGTCAACGAGAGATGTGTGTACAATGTTTAATGTTTCTGTTAATAATGTATTGTATTAAGTGTCCATTTCATTATAATATTCAGATTTATCATAAATAATTGAACATGCACATGTATTTTAAGTTCCGTTAAAGAGGGGTAGATGTGGGGTCACATTTGAGCATTTAAAATTTAATTTTACTTGAAAGTAACGCAATAGTTACTTTCTTAAGTAACTAGTTACTTTTAAAATTTGTAACTGAGTAACTAATTTAGTTACTTTTTGGAAGAAGTAACTGTAACTAATTACTTTTTAAAAGTAACTTGCCCAACACTGGATAACATTCCAGCAGAACTGGTTCAAGCAGGTGGAGAGGCCATGATAGATATATTATGGAATATCTGCAATAAAATCTGGCAAACAGGCGAATGGCCTACACCATGGACTCAATCGTTGATAATCACCCTCCCGAAGAAAGGCAACCTTCAGCTATGCCAAAATTATCGCACCATTAGTCTAATCAGTCACCCAAGCAAAGTGATGCTGAAAATCCTACTAAACAGATTGAGACCGCAAGCAGAGGAGATCATTGCCGAAGAACAAGCAGGCTTTAGAACAGGTCGCAGCATGACAGAACAAATCTTCAATATTAGAATAATTTGTGAGAAATACCTACAACACCAGCAAGAACTCTACCATGTATTCATAGATTTCAAAAAGGCATTCGATAGGGTTTGGCATGCAGCTTTATGGGCTACCCTGAGGTTATATAACATCAATGCCAACCTGATCAACACAATAGAACGCCTATATGACAAGGCTACTAGTGCAGTCTACTTCAATAACACCATAGGAGAATGGTTTCGAGCCACAGTCGGAGTCCGCCAAGGCTGCCTGCTCTCCCCATTCTCTTCAACATCTATTTAGAACGAATTATGACCAACGCATTGGAATATCACGAAGCTACAGTCAGCATCGGAGGCAGGACGATTACAAACTTGCGTTTTGCCAATGACATCGATGGATTAGCTGGAAAAGAACAGGAACTCGTCAATCTTGTGAAACATCTTAACGAGGCCTCGGCAGCATTTAACATGCAGATTAATGCAGAGAAAACCAAGCTGATGACCAACAACCCCAATGGAATCAGAACTGAGATCAAGATAAACAATAAGAAGCTTGAGAATGTTAAAAGCTTTAAGTACCTGGGAGCCATCGTTTCGGATAAAGGATCTAAGCCAGAAATACTCTCTAGGATAGCACAGACCATAGCCGCCATGACTAAATTGAAGGTCATCTGGAACGACAATAACATCGCCATTGGCTCAAAGATCAGGCTGATGCGTTCCCTGGTCATGTCAATATTCCTATACGCATGCGAGTCATGGACGTTGACAGCCGATATTGAGAGAAGGATTCAGGCGGTGGAGATGAGATGCTTCCGCAGACTTCTTGGCATCTCCTACAGAGATCACATCACAAATGTAGAAGTGAAAGCCCGAATTGAGAGCGCCATTGGGTCATATGAAGACCTCCTATCTTCAGTAAAAAAAACGCAAGCTAAACTGGTATGGGCACGTCACAAGATCATCAGGACTTGCCCACATAATATTACAAGGCACAGTACAGGGAAGTAGACGAAGAGGCAGACAGAGGAAGAGATGGGAAGACAACATTAGAGAGTGGTCTAGAGGTCTAGAGCTGAGTGACACAGTGCGGAAAGCAGAGAACTGGGAGGAATGGAAGAAGTTGGTTGCCAAGTCTTCAGTGGTGCCCCTACGGTCCAAAAGACTACGGGATAAGTGAAGTGAAGTGAATTATTTCTCTTGCCTCCTCATTAATAAACCATCCAAAACTTGTTTGTTTTTTTGTTATATTCCGAACAGTCACTTAAAACATTCTTAATTGGATGATTTTCCGATTGACCTTTTGTGTTTGCCCAGTATCTCATTCTTAACTTAGTTCTTCTCATTCCCAGTGGCATTACACCCATCTCAACATTAAGTGATGACACTGGTGATGATCTTATTGCTCCACAACATATCCTTAATGCTTGATTCTGAATTGCCTCAATCCTAGCAAGCTGAGTTTTTGAGGCAGAACTATACACCATGCTACCATAATCTATAGTTGCTCCAATTAGTGCCACATAAATATTTTTGAGCGATTGCCGATATGCTCCCCATTCAGCTCCAGCTAGACATCTCATTATATTTATCACTTTTTTTCAATTTTATCTAATATTTTCTGTATATGTACTCTGAAATTTAATTTTGAGTCCATCCATACTCCTAAAAACCTAACAACTGATGTCTGCTCCAATGTTTCTCTATACATTTTAATATTTATAGAAGGGTTCGTCTTCTTTTTTGAAAAACAAATTACTTGTGTTTTTGCCATAGAGAGCCTAAATCCCCATTTATTAGCCCAGTTTTCTATCAATTTGACAGCATTTTGAACCTTTTCCTGTACAAACTTAACATTCCTACCTCTTTTCCATATTGCAGCATCATCAGCATATAAATATTTCCCTATCCCAGGTTCTATCTGAGAAAAAATGTCATTGATCATTAAGTTAAACAAAATTGGACTGCTGACACTTCCTTGAGGAGTTCCATTCTCGATTACATAAATCGGAGAATACTCACATCCCACTCTGACTTGAATAGTTCTATTTAACAGAAAGTTCATAACCCAGTTATACATTTTACCTTTTATTCCAATCATATCCAGCTTAATTAAAAGTCCCTCCTTCCACAACACATCATATGCCTTTTCAACATCAATAAAGAGACCTACCAAAACTTCTTTATTAATCTGAGCCTTTCTTATGTCAGCTTCCAAACACAGCACAGAATCCATAGTGTTTCTCCCTTTTCTAAAGCCACTTTGGTAGGGGGAGAAGATATCCCTCCTCTCGATAACATAAACCAGCCTGCTCATTAATTACCATACGCTCCATAATCTTGCATATATTTGAGGTTAGAGCTATAGGCCTATAATTATTGGGTTGCGTATGATCTTTTCCTGGTTTTGCTACTGGGATTATTACTCCATGTTTCCATTCCATTGGAAGCTTTCCTGAATTCCATACCTTATTATAAAGATTTAAAATGACATTTAATGAAGGATCTGATAAATGCTTAATCATTTCATAGCATATCTCATCCCTACCTGGAGAAGTTTGTTTAGTCCCTGCAATTGCTCTTTTTAACTCATACAAAGTTAATTCATAATCCAATGTATCTCCAGTTGACTCCTTAACTTCCAATATATGTGGATTCTTCCTCACACTCTGTTCCCTTAACTTCATCATGTCATTTGATATATTTTCATTACTATGTACTTTCACAAATGTTTGTGCTAGTATCTCTGCCTTCATGCTATCAGACACAACTACTTCATCATTATGAATTATCGTCGGAATACTATTATTTCTTTGTTTTCATCCCATTTTTCTAATCATATTCCAAATCTCGTTGATTCCAATGTTTCCCCCAATATTAGTGCAATACTCTCTTCAATAATGACTTTTTGCTGTCCTGATAACCCTCCTCACAATTGCCTGAGCTTTTTTATAAACAATAAAGTCATCATAGCTAATAGATCTTCTTACTTTAAGCGTTTTGTTTCTTTCTTTAATTGCCACATTGCATTCTTCATTCCACCACGGAACAATTTTCCTCCTACTACATGCCTTCTTTCTACCAAATACTTCTTCTGCTGTGCTCCTAAGAACCTCACTAATTTTTTTAATTTAAAACATCAATATCTTCCTCAACATCCTCATTAATTTCAGCCATTTTATTATGACATATCTCTAAGTACAACTCCCAATCCCCTGATTTAAAATTCCACCTAGAAATTCTTTCCAAACCTGTTTTTATTAAGTCTACTCCAATTGTACTACTAACAGGAAAATGATCACTACCAATAGTACTTTCATTCAATACTTTCCAATCACATCCACGAGCTAAATTTTCTGATACTATTGTCAAATCTAACACAGAATATTTGCATTTAGAAAGATTAACTCTTGTGTAGCTTCCGTCATTAATGCATACTAGCTCTCCCCAGTCCAGCATATCTTCTATGATAAATCCATTATAATCAGTATTAAAACTCCCCCATAAAGTACTGTGTGCATTACAATTACCACACCACACCATTTTAAAGTCCCCAATTCCTCGAATATTTTCCATCATATCCTTAGTTAGCTTGTCACATGGATTATAAAAATGAATTACCCTAATACTCTGATTTCCTTCCCATACCTCCACTACCACAGCCTCATACTCATTATTATCCTCAATTTTCCTAAACCCTATACCTTGTTTAATAAAAGTTGCTACTCCACCACCATTTCCTTTATTTCTGTCTTTCCTAATTGTCTCATACCCACTAATCAGAAAATTTAACTGTGGTTTAAGCCACGTTTCCTGAACACAAATAATATCTGGGTACACATCACAATTTTCTATAAAATGCTTAAATTCTTGCCCATTTGCAATTAAACTTCTTGCATTTCACTGCAAGATTACAAAAGCCATTATGAGCCCCCACATGATGTCTGACTGTTTGTTGCTTGTACCACGAGTCTTTCATTTATCATGTCAACTGATATGTTCTTCAGTTCCAGATATTTTTCTCCAGCTCTAATGATTATCTTAATCCTTTCAGATCTACTTTTAAGTCTGTGCTGAACAATTCACCACTTCTGCCACAAAAGCTATGAATGAAACTTTGTCTTCAATCAATTCAATTTTTTCCTTGATGTTGGCATCTTACTTGGTTGTGGTTGTACCCTAACAGGGGCCTCCTCTACTATGCTTACTTTGGGGGTTTGTTTTACTTTTTTAATTGCTTCAGCAAATGATATTCCTTCTTCCATTCTCACGTTTTGAACCTTAATTGCATCTTTCCTTACTTCACAACCTCCATAAGCTGCACTGTGCTCTCCCCCCACAATTACAACATTTTGGGGTTTTACTTTGTCCGCATTTACCATACTCATGATCTCCTCCATCTTGCACATCTTTGTTTGCCTCTACATAAGCAAGCCACACAGTGCTGCTGCTCGTCCCGCAGTGTGTCCGTATTTTTGCCATTTGAAACACCTTATTGGAGGAGGAATGTATACTCTGACTCCATAACTGACAAATCCCAAAAATACTCTATCTGGTAATTTGAACTCATCAAAGACCAACATAATTGACAGACTGTCCGTTTTCTCATTGTTTCTGAAACATTTCAAGCGTCTTACTTCCTTAACTGCTGCTCCCTTTACATTTCTTTTTATCATCTCATCTGAAACATCCAAAGGAATTCCAGATATTACACCTCTAATCCAGTTTCTCTCTTCTGGAATTGAGCATTCTATTTTATGTCCGATTATTGATTTAATTCCCAAAGTTGCTTTTTGTTGGCTACTATCTTTACAAAATAACAGCAGTCTTCCATCCTTCAGAGTTTTTACATTCTCTACAATCCCTACACTTTCTTTAATTGCTTTTGTAAGTTTCAAAGGGTTGATGTTACTCACAGAGTCGGTAGCAAACTTTATCATTACTTTATACTCCTTCTTCTTTCCTTGTGCCAGTTGATTTCCCTTGTCACTTTCCGAGTCAGATATTAACTCACGACATTTCTTCCTTTTCTTTGTTTTAACTACGTTTCACCCTAAACTTGAATTTCCCCCACTATCTTCCTCAAACCTATCATCCTCCATTTCCGGATCGCTTCCTTAATCTACGTCAGATCCTACCATCCGTACACCAGTCACAATCCAGCCGTTTGCCAACCGCGCTCTACCGGAAAGACTCCCCACCAGGTAACATTAACACTACACACACCTTACATAAACGAGAACGGACCAGGACTGAGAGAGAACACAGGGAATAAATGCATGGCTGAACAAAGGAACATAATCAGGTAATAGACTGAACACAGGTGAATCAACTGATGAAGACAAGACACAGGTGCTGTAACTGAACACAAAGGAGGAGCGGGAAAACTGGGAAACAGGACTGAACCAAAAACACTTAAGCAGGGGGAAACACAGGACATACATGTAACAATGTCCTCTTGCAATATTGGTCTGAAACAATGGAACTTCTGGTTAAAAAAGGGGATAAACTCATCATAATCAAGTGTCTCTATCAGTTTGCATTAAAGGAATCGCCCGGATACATTGCTAGCATTAGTTCCCTTTCGTTGTCACTCCGAGTTCTGTCGGATGACGACGAATGGGGTTTCGCTTAGAAAGCCTATCGACTTCGAGTATACAAAAACGAGCCAATGGCAAAGAAATGCCATGGGTCTGCGGAATTTGCATAGCGTATCTCCGCCTTACCTCGTGGGTATAAAAGGAGGATGCCGTATGCAGATATGTTTTTCGCTTCGGAGCCAAGAGAGTATCTCTTCACTCCACAGCCATTTCTGACTTCACTCTACGAGACGGGCCACTCTCTCCGGTGTTGGTGTGACGGCGATCTGCAGCGAGTTCACATTGCCTGCTGATCTGTGCAGTGATCTGCCAATGAGTGTGTTTCTCCCTGCTCGCTTCAACATCGCAGAGTTTTTTTCTCCTCTCACAAAAGAGCTCGCACGCGGCACGTCTTTTTAAAGACGGCTCGCCCGTGCATTTCTGGTTGCGGTCGACTCATTTCCGATTTTGATGGGCACATTCTCTGCTCTGCGTGGTTGGGCTTGATCACGCTAGAGCAGCGTTTGTGGATGACTCACGTTCTCCCCGCGCGAACGTGACCATCGCGTCATTACGGTCGAGACTCAATGATCTCGTTAGAGAGAGAGTCCCCTCATCCACACCCCGATCTAACACTCCACGTGATGTGCTACTTCGGCTGGTGGCCAGGGTGACCTGAGGGTGTGAGTGTGGAACAAATCTGCCAACTGTTTGTCCGTGGACCACGCCCCCCTCTTCAGTGACGCAACCCGCGACTGTTCAGGGGATTCCCCCGGGCCTATTTTCGGATGCCCCGCGGGTTTCTCTTGATGCTCCAGAATCGGATCTGTTGTCCATCACAGCATCACAGGGCGGGCTAGAATCTTCAGGAAGTGAAGATTCGACAGTGCTGCCACTTTCGGGTGTGCATATGGCATTTGTCGAGTCAGATCCTGAGATGACGGCCATGCTTTCCCGGTCCGCTGCGAGCATCGGACTAGAGTGGAACCTTTCACCCTGTCCTGAGCGCTCGCTGCTGAGCGATTGGTTTTGGGTTTGGCCGCTGACTCCTGTCAGTGTCCACTCCAATACCTTTCTTCCCGGATGTGCATCAGGAGATCTCGAAATCCTCGAAGACCCCCATGTCTTCCAGCGATCCCTCGTTGATCTCCTCTGCCCTTCCTTCCCTCGACGGGGCCGCTGCCCATGGGTACACTGGGGTCCCCCCGGTTGAACGCTCTGTTGCGATGCTACTGTGTCCTCAGAGTGCTTCCTCTCGGCGCGATCCTAAGCACCCGTCCGAAGCCTGTAGTTTTTCGTCTACACTTGTGGCGAATTCCTATAGCGCTACAGGACAGGCAGCCGCCTCACTGCATGCCATGGCCATTCTGCTGGTCTACCAGACCCAGATGCTCACGGACATGCACGAGGGCGGGACTGACCCAGGGCTCTTCAATGAGCTGCGCGCCGCCACTGACCTTGCTCTCCGAGCGACGAAAGTGGCCGTACGCTCCCTGGGTCAGTGATGTCCACCATTCTGTGGCTGAACCTGTCCGATGTGCAGGATGTCGGGCGGACCCATCTGCTTGACACCCCCATATCCCAGGTCGGCCTCTTCGGCGGTGCGGTTGAGGGCTTTGCCCAACAGTTCTCAACTGCCCACGAGCAGACTGAGGCTTATTCTCCCCCGACGGCCCCGCCGTCCGAGCAGATCCCTCAGGCTGCCCACCACCGAAGGTGCCCTCCTGCGGCTCCCACCCCGCCCGTTCACCCGGGCTGGCTCTGGAAGCCGCAGGGGGACGCCACAGCCCTCTCCAGCCCCGCCCCCCGCTATACGCCGGGTTAAGCGGCACTCTTGAGATGGGCTGCTCAGAGATGGGACTCAGTTCTTTCCAGGAGCTGGTAGCAGGGCCACTCCTTTCCCTGGTGGAGGGCCGGGGAAGAATCCTTATTCTCAGAAAGAACTGACTCTCCCGTCTTTGAGCACACAGAGTTCTCGGACGACACGGTGCGCCGCCCCCGGGCCATGCACCCCTCGTCCTCCTCTGTCCCAGAGCCGGATGACAGTGCGCGCCGTCCCGGACCGTGCCTCTCTCATCCTCCTCTGTCGCCAGACCCCTGGCAGAGCAGACCCCCGTGGAACGTTCGTCCTTCCCTGGTCTCCTCTGTCAGGACGTGGTCTATGACTGTGCCCACACACCGGGCCGCTATGCCGTCCACGTCCGGGCCAGTCATACCGCCTCGCTGCCCCACCGACGGAAAGTCTGTGGTTCGCATGACCCCGCTGGTATAGTTCTTGGGAGCCTGGCTAGAGCTTCCCAACCTGTCCCGCTGGGTCGCACGAACGATCAGGCTCGGCTACGCGATTCAGTTCGCGCGGTTTCCTCCCCGCTTCAGGGGAGTCCGCTCCACTATGGTCGGTGGCAATGCCCCTATCATGAGAGCGGAGGTTGCTACCCTGCTGGCGAAGGGTGCAATCGAGACTGTCCCTCCAGCCGAAATGAGGTCCGGCTTCTACAGCCCGTACTTCATTGTCCCGAAGAAAACCGGTGGGTTACGGCCAATCCTGGACCTGCGCGTGCTGAACCGCTCCCTTCACAGGATGCCGTTCGAGATGCTCACTGCCAAACGCATTTTCGAATGTGTGCGGCCCCAGGATTGGTTTGCAGCGATCAACCTGAAGGACGCCTACTTTCATGTCTCCATTCTCCCTCGACACAGACCGTTCCTACGGTTTGCTTTCAAGGGGCAGGCATATCAGTACGCGGTTCTCCCATTCGGGCTAGCCCTGTCTCCTCGCGTCTTCACGAAGGTCGTCGAGGCAGCCCTTGTTCCCCTTCGGGAACACGGGGTTTGCATCCTGAACTATCTCGACGACTGGCTGATCCTAGCTCACTCTCGAGACCAGGTTTGCGAACACAGGGACTTAGTGCTCCGGCACTTAGCCCGTTCTGGGCCTTCGGGTCAACTGGGAGAAGAGCAAACTTTGCCTCGTGCAGAGGATCTCTTTTCTCGGTATGGATGTCGACTCGGTCGCCATGTCCGCGCAGCTTACGAGCGAGCGCGCGCGCGCAGTCACCGCTGACTTGCCTGAGACAGTTCGAGGGCAAGAGTGCGGTTCCACTGAAACTTTTTCAGAGGCTCCTGGGGCATATGGCATCTGCAGCCGCGGCAACGCAGCTTGGATTGCTTCATATGAGACCGCTTCAGCTTTGGCTTCGCGACTGAGTCCCGAGGTGGGCATGGCAACACGGCACCCTCCGAGTACCAGTTACTCCGACCTGCCGTCAGACCTTCACCCCGTGGTCGAACCTCAGTTTTCTGTGCCCCTGGAACGAGCTTCCCGGCATGTTGTTGTAACGACAGATGCCTCTGCCACGGGCTGGGGCGCCATGTGCAATGGACGTGCTGCCGCGGGCTCCTGGACAGGACCCCACCGCCTATGGCACGTCAATTGCCTTTGAATTGCTGGCTGTACGTCTTGCTCTGCGCCGCTTCCGGGCCGTGCTCAAGAATCAACACGTACTAGTCCGATCAGACAATACCGCCACTGTAGCGTACATCAACCATCAAGGTGGTCTACGCTCCCGCCGTATGTCGCAACTCACCCGCCACCTCCTCATATGGAGTCAGAAGCATCTGAGGTCGCTTCGTGCCATTTATATCCCCGGAGCCCTGAACTGTGCAGCCGACGAGCTCTCACGGCTTCAGCCCCTCCCGGGAGATTGGCGACTCCATCCCCAGTCGGTTCAGCTGATTTGGGACCAGTTCGGGGACGCACAGATAGATCTCTTAAAAAATGCCTCTCACGACTCGACCCATTGCGCCCTGTATTATTCCCTGACCGAGGGCACGCTCGGCACGGATGCACTGGCGCACAGCTGGCCGCGGGGCCGCAAATATGCGTTTCCCCCAGTGAGCCTTCTTGCGCAAGTCCTGCGTAAGGACAAGGAACAGGTCATTCTGGTCGCGCCGTACTGGCCCACCCGGACCTGGTTCTCCGAACTTGTCCTCCTCGCGACAGCACCTCCGTGGCCGATTCCCCTGAGGAAGGACCTCCTTTCTCAGGGACGGGGCAACCTATGGCACCCTCGTCCCGATCTTTGGAACCTCCACGTGTGGCTCCTGCACGGGACGAGGCAGGTTTGAGTACCCTACCACCAGCGGTGGTGGCTACCATCACTTCCGCTAGAGCGTCGTCCACGAGACACGTCTATGCATTGAAGTTATGCATTATGCATGCTAATTTTTTGAGACAGGAATTTTGGGTTTTCATGAGCTGTATGCCAAAATCATCAGTATTAAAACAATAAAAGACCTGACCTCAGTTGGTGTGCAATGAATCTAAAATATATGAAAGTTTAATTTATCATTACATTATGGAAAATAATGAACTTTATCACAATATGCTAATTTTTTGAGAAGGACCTGTATATATATATATATATATATATATATATATATATATAAATAAATAAAGTGGTTCAAATGTTGACATATATCTTACCAAGATGCAATTTTATATAGTTTATACTCTTTATTATGTACATAAATGAACCAAGGTGAACATATTTAGACAGGTTGTGAACCCTGTTTTGTTTTTAGGCTGTTGAATATAACTTTAAAAAAATTCCAGTACAAACATTACATTACGCTCGTCAACAGCAGCTGTCACAATCGCTAGGTGACAAGAACAGTCCTCCGTAGGCTAAACCGTCCCATTTAACAGTCCGACTTTCGCGGGTTTCGAAGGCATGGCCTTTGAAGTCTGAGTCCTTCAAAGGATGCAGCTTTTGAATTGACCCGCAAAGACCCGCCCCCCTTTAGTTACTGTTGCTATGTCCGACAAGCCACGCCGCTCTCACGCGTTCTCACACAGTGAAAAATGCATTGCGGCGCAATGAAGACACTGACAGACAGGACAGACCAGGATACTTTTGATATGAAACAAAGTCTCAACTTTCAAATTTGGTAATTTTTTAAAGAAATTTCTCTTAAAGAGCCTCTTAAAGCTGCTCTTGAACCGATCATCTCTTCCTTCTAGTTAATTTATAGCATCAAATAAACATGAAAGAACATAAGAAGGAATGTTTTTTTATCCTCGGAAAGACATCAGTTCCCCGTTTTTCAAGTTCAAATCCTCCAACGTTAATCTACTAACTCTCCTGACTGCTTTGTTGGACAAAAATGGCAGATTCGGCGGGTGGCGGATTATGATTGGTCAGATCGCCTGTCAATCAAACTCCCTGCAAAGGGTCAATTGGCACACAGCCACTGTTTTACGCCTACTGTATAGGGAAGTATGCAATTTCGTATGCAGCCACTGTTTGCTGCTACGGCCTACGTCTACAGACTAGCCATTAAAAATGAAACCTAAAATGGCATATTGCTCAACGCAAAATGCCACTAAAACTTAAACCTACTAGGGTACTTCTCATTTCTTGTTTATGCATCCTCGTTTCCTTCTCTCTCTTCCTTTTCTCGCGTCTTATGCCGAGTTCACACTGAGCGATTTTAAGCCCGATTTTCTCTCGCCGACAGGTTTTGGGAGATCGCAGACAAATGCCCGAAATCATAGGCAAATCGGTGCTTGTTTACGTGAGAGACAATCACACAGTGTGAATGTTCAAAGACGCGATCTGAGAGAATCGCCGACGAGTTGCCGACGCCCGTGAGATATTTGGCATGCTAAATATCTGGACCTGTCGGTGATTCAAAATCCTGCTGAGTTCTGACTGAAAACAACATCGGCGATGACCTACAGCCAATGAGAGAGCAAGATACAGGACAGCGGGAAATTCGGGGATAAGTTATAGACCAGAATATAAGTATTTTAATATTTCAAAAAGAAATTAAGTACAAACATTTGCTTGACCAGCAGCAACAGCAGCACATTGCAAAATTATTTATTTACCCCCAACTCTCTTTGCAGAACACGCAAACCTTGCTCCCCTCGTCTACCCAACCTTTTCCTCCTGCATAATCTGTTTTTTTGTTGCAAATCAGCGCACAGGCAATTTGGATCGCAAGCTTCTTGCGGGCTATCATTTTTAATAACAATTTCAGTCACTCGCGAGAACTCCGGTCTCACACACGCGTGATCTTGCGTTATTTCCTTATCACTTCTCGCTTGTGTTTGGTTGTGAAACGTAGTTTGCGGACCAGACAGAAGCTGTCGGCGATTCTTTCTTTTGTAAAGTCATGCATTGTGAAACCCCCTGTCGGCAATCCATCATGCAGTGTGCACACAGCAGCAACTGAATGCTGCCCTAGATAGTCGTGCAGTGTGAAAAGAACAGTGACCCGACCACTTTGAAAATCGTGCAGTGTGAACTCGGCATTAGCTCCACCCTCTTAGGATGCGAGGAAAGGATACACCCGTGTATCCTCATCTCATGACTTCTCAGGAAGCTTCCTCGTTCCTCATGGTGAAATTAGAGAATTGAGATGTCCTTCAAGATGGCTGAGTTCGATCAGTTTCCTGGTCATGGGCTTGAGGACGTAGGAGCGAGGAAACGAAGAAGCATCAATTTGAGTATTAAGAAGCACCCCTCACCTCAAGCTCCCTTTGCCAAGTTGGCATCTTTTCCCTAGACTAACCCCAGAATTCATTGCACGCCAGTGACGACAGGATTTTTTTTTTAGAGAGAGAAATTGCCAAATTACACTTTTAAACGTAGTATTGGGTTTAAAAATATCTGATTAATAAAAATGTAAAAAACAACAACTTTTAAACACTCAGTCCAACATTCGCATGCAGCCTTTGAATTGGGACACAGCCAATGATTCAATAGGAGTCAACATCGTACAGTCTGTCGTACCCAAGTTTATTAGATCCATGTCGTGCAGTGTGATTTGTAGTGATCTTATAGGATTGCCGAAATCGCACAGTCTGTAGCAGGCACAACTGACGACGACTTCACAACGTACTGTGTTTGCTGGGGTAAGCCTATATACTTCGGGCTTGGTAATAACGTTTATCATCTCATCTATTACTTTTAATTTGGCAAGAAATCAAATACACTGCTGAACAATAACCACTAATTTCTATTAAAAAAAATTCCTATATGTTATGAATTTTTTTTATTAGTTTATGTAGCCTACTACAAAAACTTGTGCATTAAGTCCTCATGGATTTCATAAAATGTAAAAAAATGCTTTAATACATTTAATAAATAAATCTGTAAATTGCAAATGCTGTTCTTTGAACTTTCTTCTTCAAAGAATCCTGAAAAATAAAATGTATTAGGGTTTCCAAAACAATTTTATAAGCAGCACAACTGTTTTCAACACTGATAATAATCAAAAATGTTTCTTGAGCATCAAATCATCATATTAGAATGATTTCTGAGAGATGTGACGCTGAAGACTGGATGCTGAAGAACTGACGCTGAAAATTCAGCTTTGCTCACAGGAATAAATTAGGCTACATTTTAAAATATACTCACAAATTACTGTTTTTATTGTATTTTTGATTAAATAAATGCAACAAAAGAGACTTTCAAAAACATTAAAAAGGCTGTCAATTCAGAAAATCAGCTATGATGAGTTAATTGCAGTTTCAATAAAACTTTGGATACCTGCATGACCGATTTAAACAAATGAGACAGAGGACAAATATGTACAAGAAAAATCATTAACACTTTACAATAAGGTTTCATTAGTTAACATTAGTATACTTTAGTTAACATGAACTAAGAATGAACAATACTTCTACAGCATTTATTAATGTTAATGTTAATTTAAACATTAATGCACTGTGAAGTAACATGAACAAAAAATATATATGTTTTATTAACTAACATTAAGAAAGATTAATAAATACTGTAACAAATGTACTGCTCATTGTTAGTTCATGTTAATACATTATCAAATGTTAACTAATGAGGCCTTATTCTGTAAAGTGTTAAAAAAAACTCTGGTGAAAAAACCTGCATGTTGGTCTGAGCCCTGCTCTTTTACCTTTAGTTTTTATGCCAAAGTTCTCTTCTCAAACGGACATAGGAGTATAGATTGTACAGCTAGGTTTGATGACTGCGTTCACCTTTGTCATGTAGCCTAGTTAAAATCGCGCCTACAGATCAGTCCTGATTTTAGCATTTTGACTGATTTTGGCTCGTTATGGGCGATGGAATAAGCGGCCTTGTCTAATTAGATGGATTTGAGGACGCTGATTGGCTCAATTTTATCTTTGAATACGGCCCTGTTCCAAATGGCACACTTCATAATGCACTTTCGGTCTCGTGGACTTACAATGGCCGTTAAGTCCATGAGACCGTAGGGTGTCATTTGTAATTTTAGGTTTCAGAAGGGCGCCCCCTTGCGGTTGAAATGCGCGCTCGATGCGCACTTTGGCCGAGCCCGCACTGATGCGGATCAACACAGCCAGGCACGCACTCAATGCAGAATTAGGCTACTCTACTGATTCCAAAAAGGCACGTGTGTGTGTTACCCGCCCTCTCCAAACCTCTGAAGGAATTTGATCACAGTCTTTCCTCATTAAACTGGACTGGAAACGTCGCCTTGAATGGTATCGTTGAGCTACGAGAAAAAATCTCATGAATATTGTGGGACGATGAAGCGTACAGGTGAGAGTTTTTTTCTTTTTTACATGGATAATTCATACTAAGTCACAACTACAACCATTTTAATAGTAATCCGATTTTTACTTTAAAGATATTTTTAATAGGCCTACAAATTGTATAATTTAAAAGTCAAACTGCAAAACGTATCTGTCACCACTGGAAAGTTTATTTTATATACTTGGTTGGACTGACTTTTTAAAGGCAAAAGCAAAGAGACACTGACTAGTTGACTGACAAGATCTTTTTTTATTTCTGTAACAAATTAGCTTTCTCTAGAAGTGTTTTTTTTATATATATATATATATATATATATATTTATTTTAAGAACCAAGGACCTACCTTTAGAAATATTCACTGGATCAAAGAGTCTGACAGCTATTCACGGTCTACCATTTATTTTTAATGTTTTTTTTGTTTGTAAATTTAATAGAATATGCTATAAATCTTGCTGAATTCCATTAAAGCTAGGGACTTTCCATGCCCCTCCCCTTACCAAAAACAAGTATATTTAAAGTAAATTTTTATTAAGTATAGCTACTGAAGTAAAGATCAAGTATATTTTTAAGTATACTTACTAATATCAATGTACTATAAGTATACTTGGAAGTGTGCTGTTTCAATACTACTACTTTAGTTTATAAAAGTATACTTTTACGTAGGCTATGAAATTTCACTCGTCTAGTACGATTATGTGGTTTTGTTTCATTAATACTGTATACTGTATAGGATGCCCACATGACAGATTAAAATGTTATCTGATCTAATCAAAACAATATACAAATCAAACAAAAATATTTTCTCAATAAAATACAATTATTAACTTGCAGTGTGTCAACATGCATCAACTGCGCAACTAGGATTTAAACCCGGCTAGTTTCTTCTGCTGTTTAGATCAGCATTAAAGAACTATCTCAACTGTTAAATAACAGATATAAGATTAACATAATATTAGATTTGTCTAGGTTTAAATAAACACACACACACAAAAAAAAAAACAGTGATGAAAAATGTACTTAAGAAATGTACTTTTGCTATGGTTAAATAAATGTTCAATGATATCTTCCAAAGATTTTTTAATTTTGACAACCAGTAAATACACTAAGTTTTAAATACACTGGTTCGCTTCTTCTATGTACTTCCATATTCAAATAGCGACGCGCCACAAGCGCTTCCTGAGATTTGCTTTCGAAGGCATGGCATACCAGTATTCATTGCATGCGTTCGGGCTGGCCCTAGTGTGGACACAGCGCTTTCTCGCCTCAGAACGAGCGGAATGCGCATTTTGAATTATCTGGACGATTGGCTGATTTTAGCTCACTCAAGGGATGTGCTAATCAGTCACGTGGAAACGCTGCTTCGCCATCTGGATACACTGGGACTGTGTGTGAATGTGCAGAAGAGCGTGTTTATTCCGAGTCAGACTATAACATATCTGGGCATGTGTTTCGACTCGGTGGCGATGCGAGCCCACCTCTCTCAAGAGCGCATAGAGATCGACTCTGCGCAGTTTCAGACTGGACAGGTCTGTTTCATTGAGGAAATTTCAGAGGCTTCTGGGGCCGATGGCGGCTTCTTCAGTGTGCCATCTGGGCCTGCTGCATATGCGGCCGCTGCAGTTTTGGCTGAAAACTCGAGTCCCGCCGAGGGCGTGGTCTTCAGGTCACACGCACATTCTGGTCACTCACAGTTGCGTTAGCGCTCTGAGACCATGGCGCAACCCGGATATGTTCAGCCAAGGAGTGCCTTTGGGAATAGTGACACAACGCACCGTAGTCTCGACGGATGCGTTGACCTCAGGCTGGGGAGCAGTGTGCTTGGGCGTGCCTGCCTCAGGTCTGTGGTCGGAGTCACAGAGAGAGTGGCACATAAACCGTTTGGAATTAAAGGCAGTGTCCTTAGCCCTGGAAGCTTTTCGGTCGAGGTTGGTGCAGCAGCATGTACTGTTTCGAACAGACAACATGTCTGTGGTTTCGTACATAAATCGCCAGGGCGGTTGTGGGCGGATCGACACTTTCTCTCCATCAGAGCGGTGCATATCCCCGGTCTCCTAAACTGCGGAGTGGACATGCTTTTGAGGAACAGGATTCCTGAAGGAGAGTGGAGGCTTCATCCCCGGATCGGTGCGAATGATTTGGGATCCATTCGGGAGGGCGGACATGGATCTGTTTGCCACAAGCGAGAACACACACTGTAAGACGTTCTTCTAGCTATCTCACTCCCCGCTGACTGGAGATGCTCTGACATCGCGTTGGCCGAAAGCCAGGCTTTACGCGTTCCCTCCGGTGAAGATTCTGCCTATGGTGTTATGCAAAATCAGTGAGGAGAGAGCGTCAGTGATCCTCGTGGCCCCGAACTGGCCGAACCAGCCCTGGTTTGTGGACCTGAGAGAGATAATGGTGGCTCCCCCATGGAAAATCCCCCTCAGGAAGGACCTGCTGTCTCAGGCGTACGGCACGATATGGCACCCCAGCCCCGAGCTGTGGAACCCTCATGTGTGGCCACTCTAGTTTTGAGGGCTCTCTCTCTACCGCCGTTCGAGCCCCTAGCTTCGATAGCGTTTAAGGAGCTCTCCCTGGCTTTACTCCTTGCTCTCGCCTCTGCGAAGCGCATTGGAGACTTACACGCGTTCTCGGTGAACGATGATTGTATCTGTTTCGGACCCGGCGACTGCAGCGTGCCGGGCTACGGGCTACGTGCCGAAGTCACTCTCTACACCGTTCAAAGCACAGGTTGTTTCCCTGCCCGCTTTATCACGCTGGGCCGTCACCGCTACCGCCGTTGACACTGTGTTTGAGCCTCATGCTTGAGTGCTTATTGTGTTGTGTCTGCCCTGGATCAGGGCAGCCTTGGCTTTCATTGCGTTTGAATATGCAAATTTGGATAGGGTCGGAGCTGATGTCTCATTGGTCTAGTTCCGCCTATCAGATGCGAGCATTCCTAGCGGCACGGCTATTGGCTGGCTGTCTGTCTCATACTTGAGTGGTATAGTTTGACCCCGTTTCTCAAGGCTTATCTTCACTACTCTCACGGCAGGATTTAATACAGTTCCCACAGTGTTGCTACGCAATGTAGAGTTACTTCTCTCGAAAGGGAACGTCTCCGGTTACTATCGGAAATACTTCGTTACTTTACTTAAGTACATTTTTCACGTATCTGTACTCTACTTAAGTAGAATCAATAGTGCATACTTTTTACTTTTACTTCGTTACATTTTGCAGCAATTATTATACTTTCTACTCCACTACATTTCTACAACGTTCTGTTACATTTTCGTTAAATTTTCTGATCAGTTTTTCCCCTGCCAAAACATCACCCTGACCGTCCGTTCATCGCACGTTTGTCTCACCAGTGAAGTTTGGTTGCCATAGATATATCAACCCGGTCACACTAAATGCGTCTCTATAACACGCAGGGCCCTATTTTAACGATCTGAAACGCAAGTGTCAAAGCGCAAAGCGCAAGTAACTTTGTGGGCGGATCCCGGCGCTGTTGCTATTTTCCCGGCGGGATAAATGCCTCTTGCGCCTGGCGCAAATCTAAAAGGGGTTGGTATGAAGTAGCTTCATTATTCATAGGTGTGGTTTGGGCGTAACGTGAAATAAACCAATCAGAGCGTCATCTCACATTCCCTTTAAGAGCAGGCACGCTTGTTCTAAAGCGGATTCCTATTATAACGGCGGATTTGCCAGGCGCGCGCCAGGAGCGGTTCACAGCCGAGGAGAGCAACGTTCTCGTCAGGGCCGTAAAACACAGAGAAGTGACATTGGGGATGGAGAAACCCACCCAAATCAACTTCTGTTAAACAGGCGTATGATAATTTGGGTAAATGTGTAAGCTACATGCTTTTATAATAAATTATCTATCTATCTATCTATCTATCTATCTATCTATCTATCTATCTATCTATCTATCTATCTATCTATCTATCTATCTATCTATCTATCTATCTATCTATCTATCTATCTATCTATCTATCGTAATAATGTATGATTTGCAAAAATGAAAACTGCTGCTTAGATGAGAGAATCAAAGTGTATGCGTGTTGTGCACACGCTACATTGATTATGGCCAAGCATGCGCCCTTAAAATAGCATAATGAACAACGCGCAACGCGCCACTGACTTTAGACTATTTTTTTCTGGTCAGTGGCGCATTTGTTGCATAGAACAGCAAAATAGCATGAGGGAAAGTTTGCGCCGGAACACGCCTCCTTTTTGCGCTGAACCGCCCCAGGGAGCGCAAGTGTATTTCTTAGTTAACCGACGTGTGTCTGTGGAGGGAAAAGCCCGCTTTGCGCGGGTGCAAAATAGGAATGATACATGCGTCAGTGTACAAAGTCATTTGCGCCGAGTGCAAGATAGGGCCCGCAGTGTGTTTAGCGTGCAATTTATACGCGAAAATTAGTTTTTACATGCATAGGAAACGCATTGGTAGGTATAGTAGTGATGTGGGGTGCGTGTGTATTATACGTTTGGTTAGGATTAGTATGGCAAGCCAAGAGGTTCAGAATTACGCCATAAAAGAATCGCGTTTACAGCAAACGCCGTCATATACGGCGTTTTAACATAATATGTGTGTTTATATATATATATATATACCGTATATAGTAAGGGTATATAGTAAGCTTGATGTGTATATTGCCTAATTGCAAGCTTGTTCAGAAATGGTGACAAAAACTTAAAATATAACTGCTTTTCCATCATATTGAACATCATTATATGAGTATTGGGTTGAATGAGTTAGAATTAACTGTTTTATTAATCATTAGAATATAGACATTAAGAGAATAAATTGTTATGCAAGTACTTTTACTTTTAATACTTAAAGTACATTTAAAAGCAGGTACTTTTTACTTTTTACTTAAGTAGGGTTGTCATTGTGGTACTTCTACTTTTACTAAAGTAAATATGTCTCTGGTTATTTGTACTTTTACTTAAGTACTGAGATTCAGTACTTCCTCCACCACTGGTCGTGATTCTGATGCAATTGTCGCGTCCAAGCTGGCCATAGTTCATAAGATTTCAACAAAAGTGGAGAAGGAAGGAGTTCCTGCAGCGTTGCTACACAATGTCTCGTTCCCGCCTCTCAGGGAACCGAGGTTACGATAGTAACTGGAGACGTTTTGGGTGCTGACAGACCCCAAGCCTAATGGATGGTTAAAAAAAATACATCAACAATGATTGACACTTAATGAATTTAACAACTTAAAGAATATTTATATATAATATTACTAATAAAAGTTCTAAAAATGTTACATTGCGCTTCAGGCATTAAAAAAATAGACGGATTTTATATTGTTGCCTGCTGTACCAGATTTGTAGTTTGTTTTTGCTGTTCTTGTCATGATTAACAAAAACAAAAATGAATAAAAACCATCTTTCCAAGAAAGTACATTCTTTCTTTGCCGTAAATCGTGTTAAATCTTCTACTAGATTTTAATTCAGAGAAAAATATTTTATTAATATTATTAATATTATTTTGATAGTAGGATATTTAAAAAGTACAATTAAACAAACATGCACGAGCAAGGACCACGCCACAACCCTGAATGTTTGAAATTATTTATTGAAGTTGGGGATGAATAGAGAAAGGATGAAGTGGAAGGAGAAAATGGGTGGTAGTCAGTTTGATCTGTTATTGAAGAGAGTTGGGGATGAATAGGGAAAGGATGAAATGGAAGGGGAAAAGTGATGATATTCAGGTTGGTCTGGGCGTCTGGTGTTGGCGGCTAGGAGACTTAGAGTGGGGGCATCATCTCAGTTAAATGTAGGCCGAGTGATTAGGACCCCCCTATACAACCTGGAAGGGAAGAGAAGAGGGCATGATATGGATGGTTGAATGGATGAGAGAGGGATGGGAAGGGAGGGTTTGAGAGAACGAGACAAACAGCACTGTAAGGGGCGGCCCAATATAAGAAGGTTTTGAGGTGACTGGTTGAGGCGTGGCCCCGCTCCCGAACCTCAGTTAACTAGTCAACTCCATGAAAAAGTGTCTCAGGGACAAAATGTGCATTAATGGTCAACTGTATTTCAACTAGAGTGTTCTTTCCTTGTTTTTCTGTCTCCATGTGCTTTTTTTTTCTCAGTGGGTGATCATAAACCACCGGTAGCTCCAAAACCAAAGGTTCTCCCAAAACCAGTGCAAACAGACCATCCATCCGCTTCCAAGTTGTGTGTTTACCAACATAACTCACCAGCTGTTAAAAGTAAAGTTAAGCCTGAAGTAGCACCAAAACCATGCCTTTTCAAACCCCCCTCTCCTTTCAATTCAAAACATCTCACATCCAAGGAGGTCCATCAACCTATTTTACAAGAAAAGTCTGACATCACAAAGAATGTTGGCGTTCTAAATTTCAGAAATGGAATGCACACTGGGAACAACAAGCCAAAGTGGGATTACATAATTCCAATCTGTGTATGCAATGACCGAAATTGTGCTGATTGCTCACCGAAGGAAAACAACCAAAATGTTAATCAACATGGGAACAGTCCTGATCCGTGTAAAGCAGGAAATACAGAATGTCCCAGAGAGAGTTCATCCAAATCTCCGCTGAGAACACCGGAGGAAGATAAGCATTTGGTGACACCTAATTTGTCAAAGTGCATATCTGGACTCCGCTCATTCAATAACGATAATTTCCATCCAATTGAAAAACCTCAGAAAACATCCCAGATCCAGAACAAGGAGCCTTTGAAGGTGAATCAGAGTGGTTCTGAGATGCAAACTACCAAGAAACAGCAAACAAACATGGTCTCTAGCGTTAATTCATCTGTTGATAGTGGCCAAACACCAGAGCCTCTAAAACGTAGTGTGCATTATAGTCCGCCCCCTACTAAGCCTATTAAGAAAGCACCACCAGTAGCCTTGCAACGCAAAAATAAGATGGAACAACCCAATGTTATCCATCAGGAGTCAGCGGGCCTTACCAAGTTTACTGTCTTACCTGTTGATGTAAACAATCCAGATCCATTATGGAGAGAAAGTCCTAACAAGGTGAACATCAATGCGAACATCAATGCTGTAAGACATTCTAGAGAGAACAAAGGTCCTCAGGCCATAAGGAGCTTTAAATGTACCCCGTGTAACAGCCAGGACACCCCAGAACCTGTCCCACACCAGAAAATCCCTCAGCTGCAACAAAATAAAAACCAGCAATTTGGTGTACAGGGGACTGAAAATAAAGAACAAAATCTGTATGTATCTCCTGAGGTATCAAGCAATACCCATCTGAAGAAGTCATCCCAGAAACCTCAACCTGATGGGCGAAGGCACGATAACATTGGGTCTACAGAACTTTCAGTAGCCAGACTTCCTAAAAAGACTCTGGCATTCAAAGGTCCACTAAGAAATGATGGTCACATTAATGCAATAAATACTGAAGGAAATCCCCCTCTCGCATTTGAAGGACAAATTGCCAATCAGAACCAAGCAAGTGATGTGCCAAAAAAGAAGACCGGCTTTACTCTCAAGCCTAAAGCAAAGTCCTTATCCTCAGCAGATATACATAAACCTGATGGCCTCAATAAGACCTCCTTTCTAAGGATCATGGACCTTGACCGTGTCAAAAAGGTTCCCAAGTTATCTGTCAAGAGTGGGCAGGCCCTTGATCTCACTCCAGTTATGAATGAGCAGTCAGTGGATACAGAGGAAAGCCACTGTGAAATCTGCTCTCATACACTGGTGTCACTGCACAATGGTCACCTTGATGCGAATATACCTCGAGATGAGCAGAGTGTAGATGAAGATCTTGCAAAACATCTAGAGAATTCTGGTGAATCTGAACATGCATATGAAGATATCCCAGAATATGAAAACCTGCCTCCTTTTAGCACTACAAAGGCACAGGATGCTGATATATACCAAAATCAGTCAACCATGTATGAGGACGATGGTATTTATGAAATTCCAGACGTGTTCCCTGAACACTACGCAGACACCAAAAAGCAGCAGTTTCTTAAAAGGTAAAATTTTAGCCGAAACAGATGAATAATTAATGAGAAATTTGAGTTAGTTGAGAATAGTTGAGATGAGGAAATTTCATTCCTGAATTTGAATTGAAGTAGCAAAATGAAGTACTGAATTTGATTAGCAAAATATAGAATTGCAATTACAATTTTAATTTATTTGCTGAAAATAACACGTATTTAACTAGGAAACAACCTAGGAAAGGCTTTGATGTTTTAGAAAAAAGTAAAAATCATTGATGTTTACGGGCCTTATGGAGGGACAGACATTTATAGTTTGATTATATCATCAAATTTACAAATGTATAAATTTAATAAAAAATCTATACCAATAATAATAAATCCTCTAGTCTTGGTTTAAAATATACAATGGCCCTAAAATGTATTTGGACACTTAAGCAACACTTTATTGAAAAATGTATGGGTGTAATTTTTTTAGATAATTAATTTAGATTTAATCAACAAAAAATGAGCCTGGGCTATTTTTACATGCAGTCTAATTTGATTTAGGGCTATTTTTCTTGTTTACACTCCAATAATTAGACACTTCCTGGCTAACAGCAAAAACAAAAATGTAGGTAAATACAGAAGTTTAGTTTGATTTATGTGACACCTATTTGACATGGAATTTAAAGAATGGTTGCAGCATTCTAAACAGGTGTTGCCGAATCATTTTACCTTTGACCGACATCTAGTTCATACTACAGATTCTGAGACATTACTATTGACGCTTCTGTAGCTATTATGGTGGGAAGAACCGAAATTTGGGGTTTTTGGGATATGTGACACCTCTTCAGTTCAACTCACATACTTTTAACATCTGGGAGGCTTTTTGATTTCTTTTCAGAAATGTGTTGGAAGAAGTGCAAGAATTGGAGGATATGCATTCGGAAGAAGATGAATGCAGCTCAGAAGAGGAGGATGACACCATCAATAGAGAAAAACAGGTACTGTATTCATATTTATATTAAAAAATATTTAAGGGTGTTTTCACAATTTGTCCTTTTCAGGGTTCTGAGCACGGTTTGCCCATATGTGAACACTCCCAAATGATCTCAGACCCTTTTAAAGCAAACCGAACCAAGACCATCTCAGGAGGTCATCAGATGCCTCTGTACATTCATCATGTCTGCGTCTGCTGGCAGATCTCTCCAAATTATTTATGCATTTGTCTGTAATTTCAACCCCTTCCAAACTCTGTGAGAGAGACACAACTGTGTGAACGCCTTGTTTATATTTTTGTGTTAAGCCCGCAAGATATTTAATTATATTATTAAACCACTGCATGGAATGCTTAACTTAATGTATGTTCAATAGTAAATGGAGTAAATAATTGCCTGTTCTCATAATGCCTGATTTCACCAGTAGATTTAAAAAAGCAACAGTATGAACACAGAGGTCCCCATTATTACTTAAGTGGACCAAAAAAGGATCTGAGCTTTTAAAGCTTTTTTAAGTGTGAAAGCACCCTAAATGTTATGAAATACTTTGTAAGATATAACACTTCATGGTCACGGTCAAGTGCAATTTATAGATTAACTACAGTTAAATATTTCGTTTTGATGGTAATATTTACATTTTTTCTAGACTGAGGAGAAGAAGAGCAATAAAACTAAACACATTGTAAATGAGATCTTGTCTTCTGAGAAAATGTAAGTCTGTTTTATCCAGTCAAAACTTCTTTAAAGGAACATTACCATGTCATTCATAACATGTATGCCTTTTCTTTTTTTTTTTTTACTGTGGAAGTAGAATTTTGAAGAATCTTCATACAGCCCTTTTCCATCCAGCCCTTTTGTTAAATTTCTGGTTACCATGTCTCAAGTTTTGTAATATGTGGATGTTACTTTCTGGAAAAGAGTTTCATCAAATTCTCCTTTTGTGTTCCAGAGAATAAAGAAAGTCACAATTTGGATCTTAATGTTTGCATAAATTAGTCCTCTTTTAATACATGTATAATTTTTTATGTTTCTCTTTATTATACTTTTTCTCTTTATTTATTCACAGATTTGTGCAAGTACTAAAGCTCCTCCATGTAGTAAGTGTTTCCTATCACTTGTTGAACTGATTTAGGTGCAGTCACGTTAGGTAGGAAACATTACATAAAAGCCCTGCTTTTCACCCATTTCATGAAATGTGAGTTAATCAGTCACATGGGTTATTTTCTAAATCTGCTTTTTTTGCTTCATCTACTTCATCTACTTTATTATTGAAATCACACTTACTTGCAGTCAGTGTTGGTAATCTGTTACTTTTACTGCATTTATCAGTGTTTTGTTGGAATTTTTTTAATCAAATGGCAATTCAGTAGCTTCAATGTGGGTGACAGTGAAGTTCAGTGGTAGTAAAATTCGTATATATGGATGTATGAGTGCTGAAGCAGTGGGGGAGTTGAGTTAGATGTGAAAAAGTCACGAACTATCAATAGTTAATGGCTTTAGTTCTCTTACGAGAGTATCTCTCGTACTGCGTAATAGCTTACGCTAGGGGAAAAACTCTTTTCCACGAGATATTGAAGCCAAAAATTATCCTTAATTTTTTATTAATGTAAAACGCTTTGCAGCAGCAAGCAGACATAGGCGAAACAGCTCGCGCGCCTATTGGTTGCTCTGCAGCAAATGCAGCAGCCTATCGAGAGAGACTCTGCGTGACGTAATGACCAATGGGGGCAATTCGCGCCCATATCGTCACGTCCCGCCAGAAGGGGCGTGGTCTCACCCTATAAATATGCTCGTTAGGCTGGTACAAGCTGATTTTTATCTCTTCAGCGACGCACACGCATCGCTGGATCCGGGGTGAGAAGCCGCGCCGTCGAAGCAAGCCTTTCAGCGGGACGAGCTCTGGAGTCGCTGGCCTCGCCGCCTTCAACTGCCGTACCTGCTGCGCTTTCCGGCGTTCTATATCCTTTTATTCTCTGTGTGTATTTACTCTGTTGAGAGTGTTTGCTCGCTTACT
The DNA here is from genome assembly GCF_029890125.1 of Rhinichthys klamathensis goyatoka. NCBI lineage: Eukaryota > Metazoa > Chordata > Actinopteri > Cypriniformes > Leuciscidae > Rhinichthys > Rhinichthys klamathensis. The sequence continues at coordinate 897,653 of NW_026606631.1, forward strand.
TGACGCGACTCACACTTCTCTCACAAAAGAGCTGCGTCTTTTTAAAGATGCCTTCCTGTGGCTCGTGCCGCGCCCCGCTCAGCGATGGAGACCGGCACGTCATCTGTGTTTCCTGCCTGGGTGAGGATCACGCGGCTCTCGCGCTCGCTGACGGCGGATGCCCTCATTGCGAGCTTTTGCCTATGGTGACTCTGAGGACTCGCCTGGCATCATTCTCCGAGCCTTCACCGCAGCCCGCCGTGGTGCCGCGCCGCAAGAAGCGCCGCGCCCAGCGCGCTCCCGAGCTTTCTCCAGCCCGCCAAAGTTCGCCGGTTCGCCCGCCAGCTTCACCGGCTTCGCTCGAGTCGCTCACTGACGGACAACGGCCGCCGCCTGCCGCCGCGTCCATCCACGAGTTTGACGAACCCACCGAGGCGTGTTCTCTTCTGGCATCCGATAGCGAGGATTGGGCGAGCTCCGTGGACCTCCCCTCCGCTAGCGTTTCCCGCCAGACCACTGGTAAGAGAGCCGGCATTGAGACTGAGCTGATGCGTCTGCTCTCTCAGGCCGTGGAAAGCATCGGCCTCGATTGGGAGGCGCCCGCGCAACCGCCGCGCAACAGAATGGACGGACGCTTTCTCGGAAATGACGAGGCTCCGTCAAAATCGCGGCCCACGCCCTTCCTCCCGGAACTTCACGAGGAAGTGACTAAATTGTGGAACGCCCCCTTCTCCGCCAGGCTGCGTACCTCTGCCTCTGCTGCTTTCTCCTCGGTGGATGGCGCGAAGGACAGAGGATACCTTTCTGTTCCTCCTGTGGAACCAGCTGTAGCGTCTCATCTCTGCCCGCCCTCCGCTGGACGGCGCGCTCACACGACGCTACCATCTAAAGCCTGCCGAGTGACGTCAGCCATGCACGGACGCGCTTACACCGCCGCCGGGCAAGCAGTTTCAGCGCTGCACACTATGGCTATCCTGCAGATCTTCCAGGCCGACCTTCTCCTTAAATTGGACGAGGAAGGACCCGGAGCGATCTGCGTGGCGGACCTGAGAAGCGCTACAGACCTCGCTCTTCGCGCTACTAAAGCCGCTGCGCAGGCCATAGGACGAAACATGGCCTCTCTCACCGTGGCTGAGAGACACTTATGGCTGACGCTGTCCGAGATGACGGAAGCCGAGCGCTCTGTGTTCCTCGACGCGCCCATTTCACAAGCGGGCCTTTTCGGATCTGCCGTCAAAGATTTCGCGGACAGATTCATGGAGGTGCAAAAGACTTCGCAGGCCATGAAGCACTTCCTTCCGAAGCGCTCGAGCTCCGCTGCAGGCCGCTCAAAACAGCCGTCTGCTCGCAGTTCTCAGCCGCAGCCTGCACCGCCCGCCGCCGCCGCTTCACAGCGCCGCCACGCCCGAGACCAAAGACCGCGCTCTCGCTCTGCTGGACGCCGCCCCCCTCAGCGCGGGCCCCGGCCGAGGATTGAGATCAAGCCCGAGGCCTCAAAATCTTCCTAGCCATTCTAGGAAAGCGACGGTGTTCAGATCCCGCTGCGGCCGGATTTCCACCAAAACTTCTCGCTCGGTCAGTTCCAAACATCGCGACTGTCCCAGTGTATTTCGCAGTGAGCCAGCCGGTGTCTCAGCCCGTTTGCCTGCGCACAAAAGCCGTTTTTACGGCTACCCAGATAAATCCAATAAAGAGTGCATTTTCTGGTGTTCCGGCCACGGCCGATGGTGTTATGAGTGTTGTAAGAATGCCCACCCAGTGCCCATTCCCACACCCAGACACAGCCCGCCACGGTGCAGGGCTAGCACAAATAAAATCGACTCAGGTCGATTGTGCAAACAATGTAGTAAACGCGCCCCATGTCACCATGCCCGCTCACACTACATGCTGCGTGTCCCTTGGTTTCTGTAAAAACGAAACCAACACACATTCAGTCGGCCATGACCGACAATGTTTTCAGTGTAATAAATGTGCCCGCAGCCCCGCGCCCACATTTTCTCACAGACACGCCGATTCCTACGGGATCTCCCCCGCTCGCTTTTTCTGCACAATCTGCCATAAAAAAGCTGAGCGCGGCCAGGCCGCCCGCTGTGATCAGCGCGCCCCCCGCCTCGAACGCTGTAAACACGGTGTTGTGTTCCCAGTATGCCCGGGCTCTCGAGCTGCCGTTTTGTCGCGGCCGGAGCCCGGATTTCATTCTGCCTCTAGCTATTCACGCAGATGCGTGGTCAAAGCTTCCCGGGGTATCAGAATGGGTGCTGAACACTATAAAGAGAGGCTATTCGCTACAATTCGCTCGACGCCCGCGCCATTATACGGCGCGTGTCGAAACTACGGTGAAAAACGAAGTGTCTCATCTACTTCGTGCCGAGATAGCGAAACTACTGAGCAAAGGGGCTATAGAACCTTTATCTCAGGCTCAGAGCGAAGGGGGCCTATACAGCAGATATTTTCTGGTACCGAAAAAGGATGGGGGTCTCAGACCCATTTTAGATCTACGACAGCTGAACAGAGTGCTTGTGAAACGCCAGTTCAGAATGCTTACGACCAGGAAAATACTCGCGCAAGTGCGCCACGGGGACTGGTTTATGTCGATAGATCTGAAAGACGCCTATTTCCAAATACAAATAGCGTCCCATCACAGGCGATTCTTGAGATTCGCCTTCGAGGTCCAGGCATATCAATACACAGTCCTGCCGTTCGGCCTGTCCCTAGCACCTCGTACATTTACGAAGTGCATGGACGCGGCGCTCGCACCCCTGAGACTTCAGGGCATGCGAGTCCTGAACTACTTGGACGATTGGCTGATTCTAGCTCGATCACGATCGGAGCTCATAGAACACAGGGCCGCATTACTCGAGCACCTCGAGGAGCTGGGCCTCACAGTCAATTGGGCGAAGAGCTCACTGTCTCCCAGTCAGAAAATTTCCTTTCTGGGAACCGTGTTGGACTCGCTGTCCATGACAGCACGCCTGTCACCAGAGCGCGGGCTAAATATTCAGCGCGGCGCGAAATCCTTCCGCCACGGCGCGATAGTTCCGCTCAAAAGGTTTCAGAAAATGCTGGGGCTGATGGCCTCAGCAGCCTCTGTACTCCAGTTGGGCTTGCTCCGCATGCGCCCACTGCAGATGTGGCTGAAAGCGCGGGTTCCACCCAGGGCATGGACAGCGGGTCTGTTTCGCCTCAGGGTCGACCTTCAGTGTGTTTCAGCTCTGGAACCTTGGAAAATAACCGACTGGTATCAGTCAGGTGTGAGTCTGGGGACCGCTTCGAGTGTGAAGGACCGCTGCCCTCGCTGCTCGAGGGCAGACCGCTAGCTGGCCTGTGGTCAGAACGGGAAAAGCTCCTTCACATAAACTGCTTGGAGATGATAGCAGTCGACAAAGCGCTACGGCGTTTTTGTCCCCAGGTAACAGGCCACCACGTCTTGGTCCGGTCGGACAACATGTCAGTGGTGGCATACATAAATCGCCAGGGCGGCGTCAGGTCACGAAACCTTCACAGGCTGACGGAACGCCTCCTGGTCTGGGCTCAGCACAACCTGCTCTCACTGAGAGCAGCGCACGTGCCTCGTCACCTGAATGTGGGACCAGACAGACTGTCCAGGAACAATGTTCCAGCAGGGGAATGGTCGCTGCACCCGCAGACGGTCCAGCTGCTGTGGAAAACGTTCGGCAGAGCACAGGTGGACCTATTCGCGTCCCACGAAAACGCTCATTGCCCGGAGTTTTTCTCGAAAAGCAAGGACGCGCTGGCTCATGTTTGGCCCCGCTGCCCCCTATATGCTTTTCCTCCTGTCTCGCTCCTGCCTCAGGTGTTGGAACGAATCAGGGAGAACGGATGCCCAGTGCTGCTCGTAGCTCCGCTCTGGACAAACCAGACGTGGTTCCCTGCCCTGATGCAGCTGACCAGCACTGCCCCATGGCCTGTACCATTGATGAGAGACCTCCTCTCTCAGGCGGAGGGCTCGATTTGGCACCCTCGCCCGGAGTTGTGGTCCCTGCACGCATGGGCCATCAACGGGTACCCGCTAGCCTCCCAGAAGGAGTGTTAAACACGATCGCGCAGGCTAGAGCTCCGTCTACCAGGCGGCTCTACTCCTCGAAATGGTCTGTTTTCTCTGCATGGTGTCAAGCCCAGAGCTTTTCACCTGTGGAATGCGGGGTTTCGGAAGTGCTTTCCTTCCTTCAAGAGCTACTGGATAAGGGCAGGACCCCATCCACGCTCAAAGTATATGTGGCGGCCATAGCAACGTTTGCAAAACCGGTGTCTGGCCAGTCGCTGGGGAAAAACGACTTAGTCGTGCGTTTCCTTAGGGGAGCTCGGAGGCTGAACCCTCCCAGGCCCCCTTCAGTCCCGACGTGGGACCTTTCCACGGTCCTGGAGGCCATGAAAGGCGACCCGTTCGAGCCAATCCAGCTGGTGGACATGAAACACCTGTCGTTCAAAACAGTGTTTCTCATGGCTCTCGCTTCAGTGAAGCGCATAGGGGACTTACAGGCGCTTTCAGTAAGCGCGTCGTGTATGGAGTTTGGGCCTAATGACTCGAAGGTCATTCTCAAACCAAAGCACGGGTATGTCCCGAAATCCCTCAATACACCGTTCAGGGCCCAGGTAATTTCCCTGTCCGCCCTTCCGGTTCTCAGTGAGGAGGAGGATGCGAGTCTCCTTTGCCCCGTCAGGGCATTGAGAGCTTATGTGTCACGCTCGTCTGTTTTCAGACAGACGGAGCAGCTTTTTGTTTTGTTTGGCGGGCGTTCCAAGGGACTCGCCGCCTCAAAACAGAGCCTATCCAGATGGATAGTGGATGCCATTGCGCTCGCTTACTCTGCGAAGGGCCTACAGTGCCCCTTGGGTGTCAGAGCGCACTCCACGAGAGGCGTGGCCTCTTCGTGGGCGTGGTCGAGCGGGGTTTCCCTGCAAGATATCTGTACGGCCGCGGGCTGGGCCTCGCCGTCTACATTTATAAAATACTATAACCTGGAGGTACCCGCCTTACAAGCTAAGCTTTTGGCGGTCTAAAATTCAGTGCTATCTGCCCCGCTGTGCGGCCCAGATGCTGAGTTTACTGCAGCCCCATGAGTGTTGACACACGTATGGCCACCCAGATCAGGCTGAAAGCTTTCACCCTTGCTGCGCGTTTTATTGTCATATGATAGCCCCGCTGGGTGCTTTTTTATAGGGAATGACGCTTCCAGCCTCTCTTCCTCCACTCTATGTGAGTTTATGGTGATTATGCACTACATGAGCCCTGGGCTTCGGCCCCCGGGACTTTGGTGTTGGATCCCTGTACGCACGGCGTGTTGCATTGTGTTCCCCTAGCGTAAGCTATTACGCAGTACGAGAGATACTCTCGTAAGAGAACGTACTCGGTTACTAACGTAACCTCGGTTCTCTCTAGAGAGGGAACGAGTACTGCGTATCTTGCCGTGCTTGGAATACGCTCTGGTTCGCTTCAGCGATAAAAACCAGCTTGTACCAGCCTAACGAGCATATTTATAGGGTGAGACCACGCCCCTTCTGGCGGGACGTGACGATATGGGCGCGAATTGCCCCCATTGGTCATTACGTCACGCAGAGTCTCTCTCGATAGGCTGCTGCATTTGCTGCAGAGCAACCAATAGGCGCGCGAGCTGTTTCGCCTATGTCTGCTTGCTGCTGCAAAGCGTTTTACATTAATAAAAAATTAAGGATAATTTTTGGCTTCAATATCTCGTGGAAAAGAGTTTTTCCCCTAGCGTAAGCTATTACGCAGTACTCGTTCCCTCTCTAGAGAGAACCGAGGTTACGTTAGTAACCGAGTACGTTTTCCAGGGCCATTTCCACTCCAAAATCTGTGTACTGAGTAAATAAACCAAGTTAAGGCATTGTTTCCTTAAACAACGAGTTCACCCTCATGTCGTTCTGAACCCATATACATGTGACGAATTATTCTGGTGTGGATGAATTATTTTGGCTGTATATAGCCTATATATATTTTTACTGTGTTAAGAAACAAAGACTTTGGGCATTATCAGTGCTTTTGTTGTTACTGATGGTAAAATGTCATTATATACTGACTCCTAAAATAATGATTTACTTTTCTATAGTTTAATCTCACTTCCCTAAACCTTTGCAGGATTTTCGTGAGGCGGTACTGAAGGCCTCCTGTCAGGCGGGAAAAGCCGTGATCGATGAGCGAGTCGTGAACCAGATCTTGTGTTCTTTGCCCCAGCTGTACGAGCTAAATTGCGACCTGTTGAAGGAGCTGGAAGAACGGGTTGCTCACTGGTAATGCAACTGCACCAACATCAACAAATACCAGAAAGCAGCAATCTTGCATACCTTCTTATTTACATTTAAACTATGGGAAGTCAGCCTTACAGGAGCTGTACAGTGCATTTGTAGGTTTGCCGTGATTTCATGGAAATTGTCACTGTAGAAACTGTTGAAAACCACATCATGTTTGTTATAGCTAGGCTAGTGAAAGAAATCAGATAAATCGGTCAATGGCAAATAACACTGGCATATAAAAGAAAATAAATGTTTAAAACAATTGTGTCACATTCTTAAAGATGGGTAGGATGTCCCGTTGAGCCAACTCTCTGACCAGGAATCATCCGAACCTTCCCTCACGTTACAGTGCCCCTGCTCGTCATAGAAAATGTGTTTTCAAGTCTTTGTATTTATGAATTGCAGTTTTAATGTAGTGACAAATATGAGCGTCACATCATTGACCTATATACTCATTGGGTCTAATTCCTTAAAGCATTTTACCCACAAAAGGTCTGGAAACTAGATATGACCAGTCATTTTCAAGTTATTGAAAAAAATGGCATTCTAAATTTTTGGTAACATTTTAGTTTAGGGTCAAATTCTCACTATTAACTAGTTGCTTAATAGCATGCATATTATTACTTGGATATTGGCTGTTTATTAGTACTTATAAAGCACATATTAATGCCCTACTCTGCATGACCATATACTACATCCCTCAATCATACCTCATACCTAAACTTAACAACTACCTTACTAACTATTAATAAACAGTAATTAGGAGTTTATTGAGGCAAAAGTCTTGTTAGTGAGAATTAAACTAAACTAAAGTGTGACCAAATTATTGATAAAAACTTAAGGGTTTATTTAAAAATGAATATTTAAAAATGCATTGGCCTGTTCTGTCATCATCTACTCACTCACATATCATTCCAATCCTGTATGACTTCTGCAGAACACAAAACAAGAGATTTGCTAGTTGCTCTTTAAATGTTAAGCCACTGAAAATCTTGACATCTGCACTAGCCATCCTGGAGAATTAGCAATGTCCTTTTGGGTCAAAAAGTCTTTTCAATTAAATAAGTTGATCTTGTTCACAAAACTGGTCTGAATGATTCAAAAAGGGCAATCTTCAAAATATCTTTTGAGTTCCATGGATGATCGAAAGTTACATGGGTTTGGACAACATGTGTAAACAAATGGTTGTATTTTTTATAGAAGTTTCCTTGTTCAAACAGGAACAAGCATTGTGGTGTAGCAGATATATTTGTGAAGAAAGGACCTTATTTAAAAATGTACTCAAATTATATTCGTGAGTTCGACAAGAATGTGATACTTCTAGAAGAGCATTGCCGGAAAAACCCAGCATTTGCCAAAGTCGTCAAAGAGTTTGAGGTAATAGAACCACTCCGACCTGTTTTTAATTCATACCTTAAATGCCTTTGTAGTGATGTGAATAGTCTCTTGGGTGGTTTTGCTTTTTGTTTTTCATTTTTTTTAAATTCTTAACAAAAATTCATCTTCTGTCTTTCTTTCTCTGTCTTACTTTCTCAATGATACAGAGCAATCCGTGCTGCGCTAACCTCGCAGTGAAACATTACATGCTTAAACCTATCCAGAGGATTCCACAATATCAACTCCTCCTAACTGGTGAGAATTTTTACAATTTAAGAAGATTTTATGAAGGAAATGGGAGTGCTTTCCTATACAAAAATCACTGCCACAATGCTAGGGTGTTGCTATGCAGTTGCTTAGGTGTTCTGTATGGCAGTGCAGTTGCTAGGTTATTGTGGGTGGTTTCCAGGGTGTTGCTTTGTGGTTGCTAAGGTTTTCTGAGTAGTTTTTTCAGCACATTGTGGTGCAGTTGCCAGTGTGTTGGCTTGTTGCCATGCTGTCACTAGGTGTTTTTTTAGTGTGTGGTTTTTTTAGCACATTGCAATGTGTGTTTGACTGAACTGACACTTTTGAACGAGATCTGAACTGAGCTGGACGATGACATCACTGTTTTCTGCAAAGCTGCTTTATATTTATATAATTGAACTAATTTCACAATTGATGAACTTAACACAGTTACTGAACTGAACTGAAATGAAAACTGAACTGACTTCAGCTGAACAATGACACTATTGTATTTTTAGATCTGCTTTACATCACAATTGAATTGTGTTCACATCCTTGATCATTATTTTCCTGTTTATCACTGTAAAACTTCTTTGAAATAATCGTTATTGTATAAATCATTGTATAAATAAAGATGACTCGACTTGGTTGCAACAAGTTTTTTGGCCAGGTTGTGTTGTTCTATGTGGTGTTTCAATTAGTAACACATTGTAGTGCAGTTTGCTAGGGTATTGTGGATGGTTGCCAGGTTGTTGCTATCCGGTTGCTAAGGTATTCTGGATGGTATTTAGCACAACATGCAGTAAGTGTGGTTTTAGTGCACATAAGAGGTTAAGAGGTAAGAGGTTTTAGCTCATTGCAGTTGCTAGCACTGATCTGTATAATGACTGAATTGCTCATTGCGTTCTGAACTGCCACCGGAAGTGTTCGAGCGGCCATCTTACTATTCCCTACCGACAGAGGGCATCATTGACTTACAACCAAAACATTAAACTAAAATCACCCGATTTGCAGCGTCTCAGTCTCACAGGATTACTTGTATGATATATGTATTTAAATTATTTGTTACTTTAGATGTTGTCTGTAATGTTTATGGTCTTTTCGGAAAGGATAAGTCATATATTGAAATTGTTAATGTGGGTGTGTCTACTGCACACTTCCGACAAAGGTAACCGACCCAACACAAAATATATTTCTTTATGTACGTAATTATGGAGGAAATATTAAACATGAACATAAAGTATATCTGGAATTGATTAGAAAAGCCTATACAATTAAAATTAAAAATGAATTGCACTATATTGTATTAAAATTTAAAGTTTACCATGCATGCATCATCTTGGAAATAAAGGAGTCTGTGTTATTTGTCTGAATAAGTTATGATGATGTGTTTTTTATTTCCTGATTGAGCAACATATTTCAGACATGTGAGGCAAAATACAGACTTGTATTTTGCACAAGTTGTTAGCACTATTAGAAGACCAGGACATTACTGACAGAAATACAAAAACAAACTAACAAATTACTAATTTTGTGGATCAACCACTGTCTGTAATGTGGATTGTATAGGCCATAGGGGCAGAGGCGTTGCGGTCGTGTGCAGGCACAGGTTCACCGTCTGATCTGGATACGGCCCGGATCTGGCTGACTTCAGTAAACATCGGAATAAATGGAAAGGCTAACATTAGCGTAGATGCCGTTCTTCTTATAATGTAACGAGTACATCGGATGTTGTAGGAAGTGTCCCCTGTTCCGGCTGACCTAATCTATGCAGCCTAATAATCATTTAACTGATTTGAATAATAGAAATGTATAATGTTCTATATTATTGGCAGGTTAAAAAGATGCGTTTTTAGTCTAGATTTAAACTGACAGAGTGTGTCATAAATTACATAAATAACTAAGGAGTATTGTAGATTATTAGATTATTAAATTATTAGAATTACATTACATTCAACTTCTATTGGTTTGAAACTAAAGGCAGCATCATGGAGGCAGCATTTGCAACACGTGATTATGTTTGCTGAGTAAAAGTTTGGATCATATGCAAGCAGGATAATGGCCGCTGAGAGATGACCTTGCGGGACTAGATGAAGCTTAGAATGGAAATTGGCTAAAAATGAATGAACTAGTGAAATGGCAACTTCTAATTGTTTATTATTAAAAAATGTATGCATTTCAAATATATTTAAATTACTCTCAAATTTTTTATATTTATTTTTTCCTCAGATTATTTGAACAATCTAGATGAAGAATCCCCAGACTACAGAGATGCAGAAGGTGAAAATAAAAGCTCTCGAAATCTTCCATTATTAGGCACACCTTTAATTCATCTAAATACATACAGTACAACTAAAACCTGATCTGAATCTTCTATTATATGAAAAAAAAATGATATCTTTATAAATCTCTACAGCTGCCCTAGTGATAGTAAAGGAGGTGGCTAATCACGCCAATGAATTCGTAAGACAAGAGGTAATTCAGAATCAATTTTTTACTTTCTAAAAGAACTATAACTTTTCTTGGTAAATCTTGAGAAATGCAAATTTTTGTTTTCAAACAGGATAACTCCCAGAAGCTCTATGAGGTTCAGTGCCGCTTGATTGGGAATCATGTGATTGTCCAACCAGGAAGGGTAGGTTAACAACAACAGTTCACTCTTGTTGAACTCTTTGCAACAGTAAATGCTTTTGAAATATATCAATGCATGTTTCTTTAGGTTTTGTTAAAGGAAGGGATCTTGATGAAGCTCTCCAGGAAAGTGATGCAGCCTCGAATGTTCTTCTTAGTAAGTGACAGTTGTCACAATTCTCATTCATTTTATTATAAATGACATGAAACAATATTCACACTGCAACTGTATATGAGACATATTTCCAAGTGAAACACTCTATTCAGTGTTCAAACTCTATTCAAACTCAAATATCTTTGTTACTTTTTCTTGCTCTATAAAAATGTATTTCTATTGTATTTGAACAGACAAACGATAGTCTTCTTTATACCACGCAAGTCGCATCGGGCAATTTCAAACTGAACAACGTACTGTCATTGGCTGGGATGAAGGTGAGATCTTTATTCTAAATTTATCATATTAAAATGAAATATGATATTTTATTTTAAATTAAATAATTAAACAATTGTCATCAATAATTTTAGTAAAAAGTGCAATATTTATATAAATTTCATATTGTATTTTTTTCTGTTATTATCTGTATTTTCCTCAGGTTAGTAAACCTAGTCAAGAGGGGTATCAAAATGAGCTGAACATTGAGAGTGTTGAACGATCTTTCATTTTATCTGCCAGGTGAGAATCTTTAAAAAGTTTTAAATCATGTGGGTCGATGGTGTGACGCTCATTTTTTGTCCTATCCATTCATTTACTCTTAAAGTTCACCAAAAAAATAAATCTAATTCTGTCATTATTTATTCACCCTTATGTTGTACCAAACCTACTACACTAAATATGTACACTAAAGAAATTTTAAAGAATGTTCTTTTGTCAGTGACAATATTGTATGGAGAAGGGAAAGTCATTTTTTTATACTACGCTATGCTTGAATCGGACTAGCTGACGAACGTTCTAAGGTGTGCAATTACTTTTAGGGAAGCGCACGGCTAAAGTAGTTCCAGGTCTTGACCGCATTACGGTTCCATATCACTTCGCGTAGTTAACTGTAATAACGGAAAATAGGATACAATGGCAATATAGTACACAGACATAATACAGACCTGCAAACTTGTCGCTTTTCGGCGTTTTCTTGGTCAATTGGGTCATTCACGTGAATCGCGTAGAACCGGAGAGTTTTGGGGGGGGGGGGAGGCTGCCCTTAATCTGCACGCAGGCTAGAATTGCGAAACATTATTGGATAATTCTTATAATTGACATTTCTCTGGGCCAATCGGAATCTTAGTACTTTTTGTCTTGGCCAATCGGAATCTTAGCACCAAGAATGCGAACCGCCAATAAGCCCAAAGAAGAAGAAGAAGAAGAAGAATCTTAGCACTTGCGTCAGAATCGCCATTGGATGAGACACCTGGCTACCACGCGAGTCTGATGGAAACTCATAACGTGAAGGAATCTTATGTGAAATTCGAGGTAAATCAAGCTTTTTTGGAGCAAAAACAACAGCTAGTTGTTTGCTTGATTCAATTAACGTTAGCTACCGCTTTGTTATGCTCTCTCTCTCTCTCTCTCTCTCTCTCTCTCTCTCTCTCTCTCTCTCTCTCTCTCTCTCTCTCTCTCTATGCTCGTTCTTTCAGCGCCCTGTCACCACTGTCTATGGTCACGAGCAGGGCGCTGAAAGAACGAGCATATAGAGAGAGAGAGCCGGTCGCGCGCGCGGGCGCACTCTCACTGTATTCAAACTGCCTTGCTTGCTCTCCCTCCATCGCGCATATTAATCAAAATCTATTGAGAATTGACACGATAGTAAAAGATCAAAAGACCAAAGTTTCACGTGGAGATTTTTGTTCCTGAATTACCGCTGGGTGTGAATTGCAGCCTACTAAAATTGCCCTATCCTCTCTGAAAAGCGTTCCGCACATTCAGCTGACAGAAACCACATTTTCAAGAAACAAAAAACCTATCCAGTGATTAAATGTTTTCTGTGTTGAGAGTTGAGACAAATCTTGTGCGATGTCCTTATCTGCTGGGAATAATCACACAACGCGTGCTGTGTGTGTCAGCTAATGGCACGTCCGATTCGCGAACTAATGACTCATTTGAACCGATTTACTTTTATGAATGGTTAAAATAACTGATCTGTCCAACATCTGTCTCTTCAAAAGAGATCTGAATCGGTGGATAACAAATCGATAACACCAAACTAGTTAATATTAACTATTCATAAACTGCACTTCTTAATCTTTATAAATAAATAGCATTTATTAATCTTTGGTAATGTTAATTTCACTATTTACTAGTAGCCTTATTACAATTAAAAGTTCTATTTGTTAATATTAGTTAGCCTAATGCACTGTGTAGTAATATGAACAAACAACGAACAGCTGTATTTTTATTAACAAAGAATAATAAATACAGTAACAAATGTATTGCTCATCATGGTTCATTTATATTTTACTGCCTTTTTTCTCCTTTGCCAAACCTATGATAATTATATATACAGTATAGTGTTCATCCAGAACAACATGTAACTGTGTAACCACACCCTGGCAACCGTTTAAAGCTACCTAGCAACCATATTGCAACATATAGAAGCCATATTGTAGCTCCACAACATCGTTAAGACATTGTTGTTGTCTCGTATGCAATCATGTACAACATTGTAGCAACTATCCTAGCAACCGAGCGGCGAGTTTTGCCACTGCAAGCACCCTCCATAACCCCCCCACCCCCCGGCAACAGTGTCACCTTTTTTACTCTGAGGAGTTTGCAGGTCTGATAATAACAAAATGACAAACAATTTAGATTTTTTGAAAGTGAATTGTAATATCTATGGTGAACATGAAAATTTTAACTACTGGGCAACAGCAGTATTGGAAAGTCCAGATGAAAAAATAAATAAAAGGAAGTGGACATCGAAGGCAGCCAGCAACAACAAAAGACATAAAACAATTAGTGAAGAACAGCTGGACAGACCCGAAGGCGAAAAACATGAAGTAAACACCAAAAAAACAACAGCTTGGGCTGTCAATGTTTTTAACTTGGCCTTAAGGCCAAAAAAGTAGATTGAGAGGGGACAGACGCTTTAAATGCCCAGCTGCGAGCTTTCTATGCCACCGTCCGAAACCAGTCCGGCGCAGAGTATTCAGTGTCAACTTTTCTTTCCCTAAGAGGTGGACTGATCCATATATACAAATACAACATCATTCGGCAATCGGAATTCAAGTCATCCAAAAGCGTATTCAGGGCCGTCCACAAAAGGTTGGAAGGTTGTAAGAAGAACTCAGTCCTACACACAAGGACAAAAACCTGACAAATGTCTTGAAATAAATCATCTGTACAGTGTTTTGAGGTGTGGTAACTGTAGTATAAGCGGAATAATTGACTCCGGGCCGTTGAATTATTAGAAAAATAATGCACACCCGAGGTGTAATCTGCTTCTCGTCGTGGCCGCATTACCACCTTGGGTGTGCATTATTTTTCTTATAATTCAACGGCCCGGGGTCAATTATTCCTTACTTGGTATGACAAAAGCATTAATAAATTATGATAGAATTTTTTTTCCCCAACAATATGTGAATACTGACCCTTATTTATTTCATGCCCCATAACAAAATTCATACAATTGAATTTGTATGTTTCTGATGTACAAACTCTCATGGTTTTATCCGCAAAGCTCTGCTGCATGTCGAGATGAGTGGCTACAGGCTATTTCTACTGGAATCAACGATTATACTAAGAAAGAGACCACCTTCACCTCAGTTAGAAACCCAGAGATGGTAAACTGACTCATAAACTTTATAATAATCTTCATGTGTGCAATTTTGTTGTAAACTAAATCAATGAAATTTTCCAGGCAACCCAAGAAGTTGTAGACATTGAGGCCCAGCTGGGAACCAGACGCCCAATATGGATCCCAGATCAGAGAGTCACTATGTGTATGATCTGCACCTCTGAGTTCACCCTCGCCTGGAGACGCCACCATTGCAGAGCCTGTGGGAAGGTGAGAAGATTTTGCTCCCTTTAGACCCCATTTACATCTGATATTAAATTACATTCTTGGTAATCCGATCACAAGCAGCAAAACCAGTGTGGCGATGCATGTCCACTGTGTGATCCAATCACTCAAAACACTTTCTGTCATAGGCATAATTTGCAAGTGGGACGGGTTGGACATGTCCCCAACACTTTTTGCCAGGGTCGATATTGTCCCCACCACTTTTTGCCAGGGTCGATATTGTCCCCACTACTTTTTGCCAGGGTCGATATTGTCCCCACCACTTTTTGAAACATCTCGCAGCAAGGATGTGCCTAATACAAAAGAAACATCTCCATTTGATTAGCAATTCGTTCGTTTGTGTTAAAAAAGAGTCGATCTGGCAATGGAATGTGTTGTTTTTGAAATCATGCTGAGTGCTCGTTGCCACTGTTAGCAGTGGCGGGAGGCAACTGTGCTCTCTTGGCACTTGTGCACAAAATGCACACAAACGTCTCCATGCTCTTGATATACAATCACTGATGAACACCAATGGTTTTAATGAGAAAAAGAACAAAACAAGGGCAGATTAGAAACTCTTTGACACACACACAAGTTCTACCACCAGACCATTAAAGGGATAGTTCACCCCAAAATGAAAATTCTGTCAGTAATTACTCACCTTCATGTTGTTCCAACCCCGTAAGACTTTCGTTCATCTTCAGAACACAAATTAAGATATTTTTGATTAAATCTGAGAGCTGGATCACTCCTCCATAGGCTTCTAAGGGATTGAAACTTGCCGGCCCAGAAAAGTTATTAAAGACATCGTTAAAATAGTCCAAGTGACTACAGTGGCTCAATCAATCAAGCGTGGTTTATCAAGCGACGAGAATACTTTTTGTGCGCAAAAAACAAACAAAAATAACAACTTTATACAACTATTCCTTCCTGCTCAGCTACTGTACGGACGCTCTTGCTTACTGCTCCGCGCTTTTTTTATTTTTTTATTTATTTATATTTTTTATTGCTCTATCGTGTTTATATTTTTATATTTTATTTCCTTTTATCACCTAATTTTAACTTCAGCAAATCAGCACAGTGCTCAAACGCCTGATTACTAGAAAAAAGCAGAATTATTTTCTCCGACCAGCCTCCCACTGAAAGCTTACATTCCGGGGAAGAGAAAACACAACTGCCTACATTCATAAGGACGAGAGAAAATGCCTCTTCTGGAATCTACTTGCTGCACTAACTGCCAGAGACTTTTACAAAGGATTGCAGTTCTTGAAACAAAGTTACTTGTGGGACCACCAAACCAGACGGAACACACAACAGAGCTTCATCATGGATGCCATCAGCATGCCGGTGAGTCCCATGAATCTAGTGCTCCAATACAAGCCATACTGAGTGTAGAGAAACAAGCCGATCGACTTACAAATCGATGGCACAAACAGGGAGCGAGACCCAAAGGCACTCGAGACATCAGATTGTCACTAGCATCACACATTGCCGCAGTAGCATCCTCTACCTCAGATACGGCTCTGACAAGGATTGCAAACACTGGTCTCCTACCACCGTCTATACATCTTGAGAACAGATTTGAAGTATTAATGAATGAGGAATCCCTGAATGTGATGAATGTGATCGAACACAGACTGAATAAGCCAGTAGCTAACACTGCTAACTGGCGCTCAAGGTCGAGCAGACAGCGGCACTCAGCTCAGAGCGCAGCCGAGCCCAGGACTCTGATAGTGGGTGACTCCATAATCAGAAACATTATAAGCAGGGACACAACTACATGCTGCCTTCCACAAGCAACAACTTCTGATGTAAATAGGGAACTTCAGAACATTCTGATGAAACATAAGACTGCAAATCGACTCATCATTCATGTGGGGAAGAATGATATTCATAAAGAGCAGTCAGAACTCATTAAGAAGGATTTCAATGAACTTTTTGAAACACTGAAAAGACTGAAAGTTCAGACATTCATCAGTGGACCACTCCCAGCAAGAGGAACAAACAGGTTTTCACGGTTGCTTGGGCTTAACACATGGCTGCAAAAAACCTGCAATATAAAAGTAGTGAACTTCATTGACAACTTCAATCTTTTCTGGAGTCAGAGGCAACTGTTTCAACAGGATGGGCTCCACCCAAACAAACTTGGTTCAAGAGTGCTAAAGGACAATATCTACTACTCCCTCCATCATCCTTCTGCAGTGTGTGCCAATCCACTCAACCTGAATGGCACACACACACCTGGAAACAGTATGAATGACCACAGGACTTCACTTCAGCACCTGAATGGACATGCGGTTGACACATCACACAAGGACAATGATAACACCACTCAGCCACAACAACCTCTGCTCACGGACACAATCTCAGCTGAGCCCTGCCCACAGAGCTCACCACAGACAGACTGTGACATACTAGAACTGCTAGAAGATTCAGCACCCAAGGACGACTTTCTGGAAAACAGCCAGGAAATCCAGGACAGCATACTACAGCCTCCGATAACACCAGAGCAACAGCCCCTCTCACCAGACACGTTATCCCTCTCTCCAGCAACTCCACTTCTGTGCTTCTCAGAGAAAATGGAACAACTGGTGTATGCTGGAACCAAACTATCCCACTCTTTTGCTGCAAGCCCCCAGATGTCAACCAAAAAACGGCAGGCCCCACAACCACCAAAGCCTGCGGGCCCAGCTCGCCCTCCCCTCCTCCTGTGAGAGCTCTTCGGCCTCTGCCACAGCGCCAGGGCCCACACCCTCCAGCGGCTCGAGGTGAACCAAAAACAACTGATACCAGCTCTCAGTGATACGTGTCGGGTCCCCGCTATGATAACAGTAACTTTCTTAAATGTTTACAAAACAAGCGGGAACCCAGTGTGCCTGAATCTTTCTCTATTGCTGTTCAATTACATGATAGAAAATCTAAGGCCTTCAAAAGCCGTACAGCAAACCCATCTAATCTGGTGCCTATTACACGCCAAACTAAGATCGCTGTGGGGACAAAAAGTAAGACTGTTAAGTTAGCACTTTTAAACATCCGCTCACTTAAAAATAAATCACTTCTAGTCAACGACTTAATAACCACATATAACCTGGACTTTATGTTTCTAAATGAAACTCGGCTAGAAGACAGCAGCAGTGCAACAGTCCTCAATGAATCATCCCCTCCTAACTTTACTTTTATGAGTGTTTGCAGAGTGGGTAAGAGAGGCGGGGGCTTAGCTGCTCTTTTTAAAGATGTCTATCAATGTAAGCAAATATCATTCGGGAATTACCCGTCTTTCGAATATCTGGGTATTGTGTTAAAAGGTGCTCCACGTATTTTACTTATCATTATTTACAGGCCTCCAAAATACTCTCCAGCCTTTGCTGAGGACTTTACAGAACTGTTATCAACAATTTCCTCTGAGTTTGACTGTTTTGCCATTGCTGGAGATTTTAACATTCACATAGATAATGCAGAAACCAATATGGCAAAAGAAATCAAAACTGTTTTCAAAACTTTTGATCTGACTCAGCATGTACATGGACCCACACATAATCGTGGACACACTCTAGATTTACTTATCAGTAAGGGTCTAAACATCTCATCGATTGCTATTAAGGATGTAGCACTGTCTGATCATTTCTGTATTTTCTTTGATATATTGATCTCTCCTGCCATTGAAGCTAGATCTGTGTCTGTCAAGAAGAGATGCTTAAAGGTGCTCTATGTAACTTTTAGCGGCCTCTAGTGGTGATGTTTCAGATTGCAACCAAATTTTACAAGAGCGCTCGTGCTCGAACTCATAGACAATACCGTCTATTACGCAAATATCTCGGCGAATACTAGACGGATTCGGCGAGCACCGAGCTCGTTGGGACCATCTAGTCGAGCTGAAAAGAACCATACAAGTTCCATAGTTTTTGGTGGAGTTTTCGCGGAGATATTAGCAGAAAACCATCGGGCGCGCTGCAAAATTGCGGACGCCGGTGACGTCACGATCTCAGAAGAAAATCGCTCGTATCTCTGGAACGCAAAGACCCAGAGAGCTCAAATTCGGGGGAGGAGGTCCCAGGGGAACCCTTGCCCGAATGCTAGAGTGGCGGGCCTCGGGGATGCCCCCTACCGGATTGCCGTTCGCTGGGACCCCCGATTTCGAACGGCTATAACTCGGGGAGCGGGGCGAGTTGGACCTCGGGGGTGGGCTCGTTCGAAAGGCCCCGTCCAGCACTACGAACGATTAGAGTCTTGGGAATATTGATCAAAGATTGACTGAGATATAAGCCGAAAAACGTGGTGCCTTTAACCGGACGTAACTCCCTGACCGTCTACAATAGACTGTATATAAGGAGAGAGGCTCGGGAGCGCGCATGCACGTCACATCCGTTGGATTTCGCGGTAAATCCGACCCGGAGACTTCACATAGAAATAGGAATACTGGCCTTCAGAGGTAATAGCAAAACTCGACAAGTGGATCATTTTAATGTGTGATTACAACCCCTTCACACACAGGCAATAAAAAAAGGATTCATTTTAGTAGAAAAGTTACATAGAGCACCTTTAAATGAGAACATTAGTGTGCTATTTATGAAGGCTATATCTTTAAAACCAAGCATATCTGCTGACTCTGTTGATTTTCTCCTTGAATCTTTTAACTCAAAAATTAAAAGTGTAATTGATGAAATTGCTCCTGTGAAAGTCAGGAAAAATAGTGGTAGACAAAAAGCACCTTGGAGAAACTCAACAGCTATGCAAAACATGAAAAGACAATGCAGAAGAGCAGAGCGCATGTGGCGGAAGACAAAACTTGTAGTCCATTATAACATCTACAAAGACAGCATCCATGCTTTTAATATGGAACTAGGCAAAGCTAGACAGACTTTCTTCTCGAATATTATAAACAGCAACTTAAACAACACACGCACTCTTTTTGCTACTGTAGAGAGACTGACAAACCCCCCAAGCCAGATTCCCAGTGAAATGCTCTCAGACAGCAAGTGCAGTGAGTTTGCTTCTTTCTTCTCTGAGAAAATCAATAATATCAGAAAGGTGATCAGCTCATCCTTGAGTTGCGCTGGGGTCAAACAGATCAGACCACTACCTGAGAAAGTAGTTACTATGTCTGTTTTCGAAGAAATTGATGGCAAAATTTTGGAAGAAACCATACAGCACCTTAAAACATCAACCTGCGCCCTTGACGCACTTCCCACATCTTTTTTCAAAAGTGTGTTAAACAGCTTAGAAGCAGATCTTCTAGAAGTGGTAAATGCCTCACTTCTCTCTGGGAGTTTTCCAAACTCCCTGAAAACTGCAGTTGTCAAGCCCCTCCTGAAAAAGAGCAATCTGGATAAGACCATCTTAAGCAATTATACACCGATCTCAAGAACCGAATCTCTTACCACAGCTATGCAGATGACACACAGCTCTACTTAGCCCTATCGCCTAACGACTACAGCCCCATTGACTCCCTGTGCCAATGCATTGATGAAGTAAACGGTTGGATGTGCCAAAACTTTCTTCAGTTAAACAAAGACAAAACTGAAGTCATTGCGTTTGGAAACAAAGATGAAGTTCTCAAGGTGAATGCATACCTTGACTCTAGGGGTCTAACAACTAAAAATCAAGTCAGGAATCTTGGTGTGTCTCTAGAGTCAGACCTTAGTTTCAGTAGTCATGTCAAAGCAATTACTAAATCAGCATACTATCATTTGAAAAATATTGCAAGAATTAGATGCTTTGTTTCCAGTCAAGACTTAGAGAAACTTGTGCATGCTTTCATCACCAGCAGGGTGGATTATTGTAATGGACTCCTCACTGGCCTTCCTAAAAAGACCTTAAGACAGTTGCAGCTCATACAGAACGCTGCTGCCAGGATTCTGAGCAGGACCAGAAAATATTAACATATCACACCAGTCCTCAGGTCTTTACACTGGCTCCCAGTTACATTTAGGATTGATTTTAAAGTATTATTACTGGTATATAAATCATTCAATGGCCCAGGACCTCAAAATATTGCAGATATGCTCACTGAATATAAACCAAACAGATCACTCAGATCATTAGGATCACATCAGCTAGAAATACCAAGGGTTCACTCTAAGCATGGTGAGTCTGCTTTTAGCTATTATGCCAGCCGCAGCTGGAACCAGCTTCCAGAGGAGATCAGATGTGCTCCTACAGTAGTCACATTCAAATCCAGACTCAAAACACATCTGTTTAGCTATGCATTTACTGAATGAGCACTGTGCCACTGTTCGTCCGACTGTTTTTACTGTACTTTATTTTATTCTTTATTCTAAACTGTTTTAATTGTTCTTATTTGTTTTGATTATTTTATTTTCTCCTATGTAAAGCACTTTGAATTACCATTGTGTATGAAATGTGCTATATAAATAAACTTGCCTTGCCTTGCCTTGCCTATTCATTTTCTTCTCTGTGGGCCTCGAGTTAGTTCACGTAGTGTAACAGCGCAGCGCTTCTGGGTTGTACGTCACACGCATCACACACATGACCAGCGTCAGCCAATAGTGAGCCTACGTGTGACGTACAACCCAGAAGCGCCGTGCAGAATTTTCATTTTGGGGTGAACTATCCCTTTAAAGCACACGATCATTCCATGCGAATCTATGTATTTATTCACTGACAGGAAGAATCTCGGTGTAACATAAGTCCACTGAAAGCGAGTTGCATGTGAACCCAAGGGTATTTTTATTTGAATACAAACATGAACAAAATACAAAATAAACAAAGAAAAGAAGAAACATGAACTTAAACATGAACTTGAACATGGACTTTAAAGGTTAGTTCACACCCAAAAATAAAATTTCTGTCATTAATTACTCACCCTCGTGTCGTTCCAAACCCGTAAGACCTTCGTTTAAAAACCCATAGGAAAATTAGTCTTCCGGGTTTTGACGTCATTCTGAGAAGGGTTTTCCTGCACAACCGGAGGCTGCAGTTTCAGGACCCCAGTTTTAGGACCGCAGTTTCAGGACCCTAGTTCTCTTACGAGCGGTTCTCTCGTATTGCGTAAGCTAGCTTACGCTACGGGAAAGATTAATCTTTTCTGAGAAATTGAAGCCAAAAAATTATCCTATAATTTTGTATCCATTGTCAACGCAGTTCAGCTGCAGCAGACCATGAGCGGGCTAGCTTGCAGCTCATTGGTTCGCTCACAGAGAACTGCTTAAGCCTATGAGGAGACGCGAATGAACTCTCGGCCAATGAGAGTCTGACATGCTCTCATTGCGTCAGAGCCCGCCGAAACGGGCGTGGTCAGAGAGTATAAATTCGCCTCTCAGGCTGTAAACACTGATTTTCATCTCTTCAGCGAGGCTACACGCATCTGCTGATCCTGAGAGAAGCCGCCGTCGTCGAAAAGGCAACTCTAGCGAGCATCTGGGAGACTGAGGAAGCCGGCCGTCTTCGCCACCTTCAGCCGTCCTGCGAGCTAGCGCCATCCGACGGATTTGTATCCTTTTTACGAAAAGCTTCCTGTATTGTTTTGTATCTAAAAGAGCCGAGCGTCTTTGTAAAGATGTCTCGTAAATCTTCCTGCGGTTCTTGCCGCGCTCCCCTCGAGACTGGAGACCGCCACGTCATCTGCGCTCTCTGCCTCGGATTGGAGCACGCCGAGCTCGCCCTCGCCGATGGCGGCTGCGTTCTCTGCGAGGAGATGCCGTTGTCGACCCTGCGGGCTCGACTTCAGGCCACTAAAGTTGCTTCCGCGCCGCCTCTGACTTCGCCGCGGAAGAAGAAACGCCGCTCTCAGAGGCCGCCGGAACCCCAGCTGGAAGCGTTCATCCCGCCGGAGCCTGTCGCCTTCCGCTCTCCTTCTCCGCCGCTTCCGGACGTACAGTTGCCGCCGAGTGGCCGATCTGTCGCCTCCGATGACGCAGCGGACATCAAGGAAACTTGTTCGCTTCTCGCTTCAGACAGTGAGGAACGGTCCGGTTCTCACGCCTCCTCGGCCCGAGAATCCTCTGGGACCCGCGCTGGAATCGAGGAGGAATTAGTGTGCCTCCTCTCACAGGCCGTCGAACGCCTCGGGCTCGATTGGTCCCCTCCCCCCGAGCAGACCATCAACCGTATGGACGGCAGCTACTTCCGCCAGCGCTCGACTCCCGTCACTAAACGGGCCGCGCCCTTCCTGCCTGAACTGCACGCGTAACTCACAAAGTCCTGGAATGCCCCGCTCTCTGCCAGAACTCGCTCTGACTCTTCCACCCCGCTTCGCATTGTGGACGGAGCCGCAGAAAAGGGCTATCTCTCCATTCCCCCTGTAGAGGACCTGGTCGCCGCACATTTATGCCCGCCTTCCACGAGATGGCGCTCATCACCTGTGCTTCCCTCTAAAGCCTGCAGAGCGACTTCGAGCTTTCACGCCCGCGCTTACTCAGCCGCCGGCCAAGCAGCCTCTGCACTCCACTCCATGTCCGTCCTTCAGATTCTACAGGGCGATTTACTTCGCGAATGGGACGAGAGCGGAAAAAATCCCCCCTCAGTCGCGGATTTGAGGAGCGCCACGGACATTGCCCTTCGCGCTACAAAATCTGCTGCTCAAGCCCTGGGGAAATGCATGGCCGCCATTTGTGTGTCTGAAAGACATTTGTGGCTCACACTCGCCGACATGGGTGATTCTGAGCGCGCCGCCTTTCTCAACGCCCCGCTCTCTCCATCCGGCCTCTTCGGATCTGCTGTCACGGGTATCGTTGACCGTTTCTCCGAAGTGCAGAAAGCCTCCCAGGCCATGAATCTTTTTCTGCCTCGTCGCGCTAGCTCCTCTGCAGGCCGCTCACGTGACCAGCCTCCTGCACGAGCCCCACCCCAGCGCCCAGCTCAGCACAGTCAGACTTTTCAGCGACGCCAGGGCGGCCGCCCTCGTTCTCGCTCTGACAGCCGCCACAGACCGCCGCCTCCCCGGGGGCCTCGGCCCAGGATCACGCTGAAACCTGACCACTCGAAGTCTGCCTAGCACAGCTGAGGAAAAGACGGTGCTCTCCCGCCGCGGCCGGACCGCCGTCAAAGTTTCGCCCTCTGTTAGTCCCCGCTCACGCGGCTACTACAGCAGTGTACCCCGCCATTACCAAGCCGGTCCCCTTTCCCGCTTGCATGAGCACAAACGCCGTTTTCACGGCGACCCAGAGAAATCTCAAAAAGAGCATAAAAGCCTCATGTGTAGAAAATGTGCCCACAACACTGTGTTCACTCATACACAAAAGCATTTCAGTTCCCGTGTGTCTCACAGAGCCCACTCTCTTAAAGCGGTTCCAACCCGCTCGAGTTTCAGAGTGCATAAGCGCGCCCACGAGCCCGTCTGCGCGTCCCACCTCTGCTCACTCTGTTACACGGCCCTTAAACTCCTCTCTGAGTGTAAGTCCCGCTGTCATAAACACTATGAGCGCGCCCGCGCAGCCCGCTATGTGCAGCAACGGGGACCATGTAGCCATCCACCCCTTAGCGTTACGCTTCAAAGCGTGGGAAGCTATTCCGGGAATTTCCCAGTGGGTGCTAAACACAATAAGGCTAGGCTATCGCTTGCAGTTTCACCGCCGCCCTCCACGTTTCCGAGCGCGGCTAGAAACTATTGTGAACCCAGAAGCAGTGACTCTGCTCCGTTCAGAGATAGCAAAACTATTGTGCAAAAGGGCTATAGAGAGAGTTCCTCTATCTATGAGCGAGTCGGGGTTTTACGGCCGTTATTTTCTGGTTCCAAAGAAAGACGGCGGCCTCAGACCAATCTTAGACCTCAGATTTCTGAACAAAGGTCTCATGAAGAGACTGTTCAAAATGCTCACTATCAGAAAACTCCTCGCGCACGTGCGCCAGGGGGACTGGTTCATTTCACTAGATCTGAAAGATGCTTACTTTCAGATTCAGATAAATCCCCTTCACAGGCCATTCTTACGTTTCGCCTTCGAAGGCCAGGTTTATCAATACACCGTCCTCCCGTTCGGCCTATCCCTAGCACCCCGCACGTTCACGAAGTGCATGGATGCGGTGCTCGCCCCCCTGCGGAGTCAGGGGCTGCGAATACTGAACTATTTGGACGACTGGCTGATTTTGCCACAATCACAGAGAGAGCTACTGTCTCATCGTACAGTTCTCCTCGACCATCTGAAAGCTTTGGGCCTCTCTGTCAACTGGACAAAGAGCGTACTACAACCCAGTCAGACTATCTCCTTCTTGGGTATAGAGCTAGACTCGGTCACGATGACGGCTCGTCTGTCAACACAGCGCGCGCGCCGTGTTCAGCGTCTCGCCGCATCTTTTCAGATGAACAGACTCACACCTCTGAAAACTTTTCAGAAGGCGTTGGGTTACATGGCCTCAGCCTCCGCGGTGCTCCAGCTGGGGTTACTGCGCATGCGCCCGCTTCAGCTCTGGTTGAAGAGCCGTGTGTCTCACCGCGCGTGGACCACGGGTCACCAGCTGTTAAAGGTAACGCAGACCTGTATCACAGCTCTGCAGCCATGGACCGTGGCAGAATGGTTTCAGCGGGGCGTTTCCATGGGGACCCTTTCTCGCCTAAAAGTCATCTCGACAGACGCATCCAACACGGGTTGGGGTGCGGTCTGCGAGGGCTCACCGGCCTTCGGCCCCTGGTCAGTTCAGGAGAGTCCTACACATAAACTGTTTGGAGATGCTGGCGGTCGAGAACGCGCTCACGCGCTTTCTTCCGCGCATTCACGGTCACCACGTGCTGATCCGTTCGGACAATATAGCCGTGGTCTCCTATCTAAACCGTCAGGGCGGAGTCAGATCCAGGAATCTCTTCCAGCTGACAGAACGCATTTTAGTTTGGTCTCAGTGTCACCTGCTCTCGCTCAGAGCGACGCACGTGCCGGGTCATCTGAACGACGGTCCAGACAGTCTGTCCAGGAACCCCATTCCCCCCGGGGAATGGTCCCTGCACACTCTTACAGTCCAAAAGCTGTGGCGAATATTCGGCAGAGCAGAGGTGGACCTCTTCGCCTCAGAAGAGAACACCCACTGCCCAATGTTTTTCTCAAAGAGCGAGGACGCGCTAGCCCAGACCTGGCCCAGCCGCCCGCTTTATGCATTCCCTCCGGTTTCTCTGCTACCACAGGTGCTTCAGAGAATCAGGGAAACACGCCACTCGGTGCTCCTCATAGCCCCGCGTTGGCAGGGTCAGATTTGGTTTCCGGAGCTCACTCAGCTGTCACAGACAGCCCCGTGGCCCATTCCAGTCAGAGCAGATCTCCTCTCCCAAGCTCGCGGCACGATCTGGCATCCCCACCCAGAGCGCTGGGCGCTACATGCGTGGGTGATCAACGACTACCCGTCACTTTGCCAGAGGGAGTGTTAAACACGAATACGCAGGCTAGGGCGGCTTCTACTAGAAGGCTCTATGCGTCTAAATGGTCGGTGTTCTCTAAATGGTGCACCGACAGAAATTTGGACCCACAGTCATGCGAGGTCCCTTCCTTGCTAGTTTTTCTCCAAGAGATGTTGGACAAGGGCAGGTCCCCGTCCACTCTCAAGGTGTATGTGGCAGCTGTCGCAGCGTTCGTTGAACCCTGGCGCGGCCAGTCACTGGGCAAAGAGGGCTTGGTCATCCGCTTCCTCAGGGGAGCTAGAAGGATGAACCCCCCCCTTCGGTGCCGATTTGGGACCTTTCCATAGTTCTCGAAGCTATGAAAGCCCCCCCATTCGAACCGCTAAACACCGTGGACCTCAAATACCTTTCGCTCAAAACCGTTTTTCTGCTCGCGCTCGCGTCAGTAAAACGTGTGGGAGACCTTCACGCGCTGTCCAGTAGTGCTTCCTGTCTCGAGTTTGGGCCCAATGACTCCTTAGTCGTTCTCAAACCTAGACATGGTTATGTCCCAAAAGCGATTGGTACCCCGTTCAGGGCACAAGTTATTTCCCTATCGGCTCTGCCTGCTGCCGATAGCGAATCTGACTCTAATCTCCTGTGTCCAGTCAGGGCCCTGAGATTATACATTACTCGCACTGCTCCGGTCAGACGATCTGAGCAGCTTTTTGTTTCGTTCGGTGGGCGCACCAAAGGGTTGGCCGCCTCGAAACAGACTTTATCCAGATGGATAGTTGATGCCATTGCAGCCGCATACGCATCAAAAGACCTGCCATGCCCTCTGGGCATCAGGGCTCATTCCATTAGAGGCATGGCCTCATCGTGGGCATGGTCCAGCGGAATTTCCATTCATGACATTTGTGTGGCAGCGGGATGGACTTCCCCCTCCACCTTTGTCAGATTTTACAATCTGGAAGTTCCCGCCTTGCAGGCTAAACTACTAGCAGTCTAGTAGGTTACAGCTCTTCGGGTTGAGCTGCACTATAGGGAATTATTCACTCAGACCGGTTTCGCTCTGTCCCTCTCTATCATGTGCTTATGTACTACACAATCTCCGGCCCGTTCTGCTGGCCTTTGTCACATGTACATATATTTTTATTCCCACTCATAAGGGTTCCCCGGGGTCTCCCCTGGGACTCATAGTGGATGCTTAGCACGCACGGCGTTGACCAGGTGTTCCCGTAGCGTAAGCTAGCTTACGCAATACGAGAGAACCTCTCGTAAGAGAACGAATCGGTTACCTAACGTAACTTCGGTTCTCTCTAGATGAGGGAACGAGTATTGCGTTCCTAGCCGTGCTTGTGCTACTAGCGCTCTCGCTTCATTCTATGAAAACCAGTGTTTACAGCCTGAGAGGCGAATTTATACTCTGACCACGCCCGTTTCGGCGGGCTCTGACGCAATGAGAGCATGTCAGACTCTCATTGGCCGAGAGTTCATTCGCGTCTCCTCATAGGCTTAAGCAGTTCTCTTTGAGCGAACCAATGAGCTGCTAGCTAGCCCGCTCATGGTCTGCTGCAGCTGAACTGCGTTGACAATGGATACAAAATTATAGGATAATTTTTTGGCTTCAATTTCTCAGAAAAGATGAATCTTTCCCGTAGCGTAAGCTAGCTTACGCAATACTCGTTCCCTCATCTAGAGAGAACCGAGGTTACGTTAGGTAACCGATTCGTTTTCTGTTACAGTGCCACCTACCGAACTGGATCACCAAAAACGCTCATTTAACCCCTTTCGTGGCAAAGATCACAGACGGCCCCAGATTATTGTTCAACATTCATTATTCGTTAAAACATCACACTCTTACTTATTTGATCTAGACAAACTGAGCATCATTAGAAAGATTTAAAACTCCAGCTTCGATAGTTGACCACTGTTTATGATAAAACTGGTTTGCAGTGACATTCATTTCTTAATTTATGACAGGAGTGCAAAATTATTCATCTGTAACGTTCGTTATTTTGAATAGAAATCATCACTCATAAAGCAGTCATTCATGTCTTCTCTGGTTTATTTGTGTTCACATACAGCATCCGCCAGCTCTTAGTCCAATGGTGGACATATTTGGAGAAATAATGATTTTCATGTTCCACTAAATTATGCGATCTGAAGCTCAAACAGCGAACACACAAGGGGGTAATCCATCGACCGGAAGTTGAAGCCGGCCGGGTGCCGCCATGTTTGTAGCAGAACTTCACTTGCGTTAGCATTTCCATTGACTCCCATTCATTTTGGCGTCACTTTGACAGCGAATAACTTTACATCTGAGGCGTTTAAAGACTCCATTTGTCCATTATTTATTTCTAAAGAAACACGACAATGTATAAAGGGCTCCATTACCTTCTATGTTACAGTATGGCCCCGTATAAACAGATTTAGTAAAAATAGGCTAACGATTGCGTCATAACCACTCGACTCTCTGTCGCGCTGTACAGAAATTACCGTACAGACAGGAGGAGAAGCTCGCAGGCAATCGGGGGGACGTCCCGTCAAGGGAGAAGCCCATAGATAATGAGTCCATAAAAGCAACGGAATACTTACTCCTGCTCACTCACGCCAAAGAACTCTTTGCTCAAGTTCCCTGTCTCTGCAAGATTAACGTTGGCAATTTTCACGCACCGCTACTAGAAGATTAACGTCTGTCAGACAGGTTGCTCACGTCATCAAGCTTAGTTTGAGTCGGTTTGAGTCTGCGCGTCAGGAACGGAAGTGTTCAAAAATCGCTAAAAATGGGCTTCAACTGTCTCAACTGAGTTCCAATGAGATGGCTCTGTCCACTTCTTATACTGTCTATGCGAACACAGCGAGATCTGTCTATGGATCTATCTCTCCTCTTCCTGATTTGCGTCAGTTCTCTGCGCTCTCTTATTCGCTATAGAGCTGTCAATCATCTCACGTGGTTTAACGTGACAATAATCCTGCCCTTCTGCATGACGCGCTGCTGTGTACACTTCCTCATTCTGACCTCCGTGATAACAAAGCTAAAACACATCTCTTCACCTGAAACAAGAAGCTAATAAATGCACGATTTCGAGTATATGTGGTTTGTGTGTGATTTTCGATATTTTAAAGAAGTATGATGTAATGATTTAGAATGTATGTTAAACTGACATCTTAAAGATGTCTATCAGATGTTAGTAAACAGCAGATGCTTTCCAGATGAAGTGATCTTTAACAGACATCTTGCATATATAACATATTTCAACATCTTTTTTTTTACTTAAAACCATTTTAAACCGCGACCGGAATATGATACAAATACTCTATGGTGGTTTAAAGTGAGCTTTAAGTAAAAGTGTAATATTAATATTTTAAATTGTGTCATGTAGCTTGATGCTACTTGCTCTAATCCACCTGCTGCAGGAGCTTTTCTATTCCATAATCTTCTTTGTTAATATATATATATATATATATATACTTCTAACAAGACTTAAGATAATAGCTGGATCTTGATACTATGTACAAACTAAACCACCTGGATCCTATAACTGCGGTCCTGAAACCGCAGCCGCAGCTATATCATCCAGTTCGGTAGGTGGCGCTGTCACAAAAAAACTAGGGTCCTGAAACTGCGGTCCTAAAACTGGGGTCCTGAAACTGCAGCCTCCGGTTGTGCAGGAACATACTACTGGTCATTCTTGCACAACTCTACTAGCGACACCGGTGGCCGTTAATGAACTGCAAGAGACTGAACGTGATTCAAGGCCCTGATATACTCTCTGCGAATTTCTGTTCCGTTCTTTGTTTAGAAGTAAAAAGAAGTTGGAAATACCTTTGCAGCAACATACAGTCAAAGAACATCCTGACTCCGTCCGCACTGCTGAGAGCGATGTAATTTATTTAGCGCTTTTTACAATACAGATTGTTGAAGCAGATGTACAGTGAGAAATTAATGCAGCAAAGGTTGTTTTGGCTGTATAGAAGCTCTAGAAGAAAGTCATTGTCCAGTTTTAGTTTGTTGATTCATTTCCATTGAAAATAAAAACTTTATTAATTTAGTTAATTTGTCTTAGCAGCATAGAGAAAACAGTTCTCATACAGTGCAGAGCTCTTACGGCATTATCCTGACCTGAACATTGTATTAATTTAGTATGTCATTGAAAGGAAGAGAGAGGTTCTAAACGTCACATCCTTTTGATTTTCCTGGCAAAAACATCCCGAATTCTTTACATAAAAATCAGTCTACAGGCTTTCATACAACAGGGAAGGTCTTGTTTTTTAAGTTTTGTTACAAGCTGTTTACACATTGGCAATAAAAAATCGATTAATACATGAAAATTATATACATATAGCCCCTTTTATAATTCATATTAAAAATTCATATTATTTTGAAAATACTTTTTACTTTTTTATTTGAAGAAATATTTAAGGAAAGTGTTTTTATATGTGATTTTTTTTACTTGTGTAAAGTTTTCTTTCAGTCTTTCTGTTGCATATAATTGTTCAATGATGCTTATGTGTGCATGCCTTCTTCTCTCTTGGCTTGTAGGTTGTGTGTCAGGCCTGTTCGACTAATGAACAGCCACTGAAATATATGAAGAACCGCCTTGCGCGAGTTTGCGATCTCTGCTTTTCTGCATTGCAGCAGAGCAATTCAGGTTCATGATGCAAACACACTCATACAGAAACATTGTCTGCTTTAATGTATTTTTATGTATTTGTATTGATTTCTATAAAATAAGAGTTTGTGTGACATTTTACTCATATTAGGTGACGAAGCACCCAGTAATGTGCCTCTTTCGCCTGCTAAGTCCCCTGGTTCCTTTCCATTCAGAAAGCAGAAGAAAATACCAGCAGCCCTAAAAGAGGTGATGATCCAAAGAACTGCAACTGTCTTTTAGATGCCAATCAAAACTTACTTAATCTGACCTAATATAATAAAGACCGTTTCCAGTTCACAGTGTATTGAGCCATTGACAATTATCTTGTACCGCCTTTAGCATAGTTTATCAAATTATCTTAAAGACATGTAATATGTGATGTGTGATATTTAAATCTATAATTTTGTGAAAATAATGCTATAGTATTTGCTTGTGGGATTTAATTCAAATGTGATATGTTTACAAGCATTTTTGGCAGGTGAAAATATGCTCTCTGGCCTAAAAAAAATAAAAAAAAATAATGAAATCTGAAAACCCTGTTGAAACGAAGGGTGTTTTCACCTTGTCAATTGTCAATGTATTGAGCCATTGACAATTATCTTGTACCGCCTTTAGCATAGTTTATCAAATTATCTTAAAGACATGTAATATGTGATGTGTGGTATTTAAATCTATAATTTTGTGAAAATAATGCTATAGTATTTGCTTGTGGGATTTAATTCAAATGTGATATGTTTACAAGCATTTTTGGCAGGTGAAAATATGCTCTCTGGACTAAAACAAATAAAAAAATAATGAAATCTGAAAACCCTGTTGAAACGAAGGGTGTTTTCTCCAAGGTAGGCAGAAAAAAAAATCTTAAAAAATTGGGCTGAGAAAATAAGACAAAGTAATAAATGAACAAACTTTGGCAAATCCAGAGATTAGTTTTTAAACACTATTTTGTTTTCGGTCTGACTGATTAAACACACCTGTGCAAACTGTAAAACTGACTGCTATAAATCTGACTAGTATGAGTTACATTTATGAGTTAATTTCATACACTACCGTTCAAACGTTTGGAATGTTTTTTTTTTAAAGATGAGAAATGGATACTTTTATTCAGCAAGGATGCATTAAATTAATCAAAAGTGACAATAAATAAATTTATAATGTTACAAACGATATTTAAATTAATGCTTTTGAATCATAAAAAAATGAAGGTTTCCACAAACATTAAGCAGCACAACTGTTTGATAACAATAATGTTTTTATTATTAAAAAAATACTTTTTTCAAAAAGAGTTCTTCTATTTTAAAAAATACTTCTTTCAAAAACATTTAAAAATCTTATCAATCCCAAACTTCTGAACAGTAGTGTCAGTAAATTGAATCCATTCATTAATTTCAGGTTTCAGCGAACACAGATGGGTCCACGATGAGCGGCTACTTGGACCTCTCCAACAGGAAAGCCAACAGGAAACCGTGGAAACGGTTCTGGTTTGTCATCCTGAACAAAGTTCTGTACACATATGCTGCGAGTGAGGTAAGATTATATCATTTCAGACATTTGAATATAATGAAAATCTCAGCATAACTGAGTACACCCCCTCTTGAGCATAAAAATATATTGGTAACACTTTACATTGTTACCAAGGACTAAGAATTAAAAATATACTTCTAAAGCATTTATTAATCTTAGTTAATGTTAATTTCAACATTTACTAATACATTAATAAAATCAAAAGTTTAATTTGTTAACATTAGTTAATGCACTGTGAACTAACATGAACAAACAACGAACAGTCGTATTTTTATTAACTATTGTTATATGTTAAGAAAGATGTAGAAATACTGTAGCAAATGTATTGCTCATTGTTATTAATGTTAGTTTATGCATTAACTGATTTTAACAAATAGAACCGGATTGTAGTGTTACCAATATTTTTATTAATAAATTTATTAATGATCACTATTACAATTCATTTAAAGATAAAAATTGTATTAAACGTACTAGGATATACTTGATAAAAATAGAGAAAAATGTCATCAATATCTGTAAAATAAGTAAATTGGCCAAATTTGCTTAAATTAATGGTTGCAAAAATGAGTACATTGATTAAATCCAAGAAACAACGAAACAATGCTCAAGCAATATTCTACATCCTCCAAAAATGTAAGTATACTGCTCTGCCCCTTCTTGCCATTGAGTGTGCAAATTCACGAGAAGTGTTCACATCTAATGTTTAACTCCTGGAGTATGACTGTTCAACTACACAATCCCCCACAGGTGCCCCATAAAGTCCCGTGACATACTGAAGGATTTTCACCTCGAGAGAATGTATAGAGTCATTGGCATGTTGAAAAAGTGTCCAACAATGCAGGGAATAATGAGAAGACTGATGAAGCATTAAGCACAACTGCCCCACTCATACATCCTTCACTCCCGAACCAGGCTCTTCTCACTGTACTCCTCCCCCTTGCTATGCCATTTATTTTGGATGCTGTTAGATCCAAAATGATGTATTTGGCTTCATGAGACCAGAATGTGGATTACCAGAAGTCTATATTTTGTTAATTTGGGCTTTGGAATAGACTAAATGAGCTTCTTGTGCTTTGGATACAGTAGGTTATGGAAGCCACTTTATATTTTGTGAATCCCAACAATCTTTTGCTACACATCAGAAATATATTTTTTGGTTTTCCCCACTGTGATGGGTGATTTAGGGAGTTTGTGTTCCCCAGGTTTATGCTTCTGTGAAACAGGAAGTCATCGTTGGATAATTTCATGCTCCTAGTCAGTGTGCTAAAAATTGTAAATATTATAAATGGGAATATATTTAGATTTAGATATTTAACCCCCCCAATTTGATAATGTGATTTCCCCCCCACTTTCATTTGTTTTACTTCAATGAAAGGTTATATTTTTGTGATTTAAAAAAATATTTTCACATCATTCTTTGATCATATACCAAGGGCCAATAATTCTGACCATGACTCTGTGTATATTTGGAGATCTCCATTCATGAAATAAATTAGACATTTTGCTGCAAATCCCAACAAGTTAAAAAATTGTTGACGAGTCACCCTGAAAACTTGAGATAAAGGATTAGGTGTGAGATAATACTATTTTGATGAAAGACTAGGCTACTAAGACAAGCGTTCAGGGTTCCCGCGGATCCTTAAAAAGTCTTAAAAAGTCTTAAATTAGATTTTTAAAATGTAAGGCCATAAAAAGTCTTATAAAGTCTTATTTTTACTTATGAAAGGTCTTAAATTTTAGATGACACTTTGACTTAGACATATCTAAAAGCTTTCCAAATTAAAACCATCTAATTAGCGTACGTATTTTTATTTATTTATTATTCTATCTTTGTGGATTTGCTAGTTCACGTGACATTTCGCGTCACTCGCGAGTCGCGGCAGCATAACTGTCTCCTGCACGCGAGAGGAGAGAAGGAGAAGAAAGGTCGTAAATGTCAGTTCAGTTGTAAGTTCATTCTTTATGTGCGTATGGTGTGCGATGTGTATTGTATTTTATGATATTGTAATCATTGTTTTAACAATGTACGAGGCACTGCGAGCTGACATCGCATGTGTCGCTCGTGCTTTCACTGCGTGATGTGTGCAGTGTAACGGTTATGTCCCCAAGTTAGTTTTTGTCTTATATTTATATCATATTATGTTCTTATATTAGAATATCACATCAGAAAGAGTGCCGTTTTCCCGTGCACAATTCCAATTTTGATATTTATGTTATACAACAGTTAAATTAACAATAAGTTAACATTGAGTTACTTTTTAGACACAATATTGTCAATATTGTTTGTTTTCCCTTTATTTCGCCGACTATAATTTCAAAATGAAACCGTAGCAGAGTCTCAATGCAACCGACAGCGATTATTTCTTGACTGAAATCCGCGTTTTGAACGAATCACTTGCTTCTTTCCCGAATGAATCAGCCGTTTGAACGAATCGGTTGAATGAATGACTCCCTCAACTCACTTATTAAGACAGTGATTTGCCGCTGCGGTTTCATATTTAAAGTACCCTTTAAATAAAATGTTAAAATTAGAAATCATTTCATATTTAAATATTGAATATTGATTTAAAAATATATATCTCATAGCTTTATTTATGCAGTTGTAAATGGAGTGTAAATAAATTAATGCCACTTCTGATGCCGCTTCTGTCACCTCTGCACTGCAAAGATGGATTTTGATTGAATGATTTAATTTGACTGTAACATGAAAATGCCCCTGAAAAAATCAATTTAAGGTGGCAAATATTGCCCCTTAATTAAAATATTAATTTCTGTCACTGCTGTGAACTGACCACTGCATAGAATATGAAAAATATGAATATCTTCGTGAGTCAGCTGTCAACAACAGACCCCAACAGACCTAGACCTAAACAGACCAAACCTATAACACAATCAGTAAAATATCATCTAATTATTATCAACAAAACGTTGAAAATATCAAGATATATTTTTGTCAATACTGCACAGCCCTAATGTACGGTATTAATTTTGATTTCTTCAAGTCTTAAAAAGGTCTTAAAAAGCCTTAAATTTGACTTTCAAAAGTGTGCAGGAACCCTGGCGTTTGGAATTTGGCATGGCATGCACAGGTGAATTGAGCACAATAATACCAAGAAGGTGTATTAAGAAAATAAATCTGAAAAATCAGAGTCTGAGACGGACTGAAATGATCAGGGAGGTAAAGGCTTCTCCTATTTCTAGTGCTTCTGCTGTTTTGAAAGGATAGTATCTATCCACTGTCAAGTGACTTGGTGGGTCAAGTTTCTGAGCACAAAAATAGTAATTGATGTGTAAATCTGGCCAATCATGTGTTAATGTGAGGTTTCTGTCATCAAACTTCCAGCAAATGTGTGAGCAGTTTTTCAGCTTATAGTTTCAATTAACTTTTTTCTCATCAAAAGATTAAGGAAAATTACGTTTTTCCTTATTTTTTTTTTCACAGCACGTCCACCAATATAAACTGCATTTTTTGTTTACTCTTTTATATATTGTGAAGTGAATTTCCGCTTTATGACCACACTTTATTGTATTTAATCAACTAATGAATCCACTGTTACCAGTTCATTGCACTTTATTTATTTTTAATTTTATTTATTTGACAGGGACATTGCAATACACAAATGTGTTACACAAGACAGAGATAGCTTTAAGCTAATTCACTTGATAAAAGTATTTTATACACTATATTATAAATATTTTCAGTTCAATTTTTTTATTTATATATTATTTTAATTGTTGTATCCATGCAGGATGTAGCAGCTTTGGAAAGTCAACCCCTTCTCGGATTCTCTCTCCGAACAGAGAAACCAGAATCTTCATTGTGTTTTAAACTTTATCACAAAAACAAGCTCTACTACATTTTCAGAGCAAGTGACAGCCAGATCTTTAAAAGGTAAATATATTGATATAAAATATTTAAAATATGAAGGTACTACACATGTAGTAATAATTACATAATAATATAACATTTAAATATAATAATCATCTTACAGTATATACATTTTGTCTCTCTCATAGATGGATTGAAGCTATCCAGGAAGCCACGGTTCTATAACCTTCTCTTCCTTAACAACCTTGACAACTATCAGACCAGACCTTTATACAAAAGACAATATTAAAGTTATCTCATGACTAACTTGTTTAAATTTGTGGCTCACCACTTTTGTATGTCCAATTGTTACAAAGAAAATTGTGAAGTGAGTGTTTTTAGTTATTAAATTCATAATATATCTGATCATGCTTTTGCATAATATAGTAAAAATTATTTTATTAAGCAGTTATATGTATCCTTTATGGCAAAGCCATTGTACAACCAGGTGCACTCAATAAATGTATTTTTATAGTATTTCAGTATTTTGTCATTTTAGAATGTTATTTTAGAATATTCTTTATAGCCTAGGCTACTTTAGAATATTTTATATTGTATTTCAATTAGTCTAATATAATTATACATTTATTCTATTCAACTATTTATTATCACTCATCAGGCTCAGGTGAACGTATTTATAGTATTACAAGTAGGGCTGTCAAATGATTAATCGTGATTAATCACATCCAAAATAAAAGTTTTTTTTTACATAATATATGTGGGTGCACTGTGTATAATTATTTTATATATATAAATACACACACATGCTTGTATATATTTAAGAAATATTTTCATCTATATACTGTATATAGATTTATATATAATTTATATTATATATAAATATAAATATTTTATATATAAATAATATTTTTTTCTTAAATATACATGCATGTGTGTGTATTTATATATATACAAAATAATTATACACAGTGCGCCCACATATATTATGTAAAAAAAACTTTTATTTTGGATGTGATTAATCACGATTAATCATTTGACAGCCCTAATTACAAGCCTTCACTCCGAGATAATAACCTGAGGTAATACTATGGTAATGCCTCCAGAAGGACAGGTAGGGGGGTGAGACTGATCTGAACTGGGTCAGGGGTCACACTGCCTACGTCACAAGCTCCTAAGATGGCGTTTTGATGACGACGGGAGAAGTAAGGACCCCTGCCCTTGTTTAAAAGGTATTTGAAAATAAATATATATCTGCTTTC
Source organism: Rhinichthys klamathensis goyatoka (assembly GCF_029890125.1). Lineage (NCBI taxonomy): Eukaryota > Metazoa > Chordata > Actinopteri > Cypriniformes > Leuciscidae > Rhinichthys > Rhinichthys klamathensis. The sequence goes on from NW_026606631.1 coordinate 934,654, forward strand.
GTATATATATGATGTAAACGAACGCATTGTGTTGAACTTAAGAACTAATATTGATTATTAAAACACAAGCAGCATTAAATGCATAGCGCGATCCGCTTACCTAGCCCACAGCAGCCTTGCAAGGTATCATTTCCTGTTGTGTTTTTTTTTTTTTTTTTTTTTTTTTACTTTAAACGAGCTTAAAAATTATTCAGTGTTTGTCTCTTTGTTAACATCTATACTATCATCCATACTATTCAGGCGTGGCAGAGATTATAAAATAATTAAATTGTCATATACGCACGTAAGCACGTCTGTAAAGGATTGGTATCCGCAGTTCCGCATTTATTAAGAAACAGATACGTGCATTTTTTTACCTAGGACCCACCGTGTGCTTTAGCGAGCTCGGGCGTGTTATTCACGGACATGCTGTTTTCGACGAGTATATGTTGATGTTTTTTTAAATAAAATTTTGAAATGAAACCAAAACTCGATTTAAAACACGTAAGTTAGTTTCGCAATTTTATTCAAAGACCAGCCCCAATTAATTAGCACATGCGCGTTTGGACTCGTTATCTGTAACCCGTAGTGTTTAACGTTAAGATGTTAGATTCGTGTTTGTGGATCAATACAACACCATACATGGCTCAAAAACGGGCAATGACTCTAATATACTTTAATTATGACCATGATGACTAATATGCCAATGTCCCTTTGAAAATGAACAAAGCTTCTGCTAAAATGCTGTAGTTTGTGCAGTGTTTACTGTAAAATCATAATAAATAATTGTATTTCTTCAAATAGTGTAAGCTTTATACATTTCTTTTTTGTTTTTAGCTTGAGTGACTGTTATGGCAAAAAATGTGTACCATGGGTGTTTTTGGTAAGAGACATATACAGTATATATTTTTCTTTTCTCTATCTTAATGCCTTCAAAACACTTCATGACCACAACTGAGTGACAACTGTACACATCACATTTGTTTTTTGTTTTTCAGTAGATAAATTGTTGGCAAACTCCCATGAAGCATTGTAATCGATCATAGTTGGTCACACTACTACACTCTCAAACTATTTATTTGGTGTATGTGAATATTTTGCAGTCAACCTTCTTTAAATTAGTTATACTTAACATCAATAATTTTCAATTGAACCATTATTTTTGGTTAATTTATGTCATCCCCAGTGATTCATGGGAGTAATTTGTGTCATGAAAGAACTTAAAATTAGCGTGAAATGGACTTTTTTTCTAAATGTATCTTAATGATTTTATCGTGAATACTTTTATTTTTTTGATATGTCGCTACTTCCATTTAGGGTTGGCTCGATACCACAATTTTGGCTTCAGTGCGATAGCATTTACATTAAACCATTTAGCAGACGATTTTATCCCAAGCGACTTATTAGCAGGATTTATACATAAACAATTTATACATAGATTCGTACAACCTAGAAGCTTTGCGAGGTTCCACTACGTGAAATAACACGGCAGTACAGAGAAGGAAATGATTAGTTGAATAAAGTCGTTATTTTTGTTTGTTTTTTGCGCACAAAAAGTATTCTCGTCGCTTGAGAAACTTAAGATTGAGCCACTGTAGTCACTCGGACTATTTTAACGATGTCTTTCATAACTTTTGGGCCGGTCAGTTTCGATCCCTTAAGAAGCCTATGGAGGAGTGATCCAGCTCTCAGATTTAATAAAAAATATCTTAATTTGTGTTCCGAAGATGAACGAAAGTCTTACGGGGTTGGAACAACATGAGGGTGAGTAATTACTGACAGAATTTTCATTTTTGGGTGAACTAACCCTTTAAGTCGATATTCGCCGGACATTTGTTTTCCCTTGCCACTGTTCTATGGAGTCGACAGTCTTACAAACATATCAATAGCACGATAAGTTTGAACAATATGCAACCATTGTATATCGACATGAAATATTCATTCAAAGTGACCAACGTACGTTATAGCTGCATATTTATACATGACAATGCTTTGACGCCATAACGCACGTCTGCCAATTAAACTGCTTTAAAACATATCATTTGTATTAATTAATTACTTTTAACTTTTAAAAACAGACATTTTCAAATTCCAAAGCTTATAGTAGGTTCCTATTGGTAAGACTTTTTAGATTTTTTTTTTTACAATACTTCCCTCCCTTAATGTATGTACAGTACATGATTATTTTCTGCAAAATTACTGTAATTCACCAAAAGGTTTTTTGTTCAACCATGTTCTGGTTGTAGTACAATCCTAGTGCCCAGACAGACTTACTACAGGTGAAATTGTGCCAATACAATGGTCATTAGGAACGTACTACAACCTTTGGAACATGGAAAAAAATACTTTTGGTGAGTTACAGTAATTAAAAAAAAATTATTTTGTACTGTAAAAGCGAGATATCGGCTGAAGTTCATATGTAGTATGTCAGTCTGCCCAGCAGGCATTTACTATAACCTTGTAAATATCGTTCATTTGAATGAATGATCGGACGTTTATATTTTTGGACTGTGAGTGGAATTGCAGACTGTGCCTTTAGAATATGCAGTGAATATCAAACCTAAAACTTACTTTACTGCGCTCCCGGTTGCTTCCCCTACAAATGCAAAGTTAAACGCAACTGCAAAATTTCATGTTAAGCGGGCTCTATGGGGTAAAAATGCCCTTAATTTGAAACTTGGTGCATCGTATACAAACTATTATTCTATAGGCTCTTGTTTTTAGGCCTATATAGTTTTACTCCCATAGAGCCTATTAAAGGAGAACTCCGGCGCAAAATGAACCTTTGGTCTAATTACACATTGTTACCTAGTCAACCGTTATCTGAGATTTGTTTTCATGATTATCGAATGTAAATAGTTTTATCTCTAAAAACAGTTTAGCCTATAAAGCTAGTATAACGTTAGTATATTGGGCATAGTGTAATGACAAATAAAAATCGCTTGTTAATACCACTAACAAGGCTGAAAATAGCCCCACACTAACACGGTAGCATAATGAGGGTCCCTACCTTCAAACCGAAGCATTGAGAACGTTGTCAGTGTCCAGACAGTTTAATAAGAAGATATTTTAAACATACAGTCAACTTCGCGTATACAGGCAGAAGCCATCTTTGAAATACCGTCTTTACCAGTCGATCTACGAACGCCGATTCAAGTGCGCTGGTGAGATGTGAACGAGCTATGAGTTGTGATAAGGTGAGCGTGAACAGCAGGCTTGGATCGGCGTTCGTAGATCGACTGGTAAAGACTGTATTTCAAAGATGGCTTCTGCCTGTATACACGAAGTTGACTGTATGTTTAAAATATCTTCTTATTAAACTGTCTGGACACTAACAAAGTTCTCAATGCTTCGGTTTGAAGGTAGGGACCCTCATTATGCTACCGTGCTAGTGTGGGGCTATTTTGAGCCTTGTTAGTGGTATTAACAAGCGATTTTTATTTGTCATTACACTATGCCCAATATACTAGCGTTATACTAGCTTTATAGGCTAAACTGTTTGTAGAGATAAAACTATTTACATTCGATGATCATGAAAACAAATCTCAGATAACGGTTGACTAGGTAACAATGTGTAATTAGACCAAAGGTTCATTTTGCGCCGGAGTTCTCCTTTAAAAAGAAAACTCTTAAGGTGGCTTAATGCAGTAAGATGGGGATGTACTAAAACTCACTAGCCTGTACACCTTATTGGACATGCAACTATAATGCATTTTTATAATGGTTTTCTACGGGAGAGAAATGCCTAACCTCATGTGTTGTTCATAATCTGATTTAATCTGCTTGCCTGTACAAAGTATGCTTTATTAATAAGGTAGGCCTATAGTTTTGCCTAGTTTGGTCTTTTAATGTTAGCCTTTGTCTTAATTCATTACATTAAGCGTTTTCTTTATAACGAGGAAACATTCGATGTGAAACTTTGCGTGTTTTGAGTTCATATTTTTCTGCTAGTCTGTACAAGGTAAGCTAAGTTTTATTAATAAGTTTGATGCTTCAATATCACTTTCTTAAGCCACATTAAGCGTCTTAAATGGGGAAGAACTCTTGATGCGGTGCCGTTGTCTGTTTTAGCAGGCTACTGCCATCTAGTGGTAGCAGCTTTTCTCAGACAGTGTGTGTGGATTGTGAAAGGCTAAACCGGCGGAATAAAGGTCTCAAAATACAAATGAATCAAATAGGATCGACTCAGAAACGAGTCAATGAATGCACGCGTCACCTGAACCACAAATGCACATCTTTCTAGTTGCATGCACTAATTCTGATTCATTTAATTCTGAATTTTGCACACGCAAGTTGAAAGGCATTTGGTTGTGGATATTAAAACATATTTGCAACATTTATCAAGTTCATGGATAATTGTGCATGCATGCAATAGCTAATAATCTGACTCGAGTTACAGAACAGGCAACAACATTAGCTGATTGTTTTTGTGTCGAGACGTGACAACTTATCAGAGCTTCCCGAGCTTCAGAGACCAATGTTAAAGTCCCGCCCACACCTGCACAGTGTTTTGTGATTGGCTGGGTCTACACACCCACTGGCCAAAGATTGTCGTCCAGAAACGTCCTGAGCACAGGAATTCAAGAAGAAATGAAGAAATTACAGGCACAGGACAATTTCTCTGTTGACACACACACCATCACACACTTCTAGTGGACCACAAGTAATGATTGAAAGGCATTATTTTTATACTTTATTTTTTTCCGAAAATCCTTCATAGAGCACCTTTAAGGCAAAGCGTATGTTATTGATTATCCGTGAGGGTCTGTGGCACACCAAAATAACATTTCGTCATCTTTTCTTACAGTGACACCAATGCAAAACATCAAGGGTAGGCGATGGAGCTCCCCAACTACGCCAGTCAACTGCTTCTCCAGCTCAATCAACAACGCTCAAAGGGCTTCCTGTGCGATGTCATCATCATGGTTGAGAATACACTCTTCCGAGCCCACAAAAGTGTCCTCGCCGCCACCAGCCACTACTTCAAGTCCCTTGTCCTTCATGATAACCTCATCCACCTTGACCCTGATATGGTGGATCCAGCTGTTTTCCAGCAAATTCTGGATTTCATTTACACTGGCAAATTGTCAAATGAGATTTTTGAGGCTCTGGACTTGAGCTCTCTGCTCACCACAGCTAACTTCCTCCAGCTCAATGACCTCGCAAACCTGTGCTCCACTAAGATGAACCAAAATGGATCCCTCAATAGCGTAGCATGTGGGAGCTCCAAATCTTTATTTCGCCTGTATGAAGACCACTCATCAGACACTGAAACATACACGTGTATGACTCCTCCCAAAAAAAGGCATAATGCTGAAAGTAAATGTAGGAAAAAGCAGGACTTGGGGTTGGATTTGACTAAGAAGAATGTAAAGTCTGAGACGAATGATACGTTTTTTCTTTCTAGAACCATCTCCAACAATATGCAGCTAGGAATAAACGGGAAGTGTGTTCCAAAGAAAGAAAAGTGGATAATTCCTTTGGATGGAGCTCAGGAAAGAAAAAGGGAGGGATCCCGAAGAAAATCCAAGGTCAGTGGTTACATTCCTCTTAGCAGGGTTGGAAGTCAACTAAGCCAGAATCAGACTTTCACTTTACAGTTGTCTGTAAAGAAAGAGAAAGGAATTGGAGGGAAAACTGACGAAACTGATGGCCAAAAACCAAACAATAGCAGCACCAATTTTGTATATCAAAAGGAAACCTTTCTCAAAGAAGCTGAAGGGGACAACCCTTACGTTTGTATTCCATGTGAAAAGGGTTTTCCCTCCTCCGAGAGTCTCAAGTCCCATGTGGAAAGTCATTTGGATGGAGACCTGGATGTGAAAGTTGAGGATGAGGAGGAAGAGGAACGTGATGGAGACGCTGGAGTCACCAGAGTCTCGCAAGAAGCTGCTGAAAGCCTGGAGCAAAGTCCCCGAAAGTCCCTCAAAGATGTTGACACCTTGCGTCCATTCCCTTGCAACATTTGCGGCAAGATGTTCACACAGCGCGGCACTATGACCCGCCACATGCGCAGCCACCTCGGCCTAAAGCCGTTTGCGTGTGAGGAGTGTGGTATGCGCTTCACCAGGCAGTACCGTCTCACTGAGCACATGCGTGTCCATTCAGGGGAGAAACCGTATGAGTGCCAGGTCTGTGGTGGCAAGTTTACGCAACAAAGAAACCTCATTAGTCACATGCGGATGCATACCTCAGCATCTTAGAACAGGTCAAAGAGCCCTAAACTTGGATAATGCAGATACCAACAGTTCTCCATAGTGCTTTGGTTTAGGTTCTTTAATCTAGGGTTCAGTTCTCCCACAAGTTGTGCAGAACACTACAAAGATTCATCTAGATCTTCTTTACAGTTTTAGCTTCATCCACAAATCTTCTAGAATTCTAAAAAAAAGTCTTCTGTTTCAAAAAGGAAACCTCTGTAGTCTAATCTAGAATACGATTTTGGCAAAGTTTACTTTTTTATCTAATTTAGGGTTCAGTTTCAGCCACAAATTAAATTCTTAAATTCTACAAAGATTGTTCTAGCTAAAAAATGGTACCTCTGAAGATCTAGAGTAGGGCTATGTTCACACGGTCAGTCCAAATCCGATTATTTGTGTATCCGATTGGAATCTGATCTACATTATTGACTGTCCACACTGTGGATCGTAACTGTTCGTACCTGATTTGTGTGTCCCGTGGTGCTCTTTCGTTTTCCGGAATATCTCCATTGGTTTCTATGGCAATAAGGTTGCGTTAGTAGGCATACGCCAAAAACAACAGCAACGTGGGGGGTTTTGCAATACAGATGTTGTCTTATTTACAACTTGACAATGTGTAGCCACCGTGCTGGACTACTACATCTGAGGCAGCGGCAGAAACATAGGAGGCTGTTATGAGCGGCTTTATTTGTGCTGCCGTCTCCGCCAGTCTTAGAATTCGACATGTCTCCATTATATTGTAATTTTATGCTTGGCCGACACTTTGCAACAACACAACCTTGTTTCTGCAGTGACTTTCAGCATGTTTGTTATAACAATGTCTGACATGTTTACGTTTTATGTGGCCTTAGAAAGTGACATAAACGAAGAAATGCAATTTAAATAGGATTTCAAACCACATATGAATGTAGCTTTTTTTCCCGTTCACATCTGCTTTATGATCAGAAACATATGATCAGATTCAATCGGATATGCTCCAAAATCTGATTTGGACTGACAGTCTGACGAGATTTAGGACTAGCCAACCTGGAGGGCTGCCTTCCTGCAAACTAGTGTTTTAACCCTGCTCCAATCTATTGATAATCTGGTTCAGGTGTGTTCGATTAGGGATGGAGCTAAACTCCTCCAGAGCCGGATTTGAGAAACCTGGAAAACTGTGGCCCTCCATGAGTTTGAGTTCGGCACCCCTGATCAAGAGCGTTCTTTGTAGATTTCTGAGAATTTGTGGCCAAAACCTCTGTAGCCTATTCTAGGGATCAGGTTTGGCCACAAATCCTCTAGAACACTATATGAAGATTCATTTAGTTTACCTTTTGAGCTAATCTAGTATTCAGTACGGATCTCGAGTCCTTTAGGATTCTATAAAAGAATCCTTTAACTCTTCTCTACACCGATTTCCTTTTTGAGCTAATCTAGGGTTTGTTTTCATCCACAAATTCTAGAATACTCTGCAAATGAAACTTCTGAACATCTAGAGGATTATTTGTAGTATTTTATTTTTCTACTCTCAAAAAGAAAACCACTTTTGTCTAATCTTGGGTTCCGTAAGGTTTCTCTACAGTTCACTTTTTTTTTTTAGAAAATCTAGAGTCCAGTTTTGCTTGCAAATCCTCTAGAATGCTACATAGGATTATCTTGATCTTTGTTGAAGAATGGCAATGCCATTTCCTGATCAGTATAAAAATGCCAACTTCAGCCAATACCTGCTGTTATACCTCTTTCTATGAATTTCTATAAATTTTCTTCTTGTGCATGAATTGTTTATTGTTATTGTTAGTGTGTAGCTAAACAAATATCAAGTTTATCCACTTAGTGATGTAGTTTGATCTATTAAAACGAAAATTACCTCAAATTGCTAGTAATTCTCTCCGAACTGAAACAACCGAATGTTCCTGGTGATACCAGTTATTTTAAAGCCGTGACTTGCTATACCTCTCGAATGTAATTAGGAATTGTGATATAGTTTAGGCTTCAGAAACTGACCGCTATAATAAAGCTATCTGGTTGTTTACTTGAATACACAAACTTGCTACCTCAGATTAAACCAAACCCTCTGATTAGCCTGTATGAGATTAAGACTACATGTTGGATAAGAAAACCTACATGCTGTCTTCCATAATACAGTCACTCTGTCTAGTTGAATTAATGAGCTTAAACTGACATCTGATCCAGAACAGGGAAAAACACACTGCCTGTTTTAATGTACACTTTTCAGGGGGTCAGGTAATACTTCACTGTAGGGTTGCTATCTGAGCTTGTGAAGTCATATTGCTTGAGCAATTAGGGTGTTTTGATGTACAGTTCCAAAGAAATATTGAATGTTGAAATGCTGAAGAAATACTGTAAAACTATATAACCAAATCTATATTCTTGCTAAATATTTAAGTCTAATTTATGCTTCTTTCAATTCAGGTTTATATTATAAATCTTTTTCTTTTCATTTTTTTTCAGGGGTTTTCCTTTGGGATTTATTATTATTATTATTTTCCAATGCTTCAACCAATGGCTTAATGTATACAGCATGTTGTCCATATTTTCTTGTGGCATGTGCATTGTTCTTATGATTTAAAGAATGTTAGGTTTAGCAGATTGCATTCTTGCATTTAGTGTTGAAATGAGACCAAAAGCTTAAAATCAAAACCTACTGTAAATATCTTTGGGTATCTTAATGTAAATGACATGTTGTTGTTATCAGTTGATACATTACTGAAACTTTTACTTGTTCAGATATGAAATGATTTTCTTGCGGTTTAACATCTTTAAACCATGTTTCTTTTCAACTACCTCTGGTTGGGTTTCATCATGCTGGAGGGCTTTTTAAACCATACCCAATTCTGAGGTTGTTTTGTAGTTCGTTGCCTGTTCTGGTAATATCAACAAGGGTACTTTAAATAATAGATCAACTTGTCAAATTATTTAATTTGCTGAATTGCCATTGCAGGCACTCTGTTCAGTTGTGCTTGCTTTTTTCTCTCTCTCTTTGCTTTATATGATTATTTGACATTGTCTTTAAATCAATATAATTCTAGAATATTCAGGAACTTTTTATTACATAATGGGGCTTGAAACTGAACTTCAAAACTGTGACAACACTTTCATTTGCATCCTCTGCAAACCTCAGGGAACATTTTAGGGACACATCCCAATGAACTTTTTGAACCGTAACGCACCATAACCAATGTTTTTTGCAGCTATTTTGATTTAGACACATTTCTATATTCACTATAACTGACACAATATGCCTTCAGAAGGTTTGGCAGCTCTTTCCATTAGCAGGTTTGTGTGTATGTGTATGGTTTTGATGTGGTTTTCTTTTGAAATGTCAAGTACTTTGTTCAAAAATAATGATACTAAAGTATTTGCAACTTGTTTATGAAAACCAAAGCACATTTTCACTCTTTGAAGAATTTAAAGTCCTGTTATAAGTAACATTGTTCTCAGTTATGACATGAAATAAAATTAAATGCTGATCAAATAACTTCACTTTTGCTTTTTATTGATGTGGGTTTTTACAAAAAATTAAGCTTCTACAATATAATAATATATGTATTGTATACCATTGTATGCAAAATTATAGCATCTTTGAAAACTATTTGCCACCAATAATTGACTATAAGGTTTAGCTATGTTGGGTAATAATTGATGGCTATTGGGAATAACATATCAATAAACATTTATCAATAAAAACAAATATTTTCAATGCCAAGAAAGTAAATATCTCTAAATAACATATGTAAAAGTAAAATCTAAATAAAAAAAATATATATTTTAATCCGATATCTATGACTAAAAAGATTTTACTGATAACTTGCATTTCATGATTTCACACTTACATATAATTAAATAGAGTAAAGGTATTTGGCGTGCTGTTTTTTTGCCCCGTACTCCCCCATCCCAGGCTGGGATAGAAATAGAAGTGAGGAGATGGGGTGGTGGTGGGATGCTGGAAAACTGTCTTAGAACAGAGGTAAGTCTGCTGTATATATATATATATATATATATATATATATATATATACACTCACTGGCCACTTTATTAGGTACACCTGTCCAACTGCTCGTTAACACTTAATTTCTAAGCAGCCAATCACATGGCGGCAACTCAGTGCATTTAGGCATGTAGACATGGTCAAGACAATCTCCTGCAGTTCAAACCGAGCATCAGTATGGGGAAGAAAGTTGATTTGAGTGACTTTGAACGTGGCATGATTGTTGGTGCCAGAAGGGCTGGTCTGAGTATTTCAGAAACTGCTAATCTACTGGGATTTTCACGCACAACCATCTCTAGGGTTTACAGAGAATGGTCCGAAAAAGAAAAAACATCCAGTGAGCGGCAGTTCTGTGGGCGGAAATGCCTTGTTGATGCCAGAGGTCAGAGGAGAATGGCCAGACTGGTTCGAGCTGATAGAAGGGCAACAGTGACTGAAATAACCACTCGTTACAACCGAGGTATGCAGCAAAGCATTTGTGAAGCAACAACACGCACAACCTTGAGGCGGATGGGCTACAACAGCAGAAGACTCCACCGGGTACCACTCATCTCCACTACAAATAGGAAAAAGAGGCTACAATTTGCAAGAGCTCACCAAAATTGAACAGTTGAAGACTGGAAAAATGTTGCCTGGTTTGATGAGTCTCGATTTCTGTTGAGACATTCAGATGTTAGAGTCAGAATTTGGCGTAAACAGAATGAGAACATGGAACCATCATGCCTTGTTACCACTGTGCAGGCTGGTGGTGGTGGTGTAATGGTGTGGGGGATGTTTTCCTGGCACACTTTAGGCCCCTTAGTGCCAATTGGGCATCGTTTAAATGCCACGGCCTACCTGAGCATTGTTTCTGACCATGTCCATCCCTTTATGGCCACCATGTACCCATCCTCTGATGGCTACTTCCACCATGTCACAAAGCTCTAATCATTTCAAATTGGTTTCTTGAACATGACAATGAGTTCACTGTACTAAAATGGCCTCCACAGTCACCAGATCTCAACCCAATAGAACATCTTTGGGATGTGGTGGAACGGGAGATTCGCATCATGGATGTGCAGCCGACAAATCTGCGGCAACTGTGTGATGCCATCATGTCAATATGGACCAAACTCCCTGAGGAATGCTTCCAGCACCTTGTTGAATCTATGCCACGAAGAATTGAGGCAGTTCTGAAGGCAAAAGGGGGTCCAACCCGTTACTAGCATGGGGTACCTAATAAAGTGGCCGGTGAGTGTACATACATACAGGTGAAACTCAAAAATTAGAATATCGTGCAAAAGAATTTCAGTAATTCAATTTAAAAGGTGAAACTTTATTTAGACTCATTACATTCAAAGTGAGATATTTCAAGCCTTTATTTGTTATAATTTTGAATTTGGGGTTTTCATAAGCTGTAAGCCATAATCATCAAAATTATAACAAATAAAGGCTTGAAATATCTCACTTTGCATGTAATGAGTCTATATAATATATTAGTTTCACCTTTTAAGTTTAATTACTGAAATTAACTTTTGCATGATATTCTAATTTTTCGAGTTTCACCTGTGTATATATATACCTCCTGATGCTAATTGAGTTGATGAATAAGCTCCTCCCATGTTAAAGGGATGGTTCACTTTGAAATTAATTTTTGGTATGTTTTAGCTTACCTCAAGGGCATCCAAGATGTAGGTGTCTTTGTTTCCCCAGTAGTTTCAATTTTGATATTTTTAAGTCAAACCGTTCTGGTCTGTCAGTCATATAATGCAGGTCTATGGTCACCACCTCAAAGAGCATGCACAGAGAAGTCCAAATTAAACATGATTTAATGACTCGTAAATGTAAGTACACATTGATGGCCTAAGACACGAAACGAGCGGTTTGTGTGAGAAAACGAAGTATTTATATCGTTTTTACCTCTTGTAAACACAGCCACGTCTAAGTGATCTGAGGGCGCGGGCACTTCGGTCTAACGTCACTCTTTGTTTACACAGAGATTTCGGAAGTGTTACCTTTCACTGTGAAGAACTAAACATATTTAGATATACAGGAAATCGCAATGGAAGACGATTTCGATATATCAACAGACCACGTTGAATTTTTTTGACGTACAAATTGCCCGCGCCCTCAGATCACTTGGACGTGGCTGTGGTTACAAGAGGTAAAAACGATATAAATACTGTTCGTTTTCTCACACAAACCGCTCGTTTCGTGTCTTAGGCCATCAATGTGTACTTACATTTACGAGTCATTAAATCATGTTTAATTTGGACTTCTCTGTGCATGCTCTTTGAGGTGGTGACCATAGACCTGCATTATATGACTGACAGACAAGAACGGTTTGACCTAAAAATATCAAAATTGAAACTACTGCGGAAACAAAGACACCTACATCTTGGATGCCCTTGAGGTAAGCTAAAACATACCAAAAACTAATTTCAAAGTGAACTATTCCTTTAAGGTTAATTATCTGATCATGCTCCTCCTGAATTTTGTTAATAAAACATCATGTTGAATAAAAAAATAGTCAAGCACACTGAAAATTTTGAATATTAATCATTGCATACTGCAAAATGTATAGCATTTATATAGCATAAAAAATTGTAGACACTATATACTGCACAAAATGCTTTTCGAACAGAGCCAAAAGCTCTAGGCAACAGTGTTTTCATATCTTGTCCAGTGGGTGGCAGCAAGACTCCACATAGTGATGGAAGTGATCACCATTATTCATCAGGCTCTTGGAGTGGGTAGTTTGGGAATATAGTTTCAGTGCTTTGTTGAGCTGACAGCCTCATTGCAGCCTTCACCCCCCAGTAGAGACCTACCTGTCACAGATCTGCATGCTCACACAAGCAAGTTGAGTCCTCTTGTCCTAAACCTTCACTGAACTTAAGATAAGGCCCAGTGTTTTCACATGTAAATGTCTGCAGTGTATTGTTAGCACAGAGTGCCTCAGAAGATTTCTTACGGCGTGCAGGGTGTTATCTGATGGCGTGCAGGCCATGCAGTGACGGACAAGCAGAGAAGAGAATAGAACAGCTGGCAGCATCCCACGTGCGGAGAGAGAGACAGAGAGCAGACACTCTGAGCAGGGTGGGAACTTGCATACTAAGAAATCTACAAACATAGAAATCCCCTTTGTGGCATTATCAGAGAGCGGACAGCTTGTGCTGTGCACACACAGACAAGTACACAGTGAAAGAAACATTCAGACCAGTTGAATAAGAAGTCTTGGCTCACTTTGGTCTTATCTCACTTTTGCATAGTGTTTGCATAGTTAAAGTTTCAGTGACCCACATCGGTTTGGTTTCTTGTTTTAACCTTTCAAACTTAAATTTAAAGGGTCAAATTTGTTTGTTTGTGTGTGTGTGTAATTAATAGTAATCAGATGAGTTGATGTGAAAATGTAAACTGGGACAAAGCAGGAATCCACACATAAAATAAAATAAAATAAAACCATGAAGATATCCATGAAATTATTTGATAAGAAAAACTGACTTTATTATTGAACATGGGTACAAAGAATCATTAAAGAAGCTTTATTTTTAAGAGAAACATTTAAGATTTCCTATTAAAAATATACAAGGACTTTTTTGTATCAACAAAACTGAAAGATTTGAAACTAACTGAAATTGAAATACAATTTATTTTTTCTTTAGGTTGAATCAAACTTAAATGTTTGAGTAGACAAAATGGGCCAGAAATTAGCTAAATAAATGTCACTTCTAACGCTGTAAAAAAGTGAATGTGTTGTACTATCATTAAGCACAAAGCAGGTTGTGTCTCCTGAATGTCCAGGACTCGGTATGTTTTAACAACGAATGTCAATGTACAACAAAAGAACTAGGCTATATCGAATGTCACTTTTGTCCTGTGCATTCCAGGTTGCAAGGTGGAAACTGGCTGAAAAAGACAAAAATTTGCTGTAATTGGCACTCACACAATAGAGGGTAGTGTAAGGGTCAATGGGGCTTATTGTAAAGTAGCTACACAACGAAAGCGGCAAGGCGCATTAAAACAGAAGACATAATGCAGAGTGGTTGTTGGCAGTAAAATCAGAACGTGTGTGAATTCAAATGACCAGTGTTACACTTTATCAAGGCCCTGTTCTTGTCTCCTCGACGTCCTCGTGATATATGACTTTCTGTATCAGTAATAAATGCAATGTGCTGTGTGCGCACTCGCCGAATACTCTTGTGTAGCCCATGTTCTCGCAGATGCATTTATCAAAAACAGCGCTTTATCAGCATACTGCTTATGTTCTCTTATAAATATTCCTACGGTCGAAGTGTAGCTAGGTCAGAAACACACAGGCACAAAAGAATATTGAGAATAAAAGGCAGAAAGTGTAGCGCTGAGAGGGCTGATGTGATTTGAGTTGGGCTTTTGTTCCTGGCTCTAGCCCCGGACACCCTCCCCTCAGTGGGACAACGGCGCGGAATGAAGGCCTATTCAGCGGAGGGAGTGGTGTTAGGCGAACACCCCCCGTATCTTCATACCCTCGTCCCATCCTGGTCACCAGCAACGCTCTATGTTTGTGCCTGTCAAAGGGGCCGGAGGGATCCACCCCTGAACTCAGCCATCACTCCACACGCTGTGTCTACACTGCAACTGATTGACGGGACGGGACACAACTAGAACACTCCCATTATAATCAGCAAAGCTGTGTACAAAAAAATACTTTTGGAAAGGACTGCTTTAGCATCTGCAACCAATATTTCACAAATAAATTGTATTAATAATAGTACACATTTAGCCTATTTTTAAATTGTTTACATATTTATAGTATTTTACAGCTTTTATTACTGATAAAAGAAAATATAAAGATAATTTTTTTATTCGACAGACTGCAATTTAAATATCCAATAAATAATAAATTATTAATCTTGCAAAATGCAATAGATTTGTTTCTGTTAACTTTTTAAATTGTGTAAAGTAGCCTAATGTTCTTACAATGGTCGAAGTCGTATAGGCGTAAGTGCAGCAGAGTTTAAAAGCAAAAATGGGCAGCTTGTGGTAAAGAGCATTCACAGCCTACTCTATAATATTTGATAGGCCTCTCTAAATTGTGATTATAAAAAAAAAACAGTTTCACAGCAAAAGGTTTGATCTAAAGTAAAGTTAAGAATTACTTTTATCTTGGTAATATTTCATGAACTGGTCCGAAGCTACTTATGTTTACTTGTGTCACATGCATGTTCTGTTTTGATTCAGTTTTCATTGAGCTCTGTTTCTGTTTGCAGTTAGTTTGGTAATTAGTTCATATCTCCTCTATTCCCTGCCTGTGTGTTTCCTATGTTTCTGATTGATTAGAGCCCTCAGTTCAGGTGTACTCTGTTAATGATCTTGTTAGTGATCTTGTTAGCTCCTTTGTTTGCCCGTATTTAAGCTCTTAGTTTCTGTTCCTGGTCTTGCATTGCTGTTGTTTTACGTTGATGTGTACATGGTTGTCATTTCTCCCAGTTATTCTCCTGTTTGTTAGATTAAAGTCAATTTGTGTATGTCCTTTGTCACGCACTTCTTCGCAGCCACCTATGTGACAACTTGATTATACATTCTTTTCATTTGTGTTAAAATGTATCAAATGAGATAGATCAGGCTTTTGAGGAACATTTATTTGTACATCTCTCAATCATCATTGTTTACATTTACATTATATTTTTTATGTAAGTATAAATATGCAATTTTTGTCTGTTATACTGTTATAAAAATCTCATTGATCTATTGGCTAATGTAAATTACAAGCTATCAGAATTCCATTGTACTTTTTGGCCATAGCAACTGCACCAAATAGCATATTTTTCTCAGTTTGGGCCTCTGAATAAAACCAACGAGCTCCATATTATCCTATAAGAGGAAAAAAACAAAACAAATTGCAGCTGCAATCACAGATTATTCTTTTTGGAAGTATGACCAACATAAGAATATTCACCGGAAAATTTCATCTGAACAAGTAGGCTAAGTAACGTCCACTTTTGTTCTGGTTCTGACATTGCAGTAAATCGCGCTGATTAAATCTAAAAATCGCTTATCACGCAAAACTGTGCAAATTATACTTTGTTCTCAACTTGTTAATGTTAACAACGTCAGCATTGCGTGACTATGTAATGTCCTTCCGATATGTATCCTTGTTTTCGTATGGGTCCGGTTGCAGTGTCTTTTTTTCTGTAAGTTAGCCACTCCGAAGTCCGAACGAAGTCTTTTGCATTTTACAACGGGTGAATCTGTTGTCAATGGTGATTGTCGTTTGAACCTTTCTGGATCCGCCATCAAATTGATAAGTTTAATTAAGTGCTGTGAGAAAAGGCTATAAATCTCCACCTCCAACATCCTCACACGCAATATCGCCTACTAGCCGAGACTCCTTCTTTATGTGTACAGATGTGACGTAATGACGCAAAGACATGCTCGAATCTCCCACTGTACCACTGGAATTAAAAACATTATTACAAGCTTACCTTTTTGAATCGAGCTACGGCAAGCAGATAGTTTTGAACACTGGCTGGTTATGTATTTTCTCAAATATGTATTTTGGATAATTTTTAACCCAAAAAAAGCTACGGACTGCAGCTTTAAAAAAAAAAACTAGTTGTCTAAATAGTGGTGGGACTACTTTTCTTTGTGGATGCACTTCTGGTTATGCATTTTTCATGTAATACCCATGGTTGTATTTTTTTGTGAGTAAACAGATTCTTTCTCGTATCTTTGCATATTTCATGTCAAAGTTATGTGTGCTCCTAAAGTGTTGTGCCTCTGGCTAACAGAAGAGGCTATGTTATGGCCTCCTCTTATTCTAAGGTTATTAATGACCTTCTCTATCACCACTAGACCCTAAGCCATCTGGGGGTCTCTTCCCTCCTGTGTGTGTTTTTCTGTCTGTCTGTTCAAGTGTGTATGCATAGTTTTCTTTGTGAGGACCAGTTTGAGTTTTATCATTTAAATGCTGACTGCTTAATTTAAAATCTATAGCTGAATCATGGCTCTTGACTTTGTTCTTTTCTCAAACTTTGTTAGCTTTTCCCCGAAAAGTAGATATATACTCATCCTTGTTCAATAAATCAACTATTCTGCCATCGTTTTCCCACAGGTATGGGGATGAATACTCACTCAGATGAAAAAAGAGGAGAGAAAGGGGAACCAGGGTGGATATTTTTAGCCTAGACCTTGTTTCTGATTTGTGACCACCAAAAGCAGACTCGTTTAGCAAAGCAGACATGAATAAACATTGTAAAAAAAAAAATACTATAGTAGAGTCTAGCTGCATCTGTGGTATAGTGGGTAGTATGTGTGAATGTGGCATTATGCTCAAGAGGATGTAGGTTCAAATCCTGCATGCGACATACCCTTATCCTATCCCCCACTTTTTTGTCTTTTGACTTAACTATATTGTAGAAGGTTCATTCAGTTTGGTAGATTTTGGACTGTGCAGGTTTGTTGAAAAGTGTCTCAATATGTCAACCCTGTTACATGAAATTTTTACAATGCAATGTGTAACAGAGTGGACGTTTTAAGTGAATGAAGCCCATTAGGGGAAAAAACATGCAAGCAGAAGATTAACATTTAGTAATGTTTAATAGATGTATAAAGTCTGTTTAAAGGGTTAGTTCACCCAAAAATGAAAATTCTGTCAGTATAAACTCACCCTCATGTTGTTCCAACCCCGTAAGACCTTCGTTCATTTTCGGAACACGAATTAAGATATTTTTGATGAAATCTGAGAGCTGGATCACTCCTCCACACTAGTCCATAGGCTTCTTCAGGGATTGAACTTGCCGGCCTCGAAAAGTTATTAAAGACATCGTTAAAATAGTCCAAGTGACTACAGTGGCTCAATCTTAAGTTTATCAAGCGACGAGAATACTTTTTGTGCGCAAAAACAAACAAAAATAACGACTTTATTTCACTATTCATTTCCTTCTTTTTGGGCCTCTAGTCAGTTAACGTAGTGTGATTCCGTAGAGCTACGTCACACGTAGGCTCACTATTGGCCGACGCTGGTCATGTGCGTGATGTGTGTGACGTACAACAACAGAAGCTTACGCTATTACACTAGTGAACTGACTCGAGGCCCACATAGAAGGAAATGAATAGATCAACGTTCGTAGATCAACTGGTAGAGACTGTTTTTCAAAGATGGCTTCTGCCTGTATACGCGAAGTTGACTGTATGTATAAAATATCTTCTTATTAAACTGTCTGGACACTGACAAAGTTCTCAATGCTTCGGTTTGAAGGTAGGGAGCCTCATTATGCTACCGTGTTAGTGTGGGGCTATTTTGAGCCTTGTTAGTGGTATTAATAAGCGATTTTTATTTGTCATTACTCCATGCCCAATATACTAGCGTTATACTAGCTTTATAGGCTGTTTTTAGAGATAAAACTATTTACATTCGATAATCATGAAAACAAATCTCAGATAACGGTTGACTAGGTAACAATGTGTAATTAGACCAAAGGTTCATTTTGCGCCGGAGTTCTCCTTTAACAGTGTAAAAAACTCACTATGCATGAAATAGCATTTCACCCCCCCTTTAAGGAAGTAGCACCAATCTGAAAAACATTAGCTGATATAAAAAATTGGATGACAAGTAATTTCCTAATTATGAAAAAACTCATTAGACCAAAAAACTCATCACGTAATAACCTAGAATACGGTATAATACCTGATGGATGTTCACACTCTATCAGTTTAAATCTAGACTAAAAACACATCTCTTTAACCTGGCATACACATAGCACATTATCAATTTCTATAATTCAAATCATGTAAAATGATTATTAGGTTGCATAAACTAGTTCAGCCGGAACCGGGAACACTTCACATAACATCTGATGCACTCATTACAGCATAAGAAGAATGGCTTCCACGCTATATTAGTCTCTCTGTTTATCCCCAGGTTTACCAGTACTCAGCTGGATCCGGGCCGTATCCAGATCAGATGGAGGACCTGCACCGGGTAAACGAGCACGACGCAGCCCTGAAGTGTCAGCAGCGACCATGTCAACTAGACTCTCCCCTGCAAAGGCCTCATCGACCCGACAAAAGTTTTTTTTTCACGACAAACTTTTTTCCTCTGTTCAGATAAAAACGTTTTCAAAATGATTCCCGTTAACACGCATCCACAGAAACGACTAAAACGCTGTATTATGCGTGCCAGACAAGTAATTGGCGATGTCACTTTGTAAAGAAAGACTATGCGCCCGTGCACATACGCATTCAAACGCGCATATAGACTAAACACGTAAAAAGCATGTGCATGCCGTCACCATTTTCACAGATTCACGTTTTTTAAGTTTACACGGAGATGAGAACGGTACCTCTCTCAAAACCCGTTTTCATAATTGAATTTGAATCCTACTTCAAAATTTACGTTCTCAGGCCGAAGTTTTCTGTTTTCATTTGAAAACGGTGTAGTGTAGTGCCCTTAAGTTAATAACTAATGATTTTTTTCAACGGAAATGGATCAATTAAAAACTTACTTAAGCTTGACAATGACTTTCTTCTAGAGCTGCTGTACAGCCCAAACAATGTTGAATTAATTTCCTATTATCATTGTATAGCTGCTTCGATACAATCTGTATGTATTGTAAAAAGTGCTGTATAAATGAAGGTGACTTGACTTGAATTGACAATGTAACAGGGTGGATTGGAGTTTGAGAGGCAAACTTATTTTAATGGTTTTACACATTAAAAAATACATATGTATCAATAAATTGTATTTGACATCAAACAGAATATTTATAGAATATTAGAATAAATGCATACTAATACTATTGAGAATATTAAGAAAACATGATTTGGGACATGGGAATTTTAGGGGGCTTTTACACTGGACTCGTTTGCTGCGGTCCGAGCCCGAGCGCGTTTGTTCCCGGCGCCCCCCGCAGCGTTGGTCTGGTTTCACACTCAACTTGATTCTATCGAACCCTGGTGCGTTTGCGTGCATATTACGTCATCGCAAACGTGCACGGCGCATGATAGAAAACAGAACGCGGGTCAATATTGTGTTTTTTATTAATTCGCTGCTATTATGCGCAGTTGAGTGAACAATAAAGGTTTACTGTGCGTGTGTCACATAAGGTGGCCTTCTGCTGCTTGCAAACTGGCTCTTTTGAGGAGACAGTGGATTTCCAAATTTGGTGCCCTGATTTCACGCGCAATGCACAAATACACTGCAGGCTCACTCTCGCTCGTATCCAAGGTAAATCATCAACACTATCATCCCTTACAAGTGTTTTATTTAACTGAATACATCACAATAGCTAAAACGCATGCGCAGGTCACTTTACTTCCTGAACAAGTGTGCACCCGAGTCCGTGCTGCTTTCACATTCACGCGAACCGCAGCACGGTTCGGGAGCAACCGAACTCAGACCACCTCCTCCAGGTAGTCTCGGGTTCGGTACCCCAGTGCGCACCCGGGTCCCATGACAGCGTTCACATTAACGATTTTTCATGCGAACCGTGCCCCGTTCCGAACTAAACTGCCAGTGTGAAAGCCCCCTTAATGTCAAGTGCTTAAAGGGATACTCCACCAGTTTTTCTTATTAAACTATGTTATTCCCTTAACTAAGACGAGTTGATACATACCTCTCTCGTCTCAGTGCGTGCACTATATCGCTCTGTATTGCCGCAAAACAATGTTAGCACTTAGCTTAGCCCATGCATTAAATATGGGCCAAGCAGAGAAGCGACCAAACACTTCCACGTTTTCCCTATGTAAACACAGTTACTCGAGTAGTGTAACTTGACCTGGGCTGGTGACACAAAATAAACCGTTGCGCTTTTCTAAGCGTTTAAAATTGATGACTATATTGTATGGCGGAATACCATAACAAGTGCTTTTGAGCAGTTCGACTTGGCGCAATAATATCTTCACTAGTGAAAAGTCCTCTTACCGGCTCCCGCTTCCTCTCCCCCTCCCTCTGACATTTCCGTCAATACAACCAACGTGGCTTTTACTACCTGTGCTATTAGCAAACTGCAGATCATTTGCAATGGCGGACTTTGTAGATGATTATGACTTCTTTGTAGAAGACCCAGAGCCATATCTGTTTGAACCCGAGTACACGGAGGAGGAATTAGCTCTTATGGACCGTGAGAGGAAAGAAAGATATGATCCAGAACAGACCGGAGCTGGCGAAAGACCACGGGCAAACAGCAATTGGTGGTGCAAGTGTGACTGTTGCGAACAGATGCCGACCGAAATTGAGAGCCTGTGCTGTTTAGAATGCTAACTAGCTTCCAACAACCTGTTACTTCGTCAACTCCGCTCGAACTACTACTACCGGCGCATGTCACGTTGGTTGTATTGACGGAAATGTCAGAGGGAGGGGGAGAGGAAGCGGGAGCCGGTAAGAGGACTTTTCACTAGTGAAGATATTATTGCGCCAAGTCGAACTGCTCAAAAGCACTTGTTATGGTATTCCGCCATACAATATAGTCATCAATTTTAAACGCTTAGAAAAGCGCAACGGTTTATTTTGTGTCACCAGCCCAGGTCAAGTTACACTACTCGAGTAACTGTGTTTACATAGGGAAAACGTGGAAGTGTTTGGTCGCTTCTCTGCTAGGCCCATATTTAATGCATGGGCTAAGCTAAGTGCTAACATAGTTTTGCGGCAATACAGAGCGATATAGTGCACGCACTGAGACGAGAGAGGTATGTATCAACTCGTCTTAGTTAAGGGAATAACATAGTTTAATAAGAAAAACTGGTGGAGTATCCCTTTAATCTTTGTTTTTTTTATTAATCATATTGTCAGGGATCAGCCAGGCTCCACCACCACACAATCACAGAGATCACTGTCACCTGAGTAGGCCTACTAATCACCCGCACCTGCACGTCATCTGATCATCAGCACAAAAGCACTCATCTCACACAATGGGCCTTTCTCAATCTGTGTTCTTGCCTGTACTTGTGTCCTTGTGTTCTTGTGAAACGTCATCTTTTGTGGCCCAAGTACTGTCCCAATACACAAGTTTGCATTTTGGCAAGAACGGTTAAAAATCCCGGATGTGTTCTTGACACGCCCATTTTACCGAGGATGCATCGGTTGGTAACTTGTGTGAACTTGACGGCAGAAATATCCCAGCATTCAATTTGGCATTCGAGGAAGGAGAGGCAGGTCAATACAGTTATTCGTTTTTTCTACAATTACGTACGCTATTTCATCACTAAATTCACTTCTGAGAACATTTGATGCGAGAAATCATCTGTGTAGATTTCAAATATTGGCATTTTTACGAAAATGTATGGCTAATCGAAAATGTGCTCAAACGTTTTCGGAAGTGAGAATCTCCATAAGCGTCTGCGGGTGTTAAGTTAGCTAGCGAACCAACCGGCCAGTTTGCTCACAGACTAGTTTTACCCCACAGTCAAGAGACCATTGCAGCCTGGCTGTTATCGTCAATAATTCTCGTTATGTTTGGGTACTACAGACGGTGTCTGTGCGGGGGTATTATTGCGCAATACCAGCAAGAACACATCGTCTCAAACTGTCAGCAGCGTTCTGTGTGCTCGTCACCTTGTGAGTTCATTCTTCCAAGAACAACTAGCAAGAGCTTTCTCCCCAAGAACACAAGTCAGTTCTTTGCATTCTTGGTTTTGAGAAACACCCAATCACATTTTCTGGTCTTGTTTGAGTAAGGACTGTTACTCTTACCTTCTGACTATTGATGTTTAGTGTGATCGTCTCTCCTCCTGTTTCTTCAAAGTCTCCATCGCCTTCCTGGTTCCTGTCATCACTCAGCTACTTGCCTCTCTCCGTTCCACTGTATGTACTCCAGCGATCTCTCACCACAGCATCCATGACCTCCTTCATCATTTGCAAAAGAACCACAGACTGTCAGTATATCTCACCATCATTATTCAAAGACATTCTCCCATATCGTCACCCACTGATGCTCACTACTACTTGTTTCAATAAACCTGTTTCTTACAGTATCATTTTGTCTTGAGTCTCTGTTCCATAACAGAAGACCAGACCAACACAGTGTGAGAATGAGTTCCCCGGATCCTTTCCAGAAGGTTGTGGATGCCCTCAAGTGTGCACTTTCCTCTACCACTTCCGCATCATCTGTCACCACTTCTCCTTCACCACCAGTGGCCTCCAGTCCCGTGGCCAATCCAGCGCCCTGCAGTCGCATAATTTTCCCCACCGAACGAGCGAAGGTAGCCTTCATAATTTCCCTGCTGACAGGGCGAGCGCTCCACTGGGCCCAAACCATCTGGAATCAGAATCATCTCAAACACTGAGATCTCATCTCTCACTTCCGCGATGTCTTCGGGATCCCTGATGGTGATTCCTCTGTGGGTGAGCAGTTATATCTCAATCAAGATAAAGATTTTGTTTCTGATTATACCCTAAAGTTCCAGACCCTCGTGGCGGCCAGTTGGTGGAACGAGCGCTCACTCCTCACCACCTATCGGCAGGGATTAAATCCTCGACTGTATCTCGCTGCATACGACGATGCCATGGGTCTCGAACGGTTCATTCATCTCGCCATCCGAACCGATCGCTGTATCAAGCCCTGCTTGAAAGACCTACAGGGCCAGCCTTCACCTTCTTCGCCTTGGCAACCAGAGTTTACCAGCTCTCCAGAACCAGTCCATATGCAATTGGATAACACTTGTCTTTCTTACACTGAGCGGCAGAGGAGGCTGACCCAGGGTCTATGTCTGTACTGTGGCGATGGTGGACGCATCATTTCTGCCTGTCCCATCTGTCCACCATGACCAATGGTGAGTGTCGTCCATTCCTCATCAGTAAATATGAAACCGCTTACTACTGAAGTCATCCTTACTGCCTCACATGTCTCTCTTCCAGTACACGCCCTCCTCGACTCTGGGTCAGCCGGGAACTTCATCTCCGATTCCCTCTGCCGCCAGCTCAACCTCCAGAAGAGGTCCAACAAGTCCACTCGATAATCGGCAAACCTCTCAAGAACAATGTGCGTTTCACCGTGGGACCTATCCAGTTGCAAGGTGGACAGTTACACACAGAATCCATCTCCTTCCTGGTTCTGGAGAATTCCACCGCTGGTATAATTCTAGGGCGCCTGTGGCTATTGCAACCCGATCCGTATCTCTCATGGACCACCGGAGAAGTCCTGAAGTGGGGAGATGGCTGTTTTCCACATTTGCTTCAACCTGTGATTCCTCTACCAGTCCACTCCACCTCCATCGACTATTGGATCCGAGAGAGTGATGTCTCCATGAAGCAAGACAGTTGATTAACATTTTTATATATATATATATATATATATATATATATATACTGTATATTCAGTGTTTCATGGGGACAAACTGTAGGAATGACCCAGAAGGCAAAAGGGCAATTAAAAATGTTAAGTATCCATTTTCAGTGTTCCAGTTTCCATGTTTTAAAAGGTATACAAATGTTTAGAGAATTAACGAGTCATATCCAGAC
This sequence comes from Rhinichthys klamathensis goyatoka, assembly GCF_029890125.1. Lineage (NCBI taxonomy): Eukaryota > Metazoa > Chordata > Actinopteri > Cypriniformes > Leuciscidae > Rhinichthys > Rhinichthys klamathensis. The sequence continues at coordinate 959,234 of NW_026606631.1, forward strand.
ATTCTTTCTCTTAAGGAATTACTTGATCAGCCAAAATCTTTTGTGAGATCTAAAGTTCCAAAAAACCTTTGTTTCTTTGCCCAAATACTTTGTCACTCTGTATTTGGTTGTCTTCCTGTAACTGTACTTCAAGTAAAGGTTACTATAGTGATCTCCACAGCTATTTCCTACAGACAAAAGCAGAACAATGCACCACTTAAGAGAGATGTCTTGTTTAAGCTTTGACCTGCTTTCTACCCCAAAGAGGAAGAGACGGTGCTTGCAGACACAAGGCCAAACACAATGGAGTCGTAAAATATCACAGGGTAATGCACATGCACCCACACACACCAAAACAAAGTTGCAACCCCCAGACAAATAAGCATCTGTAAATATTGTTGCTCAGGGTGGCAGCATGCTGAACTTCTGACCCCTGGGATAACTCCAGATGTCAGTCATTCAAGGCAATGTGGCCATTATTTGCATGTTACGGATGCATTACGAACCCCATTTGTGTACTGTCCCTGCTAGATTAAAATTAGTGTATCTGATATCACAGTACATGCGTCAAATTGCCTGGATGATGGTGGATTTTCAAACTTTGTGAGCCAATTTAGCTAACATTGCCTCATGGAAAAGGAGTAGCTTGCAATGGTTCTCTTTCAACTTTTTCAGTTAAAGGAACTTGGCAAGGAATGCAAGGCCCCAAGCTGCAATAACAGTTATTCTATGTATAGCATCATTTAACTAGATGCTAACAATAGACAGAACACAAACCCAAGTAATGCGTGATAACGGGGCCTTTCATATTCAGACACTATATGATAGTATAAAATAAGCATTTGCTTACTAAACATTGAAAATTACATTTCCATCACTAATAAAGTACATACAGTAGTGGCCAAAAGTGATGTCCAGCCTAGAAAAATAGGAAATTGGCAACCAATTAAAAATGTATTAAAGCATATTGCGTAGTAGTTAATTGTTTCATTTGTGATATCACAAAGAATCAAGCATTATCAAATTGTGCAGACATATATATATATTTTTTTCCAGGCTGTAATACAAAGAAAAACACAAGTAGGCAAATGCAGGGAGTTCTCTCTTTAAAACACCCATCTGAGGTCCTGGAATCCCTAATCATGAGTTGAATAGAGTGTGTTCGATTAGGCAGACATCTAAACTGTGCAGTGCTTGAGGTACTCCAGGACCAGGGTTGGGAACTACTGGTCTAGAGTAAACGCAAGAATCTGGCTTATAATAAACCAAAATATCTGCACCAAGCCTATTTTGATGCGCCACAACCGTTTGAGGCTGAGAAAACATTATGAAATGGTACATTTGTCTTTCTGAATGATGATGTGCTTGATGATGCTGTATGGTATTGAAGTGCCCATTGTAGAGCGTTGCATCCCAATGCTCCTATCGCTTTGATGTGTTCATGGCCTGTTTATGTTTTGAAGGTTTAAATGGAACGAATTTTGGCTGGCACTTCTGTAACTGAAGCTGAATTTCTTTTCTCATGTAATGTGTCAGCGTTACATGGTTATGGTTACATGGTCCCACACCAACTAGTCTCGCGTAGCCAGACATTCAGACTGACGGCAGAAGGTCTGGACTCTATTGCAGCTTTCATTGGCCAAGGCCCGCCCAAGAGGATGTTTGACTGCCATGTAACGCAACCAATCACAGTTCGCCGTCATGTTTAGGGGGCGTGAAAATATAACGTCAATGTCCCTTCAATAACAGACCAGTGTGTACAACTCTTGGACGTATTTTAATAGACTATGCCGTATACTTTACATACTTCATATAGTTTTGAAAATCCAGCATTTAGTTGATCCTGATAAGCGCCCATTGTAACAGTTGTAAACACGGCGGCTTTCTTTTTCCATGAGGGGCTTTGGCGTCACGGCATCTTTGTTTCCAGGCGGACTGTTAAAGAACACGTCACACACGTCTCTCGGACATCCTGTAGAATTCAACCAATCAGATGATGACATCAGACGTTTAGCCAGCGAACGCAAGCATTCATGGGCGTGACTTCTGAGGCTAAGACTACACACGGGGTTGATGGTGCTTGCCTGGGAAGCTTAATGTTTGCACTTTTGGGGGAGATAAACCAATGAAATGCATACTAGTCATATATGCATAGTTGTCAATAAACAATAAACTGGGTAATGTATTTTAACGATAATGTTAAAATACCCTCTGAATTCTGCATGTCAGATCATGTGTCTAAAATTCAGGAGAAAAACACAGAATTGTGAGATGTAAAAATACTAAGGGCCCTATTTTAAAGATCCTATTTCATGGCGCACGGCGCACGGCGCAAGTGCACTTAGGGCGTGACCGAATCCACTTTTGCTAGTTTAACGACGGGAAAAATGGTCGGGGCTCCCGGCTCATGGTCTAAAGGGATTGTCCCTATTCTCTTAATGAGTAATGGGTGTGTTTTGGGTGTAACGTGCAAAAAAACAATCAGAGTCTCATCTCCCATTCCCTTTAAAAGCCAGTTGCGCTCGCGCCATGGCGGATTCGCTATTTACATGGCGGAATTTGCACGCTCGTTGTTTATCCAGCACCGGCTAGGTAGAGTATGTTGCATGATTTCATGAAAGTATGATGTATTGCGACATCAGAGACGAAGAAAAACAAAATAATGACTATTGTAACGCTTGACGTAAAGCAAGTCAAATTTGTAGTTTTCTTTTGTCTCATTAGAACTACAGAAACTCGATCTGATCTGGCAATCTTACATAGCGTGGTTATAGTAGATATAGGACCGCAAAGCGGAGGCATAAGTGCCTTTCACCCTGTTAAGACTTGATGAACCACTGAAACGATTTTGGAAACATTATTTTAAGGTAAAAAATATTACTTAGTGTTGCTTTAAACAACGTGGTGCAGGACATGAAAATGATAACTGCGTCAGGCTAAAACTAGCAAAAAAACACTTGCACATTGCGCGGGGTGTATGATAGGGCGCTAAATGTGAAATATAAACTCTTGAGGAAAAAGCAAGAATTGTGAGATATTTTTTATTATTTTAATATTTTATTCCATGGCGGAAATAAGCTTCCATTGTTCAGGTACCTGAATAATGAATCTCAATTATATTGCTACAGGCTTTGGACTCTATCGCCCCCTTGAGTACTGGTGTTTGTTACCGTCATAGTAACATACATTAAAGGAAATATTCGTGTAAACTTACTTCACTCAAAAGCTACTTTACTGGCCTGTATGCAAATGAGGATGTAGCCACAGAGATACTGGGAGAATAGAGCTGATGATAAAAAACTTAAATCGCAGCATCTGCTATGAGATCTGATAGGGTGCTTCAACACAAATTAAATGCTCTCAGACAAGACTGAGAGATTTACTGAGAGGATATTTATTCCCAGACAAAACAAATGCTACTTGTGACTCTCTAAACCAGGGACCCGGGAGGTGGAGGGGGTTTACATAGCAGAGCTCGGCTCATCCTCTTAATTTGCAGGACCAAGAAAGTTTGTGAAAGGGTGGAAATCTACATGCTGGGGGCTTAGGACAGCGGCCACTCAATGGATCAGTTTAGTCATCACAGCAGGACTGGGGATTTGTGATAGATCCGAGTCTTTCACTCATCGATTACCAAACAGCATCCATTTACTTTCTGTTTGGAATTCAAGAAGGGAGATTTCTCCCAACAACCATCTGAAACCATCTTAGATCAACAGAACCACCTTCGAGGCCTTTTTGTTTGCGCATCAGTGCATTAATCTGTGCCTCCAAAGTCTCTCCCCTCAAATGCTGGTAGACCACCACTCCTCTCCCTCTCCGCCCAAGCCAGCAGTGCCAAGCCGAGCCGCTTTCTCATGTTAATCACACACTTTGTCCCAGGGTGGATTATCCTGCCGTGGCTTTTGTTCCAGCCCCTAGCAGAGCCCCGCGAGGTCGACCTCGGCCTCCGCCTCAGATACAAAGATCCCTTGCGCATGCAGCCCAGTGCTGAGCACGTCCCTCCACACACAAATTAGTCAGGTACAATTCAGCACTCACTGCGAAGAGGCCCCTCGCTCATTAAAAATGACTGCACATACTCCCCGACCGCCAGCGTGAGACGCAATCAAATGGGGGCCCATTTTCAAGAGCTTGTTATGGCAACGCACGTAACAGATCTGTACGCTGATGTGTCACTGCATCACATGTTGCATTGTGAAAGCTCCCTAATTACTACACTTTAAAAAAAATCTCTTCAATGTGTAAAATTTCTTGTGTTGATTTCTCTTGATTCTCCAATTTGTCTCCTGTGAAAAAAAGACTTTCACTGAATTTCAGATAACATCTCAACAGTCAATCAGAATCCATAACTGAGACGACATAACTGCAGTGTGTATATAATAAACAACAGATAATAAACAGTAAGTTATCGACCGTTGGTGTGGGTGATCATATAGTTATCTTTATAAATAATGTTCTTCGTGTCAATGGACCTTTAGTGCCTATTTTTATTTTATATGCAGAAGTTTTAGGAGAAACATTCAAAAGTTAATACATGAACATATCTGAGACATCCATTAATTCTCCTGAGCAACATTAATTCTCACTGAGATGTGACATGCTAAGCCATAAGACAAATCCCAAAGTAGATTTTTTTTCTCATAGACTGCATTGAGAGAAAATCGATGCTTTGCTACTGCTGTTTTTCAGATTTTTCTAAGAAAAAAAAAATACTGTAATGTCACACATTTCCTTTTGCCAAAAGAGATCTCAACAACGTCTCAAACTGTGCTCAGATTTGTGCTCAAGATACAAAAGCCACAAAAAAAGAGAGAAAAAGGTCTCAATATAATGCCAACATTTCACATCAAATTAATCACATTTGTTTTTATTTATATTTTATTGAGAAAGATCTTAGACCAAGTTGATACTTAAATGAAAATCTGAGACCTCCATTAAGGAACTAATTACAGGAATTATTGTTTATTAGTTACATTTACAAGTAAACAACGTAAAATGTATAATGAGCATATCTTCATGATTTATTAACATTTGCTTTAGGAAAATTGCATCCTATGTTTTCACTACTTAAAGCCATCAATGATGCATTTGTAGAAGTTAGTAACTGTATTATCATTCATAAAAATCATTTATAAGAACACAACACGGCTATTACAGAAATCTAAATGACAAAAAAGTCATTGTAACATAATATAATAACATTATAGGTTGCATCTTTACAAATACATTCATGGAATCATACGACTGACTACGTAACTAATGCTTAAGGGATAGTTCACTTCAAAATGAAAATTCTGTCATCATATACTCGCCCTCAAGTTGTTTCAAACCTGTATGAATTTCTTTCTTCTGCTGAACACAAAGGAAGATATTTTGAATAATGTCAGTTATTCAAAAAAATGTTTTTCCTATGGAAGTCAATGGTCCAGTTAACTGTTTGGTTATTGACATTATTCACCTTCTCTTGTGTTTAGCAGAAGAAAGAAATTCATACAGGTTTGAAACAACTTGAGGGTGAGTACATGATGACAGCATTTTCATTTTGAAGTGAACTATCCTTTAAAAATCAGTGTTTAATGGATTATCAGCATGCACATTGAAAAAGCAAATGCATGACTTATAAGGAATTCTAAAAATAATATAAATGTAACTATAACTTATCTTGCAATGCAGTATAGGTCTTAAATGGATCTTTATAAATATATTTAAAATATAATAATATTTATAGTAAATGGAGCTATAATTCATTATAAACATGGTCTTCATAGAAAGTGTTACCAAATTTCTCTCTCACATCCCAACAAATAAGAACAAAGCAAATCTTTTTATCACAGCAGTTTCTCATATAGTAATGCAAGTGAGTAAATGGACAGTTCCCTTTCAAGGGAACTTCGAGCTGCGTCAAACGCTGTGGGAACGCCCCTGCGTTGTGCGTCATGAAGCACGTATGGAATCAGCCCAATGGAGAGACGGAACGTCATAGGCGGGTGACGTCATCGACCAGGAAACTATAAAGCACCCCAAAAACACAAGCGCATCAGCTTCTGTGCCTTCAGTCGCGCTATATGTGAATCTGTCTGAGTGTAAACACTGTGTCTGTCTTTAGTATTTGCTAGGCAGGAGTTATCACATTTACACCACACAAACAATTTTGTATGAGAGACTATGGCGAGCGAACGGCATTTAAGAAGTGTGTTCCTCCCTGCTCGCGCTATCTAACGGGCAGGGATACACACGTTCTTTGTGTTGTTTGTTTGGGAGTGCAGTATGCCCAGTCAGCTCTCGAAGGGGCTGGCTGCGAGCATTGCGAGCGTCTGCCTTTATGGACGCTCCGCTCCGCTCCCGCCGGGCGCTCTTTGAGGAGAGTGCTCGGTGCGCACTCCCCGCGGTTCGAGTCCCGCTTCTGCCGAGGCTGAGCGGCGACGCTTATCGTGGGGATCGCAAATGGATCTTTCAGCGGGGTTAGAGACGGGCTCTGCCTTTACCTGTTAGATCCAGTGTCTCAGCCCGGTTTGGAAGCACGCTCTGCGGTTTCTTCCGCCCGGGCTGAGGCACCAGGCACTCGCCACCTAACACTCCCGACAGCGAAGAGCTCAAGGAGGTTCTCACTCGAGCTGTCTCAAAACTAAGCATTGAGTGGCCAGTGGCTAGGCAGGAGTCTGTTATTAAATCTAAGTTAGATGAAAGATTTCTCCCTTCCCGTGTGTAACCTCCATGCCGGTGCTTGCCGTTTTTTCATGATCTCCATACTGAGGTGTCGAGATTATGGAAGAAGCAGGCTTCTGATATAATTTTAGCCCCCAATCATTCACATATTCAGATTTAGCGGGGGCTAGGTTTTTGAAAAGAAAAGACGGCGCTTTGCCGCGGTTAGAAGAGACGCTTGCGAGCTATCTCTTTTCCGAGGCTGCATTGTCATTTAAAGCACCGGCATTACCTTCCAAGCCATTATGAAATATTTCGGCTTTGTAAAGTGTATTTGGCGGCAGGTCAGGCTGCGTCGTGTCTGCATACAATGTCGCAGGCATTCCAGGCTGATTTAATAAAAGGACGTGAGCGTGAGTGAGGAGGCAGTACTGACGTGGTTCGAGGACTGCGTCAGGCTGCCGATTTGTGGTAAAATTATTTTTTTCCAACATGAAACAGAAAGAGAAAGCTTTCTTTTAGATGATCCTCTCTCCCCTGCGGGGTTATTCAGTGACTTAGTTAATACTGTCATTGATAATTTCAGGAAGAAAAGAAGCAGGCAGCAGCTTTTAAAAGGTTTCTTCCATTAAAAGTTCACGTCCACGGGGCTGCTGGGCGGGAGCAGCCCCGGCCGTTCACGAGCTCATCGCATAGGCGCAGCAAAGCAGAGTATCGTGTCTCGCGCTCCGCCTGCTGGACAGTGGGACTAGACGCGGCACTCTCAGCCAAAGGGGCCCGTTCTGCCAACCCCGCCTTCATGCCGGGGCGCAGACGGTCCTGGCGAGCGCTTTCCCGAGGGACGCTCGCCGCCTCTGACACTGAGGGTGGTCCCCATCGAGGGAGAAAGGTGTTCACCTCTTTTTACGGTGCCCATTCTTCCTCGGTGCCCTCAGGGGCCCGTTCTGTCAACCCCGCCTTTATGCCGGGGCGTAGACGGTCCCAGCGAGTGCTTTCCGGAGGGACGCTCGCTCCCTCTGAGGAGGGTCTCAGAGCGGTCTAACCAGTTGTTCCCTGCCGGTGCGCCGTTACAGGGCGCTGTGTTTGCTGCTCAAGTAAAAAAAAAAAAAATACACCAGAGACCAGTCTCGAGAGACTGGTACCCTTAGTAGAATTTGTTTGGCAGAGTGGAAAAGCCTTCCAATAATATCTCAGTGGGTCCTGCAGACAGTAGTAAGAGGTTATGCGATCCAATTTAGGTGTCGTCCACCGAAACTCAGAGGGGTTCTGCCCATAGTGTGGGCCCCGAGCAGGCTCTGGTAATGGAACAAGAGGTGAAAATGCTCCTTCAAAAGGGGGCTATAGAACGGGTTCCTCCTCCCAGTTTGGAGCTAGGTTATTACAGCCGATATTTCTTCGTTCCAAAGTAGGATGGGGGGTTGCGTCCAATTTTAGATTTGCGCCTATAAAATCGCTCGGTAGGGAAGCTCAATTCAAGATGCTCACTATCAAGCAGGTCGTGTCACAAATCAGGTCCGAGGGCTGGTTTGTCACGATAGATCTAAAGGACGCTTACTTCCACATTTCCATACTTCCACAACACAGGAAGTTCCTGAGGTTTGCCTTCGGGGGCGAGGCATTCCGATATAGGGTTCTTCCGTTCGGTCTAGCTATCTCCCCGTACTTTTACGGAGCAGATGGCGGTTCGACATCGAGATGTCGTCCTCGCGCATATCAGGAAGTTGGGGTTGAGGCTGAACGCGAAGAAAAGTGTTTATCTCCTTCCCTGGAGACCACTTTTCTGGGCGTTGTTTGGGATTAGGTCACCCGCATCGCTTCGATTCTTCAGCCTTGAAACAGTAAAGCTAGGCCAGCTACTCACTGTAAAGCAGTTTCAGAAACTGTTGGGTTTGATGGCACCAGTGTCCAACGTTATACCTTGGCCTGTTGTACATGAGACCGCTGCGGTGGTGGCCCAGGACCAAGGGATTCTCCCCGAGGGGAAATCCACTCCGCACGATCAAAGTCACGCGGCGCTGCCTTCGTGCTCTGGTCTTGTGGAAAGAAACTTGGTTCCTATCCAAAGATCCTGTGCTGGGGGCTCTTTGTCGTCGCGTAAAGCTAACGACGGATGCTTCCCTCACAGGGTGGGGGGCGGTCATGAGTGGTCGTCCAGCCCAAGGTCTGTGGCAGGACCATCATCTATCACGGCATATAAATTGTCTGGAGATGTTGGCAGTGTTTCAGGCTCTGAAACACTTCCCAGCAGACCTGAGAGGTCATCATGTGCTAGTTCAGTCAGACAACACGTCGGTGGTCTCTTATATAAATCGTCAGGGGGGCCTGCGGTCTCGCCGGCTTTACAAGTTGGCCCGTCAGGTCCTCCTGTGGTCCCTAGGGAAGTTACTATCACTGAGAGCAATGTATCTTCCTGGGTATTTGAATGTGGTAGCGGACTCTCTGTCGAGGCAGGGGCCGAGGCCGGGGGAATGGAGACTCCACCCCCGAGGTGGTGGAGCTCCTTTGGTTGAGTTTCGGTCGCGCCGAGGCGGACCTATTCGCTTCCAAGGAGATATCGCACTGTCGTCTGTGGTTCTCCATCATTCATCCAGCCCCTCTGGGGTTGGACGCTATGTGCAGCCGTGGCCGAGGTCACGTCTGTACGCTTTTCCCCCGATTGCTCTGCTACCAGGAGTTCTGGAGAGGGTTCGCCGGGATGGGGTCAGCCTACTATTAGTAGCCCCGTTCTGGCCGGCCCGAGTATGGTTTGCGAACCTGGTTTCTCTCCTGGACGGCTCTCCTTTGGAGCTCCCGGTCAGGAGGGATCTACTCTCTCAGGCGGGCGGCATGATATTTCACCCCCGCCCAGAGTTATGGAAACTGTGGGCTTGGCCTCTGAGGGGGCCCAGCTCTTAGATTCCGGTCTCTCAACCGAGGTTGTTGAGACCATCCTTCACTCCAGAGCTTCATCCACGAGGAAGCTATATGCCTTTGAAGTGAAAACTTTTCACTTCTTGGTATGGAGAACACCTGTAGGACCCAGTTAACTGCCCAGTGGGTGCAGTGCTGGAATTCCTGCAGGAGCGTTTCTCCACAGGGTTATCCCCCTCCACACTAAAGGTGTATGTGGCGGCACTGGCTGCTTACCACGTCCCTTTCAGTGGAGTTTCTCTTGGGAGACACCCGCTTATAACTCGTTTCCTTCGTGGCACTTTGAGGCTGAGGCCAGCAGTTCGTGCCTGGAATTTTCGCCTGGTATGGTTAAGGCTTTTCTATACCCTAGGCCAGGTTATGTTCCTAAGGTCCCTACTAATGTTGTTAGACCTACAGTTCTGCAGGCTTTCTGTCCTCCTCCATTTCTGTCGTCAGACCAGGAGAAACTTAATTTGCTCTGCCCAGTGAGGGCGTTAGACGCTTATGTCCACAGAGCTGCCCTGTGGAGGAAATCAGAACATTTATTTGTATGTTTCGGGCCACCCAGGAAAGGGTGTCCTGCGTCTAAATAGAGAATGAGCAAGTGGGTGGTCGAGGCTATCTCACTTGCTTATGAGTCGGCTGGTCAGCCTTCACCTTTGGCTGTACGAGCCCGCTCTACTAGGAGTATGGCTGCATCCAAAGCTTTATTATCAGGAGTTTCCCTGAGTGAGGTTTGTGATGCGACTGGATGGTCTTCACCGTGCAGGTGCTCTCGTCCGCTGTGCGCTAGATCTCACATGACGGTCACTTGCTCCTATGGCGACGTGGGTATTCGCGTTCCCACAGCGTTTGACGCAGCTCGAAGTTCCCTTGAAAGGGAACGTCTCGGTTACGTATGTAACCCTAGTTCCCTGATAGGGAACGAGACGCTGCGTCGTTCTGCCATACTCCCGGCATTCCCGTTAAGCGCTCCTTCAGGCCTATCAGAAGCTGATGCGCTTGTGTTTTTGGGGTGCTTTATAGTTTCCTGGTCGATGACGTCACCCGCCTATGACGTTCCGTCTCTCCATTGGGCTGATTCCATACGTGCTTCATGACGCACAACGCAGGGGCGTTCCCACAGCGTTTGACGCAGCGTCTCGTTCCCTATCAGGGAACTAGGGTTACATACGTAACCGAGACGTTTTGCTGAAGTCTTTTGCATCTCAGATTTTTCTACTGAGATAAAAAAAATTAATCATCTCAATAATAATAATAATCTCAGATATTTCATCAAGGGATTTAGAAGAGATCTCAACAGTGTCTCAAACTGTGCTCAGATTCAAGATATAATTTTGCTGAAACAATTGTCCCATTGGTCTCTATTGTTGGTTCTCCCATAGCATTTGAGGAGAAACGACTGATACAAAGTAGATAGTTCAATGAAACAAGAATAAGACATCCAGAAAGTAATAAGAGCTATCAAAGATTCCTTATGGATGTCTCATCTGAGCTCTCACAGAATGAGATACACGTCATAGCACTTTTGTATTTGCTGACTCCTTTTCCCTGTGTTTGGCATCAGGGCATATCCAGTCTTCTCCTCTCAACCCTTTGGTGCTTGAGAACTGCACAAGCTCTCACAGGGTTGCTAATTAGAGACACGTTGAGTTCTCAGGTGGTAGACAGAGAACCAAGTTCTGCACAGTAGCCTTAACCTTATTTGAAACAATGCAGGCTGAGAATGAAGGGACAACAAAGGTCATATGCACTGTAATAGTGTTCAATCACAACAATTTTAAGCACTGATTGGAAGTTTTGTTTTTGTTTTTTTGTGAACCCATTTTGTATTTTTGCCTATTTACAGTATATTACATTGTTTACAAAATAATTAAGGCATGAATTTATGTAAAATTATGACAAAAGGATAGACCATTTTTGTTTTATCTTGTGAAACGAAAGGACGTGCACTGCATAAACTAGATCAGCCGGAACTGTGAACACTTCATATAACACCTGATGTACTCGTTACATCATAAGAAGAATGACATCTACGCTAATGTTAATCTTTCTGTTTATCACGAAGTTTACTGTAGTCAGCCGGATCTGGGCCGTATTCAGATCAGATGGAAGACCTAGACATGATCACAACGCCTCCCTGAAGTGTCAGCAGAGATTGACGCTATTTTCTTCTAGAAACAAACTTTGTTGGATTATTTTCCTGTTATCACTGTAAAGCTGCTTTGAAACAATATGTATTGTAAAAAGCGCTATATAAATATAGGTGACTTGACTTGATTGTGATGTTATTCACTACTGTTGGCAACGCTGGATTTTGGCAACTGTAATGGATTGTCTTAGGAAATTGGCACGTTAAAAGTATGCATTTGTAATAAAATTATAACAAAAATTCAGACTATAGATTTTTATTCAACTTGATGGGACAAACTAAGACACCAATAAAAATGTTTTTCTTTTCTTTTTATTTCATACTTTTTTATACTGGTTGAAACTCTCTTCACATCATGATAGCAATCAATGATATAAGTGGTGTAAATATTATAATTTTTTTGAGATCTGGTGACTGTGGGGGCCATTTTAGTACAGTGAACTCATTGTCATGTTCAAGAAACCAATTTGAAATGATTCGAGCTTTGTGACATGGTGCGTTATCCTGCTGGAAGTAGCCATCAGAGGATGGGTACATGGTGGCCATAAAGGGATGGACATGGTCAGAAACAATGCTCAGGTAGGCCGTGGCATTTAAACGATGCCCAATTGGCACTAAGGGGCCTAAAGTGTGCCAAGAAAACATCTCCCACACCATTACACCACCACCACCAGCCTGCACAGTGGTAACAAGGCATGATGGATCCATGTTCTCATTCTGTTTACGCCAAATTCTGACTCTACCATCTGAATGTCTCAACAGAAATCGAGACTCATCAGACCAGGCAACATTTTTCCAGTCTTCAACTGTCCAATTTTGGTGAGCTCTTGCAAATTGTAGCCTCTTTTTCCTATTTGTAGTGGAGATGAGTGGTACCCGGTGGGGTCTTCTGCTGTTGTAGCCCATCCGCCTCAAGGTTGTGCGTGTTGTGGCTTCACAAATGCTTTGCTGCATACCTCGGTTGTAACGAGTGGTTATTTCAGTCAAAGTTGCTCTTCTATCAGCTTGAATCAGTCGGCCCATTCTCCTCTGACCTCTAGCATCAACAAGGCATTTTCGCCCACAGGACTGCCGCATACTGGATGTTTTTCCCTTTTCACACCATTCTTTGTAAACCCAAATGGTTGTGCTTGAAAATCCCAGTAACTGAGAAGACTGTGAAATACTCAGACCGGCCCGTCTGGCACCAACAACCATGCCACGCTCAAAATTGTTTAAATCACCTTTCTTTCCCATTCTGACATTCAGTTTGGAGTTCAGGAGATTGTCTTGACCAGGACCACACCCCTAAATGCATTGAAGCAACTGCCATGTGATTGGTTGATTAGATAATTGCATTAATGAGAAATTGAACAGGTGTTCCTAATAATCCTTTAGGTGAGTATATATATATATATATATATATATATATATATATATATATATATATATATATATATATAGAGAGAGAGAGAGAGAGAGAGAGAGAGAGAGAGAGAGAGAGAGAGAGACAGAGAGAAAGTGGGAGAGAGAGTTTCGACCTGTATAACAAAATATGAGGAGCTTATGCAGCGTTTACATGTCATAACTACTGTAATTACGAGATGACAATCCATG